>NW_017731536.1:1703104-1712798 GCF_001890085.2 Hipposideros armiger
GCGCAGATAAAGTGATCAGTTTCAGGTTTTCCAGGATTGTCCAGATTTGCAATGTCTGGTCCTTATTTGTCAGGCCATTTCCGGGCCCACATTTTTTTTTATTTAGGCCATTTATTCCTGAAGGTCACAGCAGCCCCTTCCCAGGGTATGGCGGGGAGGGGACATGAGTGGGACCTCCCCAGGGAACCCTCTCCCCATCAATTGCTGGAAATGCACGTTTGACTCAGTCCCCAGTGCTTCAGACCTAAAAGGAGGGAAGGAGGCTGGAGGCTTGCTTCCTGCATCCCTGGGGCGGGGTCGGAAGAGGTGGGCGGAGCTGGGAAGCCCTGGCAGGCTGGTAACTGCCCACTGGTAGGACTTCAAGGCCATCTGTCCAAATCCACCACCCTTTTTTGCTGCGTGAGGCCTGACATCGCTTGGCTCAGAGCCTTTCTTTCCAGCCTGAATGAGGAGCGGGGAGCTGCCAAGGCCGGGAGAGGGAGCCTGTGAGTCACCTTCGCCCTCTGTGACTCCTATCGGGGTCTGGACAGAGGGGAGCACCAAGAGAAGAGAGGGTGTCCTTATCCTGAAGGGCAGCTGGGATAGGAAAGGGCACCAGGAGGATGAGAAAGGGGGACACTGGGGAGCTGGGAGGTGGGGCCACTGGATACAAACAAGTTTGATTTCAGAATTTGTCCCAGGTCCCTGGAGGGGCCTCTGACCCTCCGCATGGAGGTTGCTTTTCCCTCCCGCAGGGCCTCCCGGAAAGTGACAGACTCTTCAGAGGCGGGAACCTGTGGCAGAGCAGGCCTCCCTGCCCCACCCTCTTGCTTTCCCTGAGAAGCCCTCACTCCACCTGGTTTTCAGAAGAGAAAGTGCACACAGGGGAATGCCCAGTTGTGCCATTTTTAAAAACGCCCGCTGCAGTAAGTTCAGGGGACCCTCAGGGAGGAAGAGCTGGCAAGGTGCCAGGCGAGGAGGAATGGGGTCTAAGAGGTTTGTCAGGATGTGGCAAGGACCTTTGTGGCCCTGCCAGTGGAGGCCTCCCAGAGGGCCTGTACCCTGCTCTGACAGGGCAGGCCCTGGGGTCGGATAAAGGCCTAGGAGGGAGACAGTCTTATTGCCTGTTGGTTCATTACTGGTATCCTGTCACATATTTGGGGTCCCAAAATAAGAGTCAGGGCCTGTTTCTCTGGCTCCAAGTGACTGTAGTTCACTGGGTGGGTGGTGGCATATGTCTCTAGACCACCAAGGTGAGCTTTGTGAACTTGTCCCAACTCATCTTTTCCACTTGTCACAGTCTTTCTTCCATGGTCACAAGAGAATATATATTCTCCTTTTCACAAATCAGATGAAAGGGACCCAAGGAAAGGAGCATCTAGAAAGCCCTCCTTCTTTGCAGGATCTCCTTATTCTTGAAAGGTGATGTCAAACCTGTCCCATGGCTAATTGATCACTCCCTCACGAAGAATCTCATTCCTCTTTAGGGCAACTCCAGATGTTAGAGAGTTCTCTTTCTTCATTTGGGCACCCAGCTACCTCCTGGAATCTCTCTCCTATTGGTGCAAGTTGGCCAGGCTTTTGGTAAAATCCTTCCTTTACCTGACAGACCTTTAGAAGTTCTGAGGCAGGCCNCCTCCCTCCCTCCCTCCTGCCCTCCCTCTCTCCCTATTGCTCTTTCTTTCTTTCTTTCTTTCTTTCTTTCTTTCTTTCTTTCTTTCTTTCTTTCTTTCTTTCTTTCTTTCTTTCTTCCTTTCATTTTTATGGATATCCAATTCACCCAGTTCCATATATAGAAAAGGCTATGCATTGCCCACTCCTTGTCATGCTCCATGTTATCAATCAGGTGTGCATATGTATCTAAGTTTCTGGAATGTCTATCCTGTTCCATTGGTTTGTCTATCTTTGCACCAGCACTACACTGACTTAATTACTAAAGCTTTATAAACCTTGACATCTGCTACAGCAAATCCTCCTAAATTTGCCCATACTCTACTTGTCATACTCTCATACAATTCCCTGTTAACTGGCATGTCAAAATTCATATGCCAAGACTTCAATGTCCAAAAATTTTAACCTTAAAAAATTTTCTATAACTGACCTTATTTTGTGTCACAGCTCTCCATTTCTGCTGTCTCTTGCTGTTTTTGAATTTTTTTTTGTTACTCCATTTTCTCCAGTAGCGCATTAGTTATGCAATATTTTATGATTTTACTGTTTTTTTTAGAGATAAAAATATGCATCCACAAGTCTAATATAAATTGTATTTTTACCATCCCACGCAATACAATGATCTTAAAATACTTGACTTGAATGGCATCTCCAGTGGGTGATTTGGTCCTGGAGTGGCATCATTCTCAATAATATTTACATCAAATAACCTTAGATTATGCACATCCTGCATAATAGGCAACCGCAGTCCTGAAAAGAGATGAGATTGGCCTTTGATTGAGAAATTAGGCCCTTTTCAAATTCTCTTTGGCACAGAAAGATGGGATCTTGCAGTGTGAGAGCAGAAAAAAAATTGGGGGATCATCTCATCTACCCCTTCATGTTCCAGATGATAAAAATACAGGTTTAGAGAGTTGAGATAACTTTCTCAAGGTTGCACAGAGAATCAGTGGTAGACAAAGGCTTGGAAACCAGCCTCCTAATTTCTGGTACCTCATCAGGCTATCCTTAGCAGTGGGAAAATAGAATGGAAAATCATAAATGATTAAGGAAACTTTAAAAAAATACCCAAATCATAAATATGTGACTTTGAAATACAAAACTCTAAACTAGTGGGTGGACCCTGTAATTGACATCAGAAGCCATAATGATGTTTCTTTCTCATATGAACAGGTGAGAGTAATGGAGTGTGACCATTGTTCTTAGGCCAGCCACACTGACCCCAGTCGACCTCTGTCACTTTCTGGTGACCCTGCATTTAGTCCCTCTCCCGTTTGGGGAGACACCTCTGTAAATGAATTTTAGAGTGAGCAGAAGCTAAGAAGGCCAGGAACGTTCTTTTCCAGTCTCTTGGCAGCTAAAATTGGGGGAACTGTGCTGTCACGTTGGCCACTCAAATGCTCTTGCCTGGGACTTTTCATCCCGAGAGGGTGACACCCAGATAGGGCAATATTTATGGAGTGGCATTTTCTCACAATGGCAGTGGACGTGCTGATGTTCTCCCCATTCTGGTTCCTCTGTATTTTCTGAGGCTGGCTCTCCAACTTCCCATCAGTCCTCTGAGCTACAATGTCTTTTAAACAGATCCCTTTCTGCTCTGTTTTGATCTCCTCTGGATTGTATACCAGGGCCCTAATGGATGCATTTGAAAGAGAATAAGTAGCTTACACAAGTCCTGACAGGTAGTGAGTGCTCTTGTTGGCTCTCTGTTAAGTATGTCTCACTCTAAAGATTAAAGAGGCATTTGTCTTTGATGTCCAAATAAAATCAAGTTGGAGCTTATACTGGGTTGTCGGAAAAGTCATGACGCACTTTTGCAACAAAAAACATAGAAAAAATACATCGTGACTTTTCCGACAACCCAATAATTAATTTTCATGAGGGTCTACAGCCTTGCCCCAGGGGAAGGAATTTTAAAGGTAAGAATTTCTCAGTGTTCAACTGGTCACCCAGAGGAGCCTGCAGAAACTTGTGTGGATGGCACAATTACCCCTTTTGTCATCTGCCTCCCTTCATAAAGTGAGCAACGCTAGGACTTGGGACTACTTATACAATTGAAGAGATCCACCTTGAAGCAGGGAAATAGTTAGTGCAGCTCCCAGAGGTGTGAGGGAGGGGCCTAAGCCATTCTCCACTCTGCAATTTCCACCAGGACTCAGGCTGGTGTTTGTGGACACCAATGATATTGTAGGGAATGAGCCGGAGGGACCTCTTTTCCGTCAGGGAACAATAGAGGGATGGTGTTCCCAATGGGAGAGAACAATCAGCATGTGGACATCTGCCACTGAGAGGGCACTGTCCCCTACAGTGCAACCTTACCCCACTTCTGCCTCCCTCCTCTCTGCTGGCCCCTTTAGAGGAGCCAGAAACATGTTTGAGGACGTGGTGCTAAGAGTGAAATGCAACTGTTAATGGACTGAATGCTTGTGTCCCCCAAAACCCTACCCCCATGTAATGGCATTAGGAGGTGGGCTCTTGAGAGGTCATTAGGATTGGATAAGATCCTGAGAGTGGGGCTCTCGTGAATGGGATTAGTGCCTTCGGAAGGGTCATGAGAGAGCTGGCTTCTCCTCTGCTCTCTGCCATGTGAGGATACAGCAAGAAGACACCATCTGCAACCCAGAAGAGGGCTCACACCAGGACCGGGCCATCCTGGCACTCTGACCTCAGACTTCCAGCCTCATGACCTGTGAGAAACAAATTTCTGTTGTTTATAAGCCTCCCAGGTTGTGGTACTTTGTTATAGCGGCTGAATGGACTAAGACAGCCCCTATTTCTGTCCCCAGTGCAGGAGCNAAAAAAAAATTTCCCCAAGAAAGCAGGTCATCAAGGAGGTTACTTCTTAACCAAATGCCTGATGTCTAAGAGTCCACAGAAATGATGCAAATGACCACAGCGCTTATATTTACTCAACTGCTAATGACACCCTGCCCATGTTTTATCCAAAACTTTCAAGTGACAGCCTCAGCAGGCTGATACTGGGTGGTAATTTGAGGAAACAGACTTGCAGAGGAAGTGGGCTGTGTTTGAGGCTAGAAGCTGAAGAGTGTGTGTGTGTGTGTGTGTGAGTGTGTGGGGGGGAGCAGCAGGTTTGAGGCTCTGAGTGAGAGCAGACTCTTATGTTCCCGTGCAGCAGGCTGGACAGGGTGGTGTGAAGTGTTCACAGAGGGTCGTGCACATGGTGAGTGCTCCACCAACATCCGCAGAGGAAATGCTGGCTGCAGGGCACCCAAGTGAACACTAACCAGGGCAGAGGGTGCAGGGCTGGTGAAGATGGGATCCCCAAGGCCAAAGGCTGAGTTCATATCCTTTCCAGCTGATTGCTGGGGCCTGACCCAATGTGTGTGTGTGTGTGTGTGTGTGTGTGTGTGTGTGTGTGTGTGTGTCCCCTGGGCTGAAATGATTGTCCTGCTGGGGTCTACGAGGCCACACTGCAGGGCGTCAGTTTCTGGGGGAAAGGTAGGTACTCTGAGGAGGTTCTCTGGACCCATCCCCCAGTGGACTGGCCTTGGTGGGTGGAAGGGGACCTGCTGCGGTCCTCTCTGGGCTGTGGATCATGGGGCATTGATGAACTGGTCCAGAAAGCTGACCAAGATGTGTCTCCAAAGGCAGAAGGTCTAGATTCAGAAGTCTCTGCAGCTGTGCCTCTCCCATCGTCCTTGACCCTCAGTCAGGCTTTGGTGGTTGTTCCAGCCGGGTCTGAGCCAAGCACCAGGGTTAGGAGGGGGTTCCTATGGCCAGTTTTGGGTCACAGCACCCATGGTCTATCTTCACCAGGGTCTCCTCCTCCCCTTGCCAACTGTGGCAGCTCTTGGTTTTGTTTTATTGAGGAAAGTGGCATTTCTACCCATAAGGAGGAGGTTCTCAGCATGGGTAGCCTCTGAGGGTAGGAGATGACAAGGATCAAGGGACACAGAGCAGTGTGACCAGGTGGAGAAGGGTCGTGGGCAGGAGAGGTCCCACTTGCTCTGGAGTGACCATGTGGAGGGTCTTCTGGTTGATTGTGTGCACATGAGCCTTGGATGGTGGACCCTCTCCCACCTGCTTCTCTGCACCTCTGCTAACTTGAGTCCATGTGCCAAGCCTCAGAGGGTGGTGGGACGTCTGGGGGCCATCTACCCAAGCCTGGCCCTGCTGGACTTCGCTACATGTTCCAAGGCAGTGTACTCTTCTCTTTCTCCCCCTCAAAGTCTGAGCCGATCTCTGTCAGCTGCTAAGCGATTGGGTTGAAGCTTTTGGGGCAGGGTGGTGGGGGGTTAACTTTCCCAGTGGTTGGGGCGTCACAGTGCATCCTTCCCTCCCAGTTGCCCCCTATGAGTAATCTTCAGCAGCCGTGTTTAGAATCACGGTTTCTTTTATTTGGAGCGTCGGTCCTCCCAGGGGTACCCACACCAGGTCCTGGGGCTTCAGAGCCCCAGCCCTAGAGCTCACTGGCCGCAGGCCTAGTCATCAGGACTCACGGCCCGGCTGGCCCAGCCCCCGCCCACTGCCTTTGTTCCCAGCGCCGCGCAGTTGCGCGCGGCGGCCACACGGCGGCGCAGCAGGGCTGGCGGCGGCCTGTGGGGACTGGTCTTCCCTCGTCCTCTTCTGCTGCCCAGGCCAAAGCTCGCCGTCTCAGCCACCTGGGGCTCTGCGCTGAGCGCGCTGGGACTGCTCCTGGAGGAGGCCGGGCGGCGGAGGCGTCTTGGGGGGAGGTTATTTACCATTTGGAGCCTCCTGCTTTTGACAGAGTAGCCTCCTCCCCAGGACTCCACCTAGAAGCCCAGCCCTGGAGCCTGCTGCGCTATGGTCCAGGGTCCAGGGCTATGTTGCTGGATGGAGCAGGGTGAGGAAGCGCATCACAGCCTGGCCAGGCAGAAGGGGAGGTTGGGAACCTGAGAGAGCCCAGGAAGGAACTGCCAGACAAGAGCAGAGGCCTGGGCACAATGTACCTGGACCCCTAAACTGAATTGTTTCCTCAAAGCAGGGAGGAAGCAAAAAAAGTGACAGCACATGTACAGTTCAGAAAGATTACTTCTGGTTTCTACTGAAGTCAGGGTTTAGAGACGCATGATGGGAAGAAGGCAGGGAGACCAGAGTAGAGGCTTACCTCCATGTTTGTNAAAAAAATCAAAATTATGAATAATAAAATGGCAATAGCTACATACCTATCAACAATTACTTTCAATGTAAATGGATTAAGTGCTCCAATCAAAAGACTTAGGGGGGCTGGATGGATAAGAAAACAAAACCCTTACATATGCTGCCTACAAGAGACTCACTTCAGATTGAAAGACACACACAGGCTGAAAGTAAAGGGATGGAAAAAGATATTTCATGAAAATGGAAAAAAAAAAAGCTAGAGTAGCAATACTTACGCCAGACAAAGTAGACTTTAGACCAAAGGCTATAAGAAGAGACAATAAAGGACCCAGCAATCCCACTTCTAAGTATTTATCCAAAGAAACTCAAGTTACTTCAAGGGAACGTATACATCTGTATGTTCATTGCAGCATTGTTTACAATGGCCAAGATGTGGAAACAGCCTGGGTGTCTGTCGATGGAAGAATGGATAAAGAGTAGGTGGTACACATGTACAATGGAACGTTGCTCAGCCATGGAAGGGAATGGGCTGTTGCCATCTGAAGCGACATAGATGGACCTGGAAGGTGTTGTGCTGAGTGGAGTATGTCAGACAGAGAAAGACAGATGCAATGTGATTTTGCTTATATGTGGTATCTAGAAACAAAATTAATAAACAAAACAGAAACAAACTCATAGATAAAGAAAACATTTTCATGGTGACCAGCTGAGAGGAGGGTTGGGGGTATGGGTGAAAGAAGGGGAAGGGATTGAGAAGTATAAATTGGTNCAACATTGACTCAGCAGCTACTAAGTGGCAGGCAGGGCTGGTGTTTCCCAGGCCCCCTCGAACCCCATCAGAGCCTCCAAGTAGCTGTTATCACCTCCTCCTTTTTATGAACAGAAAAACCAGGCTGAGCAAGGGTGCTGAGTAACACAGGGACTCGAATAGTCGGGAGCCCTGGGTCAGTCTGCCAGTGCCCCCAGGGCTGAGGACTGGGCCTGAATGCAGGCTGGAGGGCGCCTCTGAGTCCTTTCCAGCCACCTAGAGCTCTGTTGGGAGAAGGAAGTAAGGCAGTGTGCTCATATCGGCACATTTGGCTGTGTTCTTTCTTGCTATGCCACCCTCTCTTCCCGCAACTACTACAACCCCCGTCCCACCAAGACCCTCCTGCGTGGGACATCCCAACCATTAACAAATGAAAATCTACTTTTGCATGTTAGAGTGTGGCTCCTTCAGGAGTGGTGTTGAAATGGCAAGAAAACACACACACACACACACACACACACACACCAAAAAAAAAAAACAAACCCACCTAAACAAACAAAATACCCCCAAATCAAAAAACAAAACTGAAAAAACAAAAAACAAAACAAAGCAAAACACATGTTTCATTAAAACACACACTCAGGCTCTGCTGCACCACTTAAATGAGGAAAACCCATTTTTGTGGAGGGAGGCTCGGCATGGAGCTGACTTCTCAGTAATGGCGGAGAAACTGTGGGTTAAAGTCCTGGGTCCCCAGATGTGATGAGAAAGCCTTGATGGTTGTATCTGCTGCGAGGGAGAGGGGACCATGACACTCCACGCTGACGAAGCCGACTGCTTGGGAAGGCAGTTTTGAGTGTTTCGTAGGCTCGGGAGGGTGAAATGGATGAATGTTTGCCAGGGCTGCAGAGGGCTGAGGTATCAGGAGGAAAGCTCAGTGTGAGCTTTGCCTAAATAGACTTCTGTTCCTAGTGGCACTTGCCTCATCTGGGCCTCAGCTTCTCAGGGGGACCGTGTGGGGCCATGGCCAGGAGTCAGCAGAACCGGGTTCGAGCCTTGACTCTGCCAGAGCTCACCCTGTAGCCCTGTCCTCACTGTTTTGCCACTTTGATCTCTGGGGGTGTCATCTGCAAATCCTGCATGGCTACGTGACTGGAACTCTTCTGTTTGGAAAAGTCCCATCATGCATCCTGCCTTCTCAAGATAGAAGCTGGAAGCGACTTTCCCAGTCAGCCCTTGAATCAGTTGAGGCATAGGGCTTGGCCCTGCCAATCAGATGCATCAGCACTAGAGCAATGCAAGCCCAGATGTGTGGAATCTGTTTTCTCAGGAGAATGGTGGTACAGGGTGGGCCACAGGGCAGAGTCCCAGTGTCCCGGGCCTGGTGTCAGCCGGGTGAGCTGCGGGGTCTGTGGCTAGCAGCAATAGCAATGAAATCTCTGCAGCAACAATGTGATGCAGCGTGGTATGGGCTGGGGCCTGGCTTCCCAGCTGGCCGTGGACTTTGTGCAAATTAGACAAGGGCACCCCTTCTAGACACACTACTGCCATCTGCTGGGAAGTCGCTATGATAGACAAATCTAATGTATATTATACCAAATACATAAATCTGTCCAGGGTGTGAATGGTGCCCATTCAAAAGTGGTGTCGTCGTCGTGCAGGACATAATATGAACAGCTGATCTTGGTGGCCTTGCAAGCCTGACTCTTTGGCCCTTGTGCAGATTCAGTGAGAGACCTCATTGCCTTTTCTACTAAGCTGCCTGGAGTAGGTTCTGGTGTTTTACTAAGAACTCCGACTGATACAAATAGGCATGTGTATTTATGATATGCACCTCCTAGGACGAAAGCCCTGCTGACCAGCGGGTGGAAAAATCCTCCAAGAAGGCATAACACACTTTGTTACCCAGGGGGTTTGTGCTTATTGTATTAATTGTTAGAGGAACATGGGCAAGGGGTCTGACTCACTCTATCTTCCTTCGTTAGTCCAGAAAACGATTTGTTTATATTCTTTTGCTTCTGTCGTCAGGGCCAGAGTTCATGGTTAAACAGAGGCACCACAAGGATGAAAATGAGTGTGTGTGTTATAAATATTCGAGCAGGGAGACTTGTGGGGAAGATGGGTTTGCTGGGTCATGTCCATGCACTGCCGAACCTCCTATTGTTACAAGGAGGGATGACATCAGCCTATGTATCATTTGCTTGATGACTCCGT
>NW_017731536.1:1716478-1741600 GCF_001890085.2 Hipposideros armiger
TGAGAATTAGAAGGGGGAAGTTAGTCTTAGCCAGGGAATTGAGCAAGCGTAGGTTTCTTTTACTCAAAACACTGTCCTTCAAATTGTTAAATAAGGGTCAAGGGCTTGTGTTGTTTGTAAAGGTGCCTTTGATATTATGGGGAATTTATGACAACCAATCGTCAAAACCTTAAGCAATGACTGTCTACAGATTGGCTTGTTGCTGTCACTGCTCACAGAACTGCAACTTCTCAATATAATTTAATCAAGTCAATTAATACTGTTTAATAAATAGGCCAGAAAATTAGCTGAGAGCTTTTCTCGGCGGGATGCGGCGTGCAACCAAAGGTATGGAAGATTGTCCCTTGAATCACTAAGGCAAACTTTGTTGAGTGTCATTTTACAGAAAGCAATCAATCACATAAAAAAAGAGTTATAAATAGAAAAAATTCCAAAGTTCTCCCACAGACAGACAGGGAAATCGAAACATCCCCCCACTCAAAAAAAAAAAAGAAAAAAGGAAACAAAACAAAACACACCTCCCACCCCACCCCACAACCCATTTGCTTCAAGTTCTTATTGAACATACAGTACTCAGCATCTTTGGATATTTTACAATGTACAACTCCAAACTGCAGCCAAGAGAAAACAAAGAGAACTAACCAGTCATCTGAAAAACTGAGTTTATAAGAAGTCATTACCTTTACAAAATAAAAACCAAAGCCCCAACACCACCGGGTTCCAATGTGTTCATTTTTCCTTGTTTCCTTTTAAAGTTTGGGTCAGCCCCAATCCCGTGACTGATGCGGGGGCATGGGCATGTTGGCAAGTGACTGAAATGGAGACAAGAATCTAAGAGGCATCTGCCCAGGCAGGTGACATCTGAAGACAAGAGGGCGTCCGAAGGAACTCCCTCCGGCTGGCATGGCATCTGGTGGTATGTGGCGTCAGGGGTCTCTTCTGGGAGCTGGGGGAGTGACAGAGTCTGTGGTCTTCTCTGGCCTTTTTGTTTTTTTTTGTGTGTGTGTTTGCTCAGGAAGAAGCCAAGGCGAGAGGAAGAGTGACGTCTCTGGCCCCCATAGCTCCGGACACCAGCCCAGGGCAATCTGTGCAGATGAATGCTCCTTCTTTCCCCGGCTACTGAGAAACAAAGCAAGCTCAGCAAGAAAAGGGAGGGAAGGTCAGGAAAGGGGAGAGAAGATCAGGAAGGCACTGGGCCAGCAGAGCTGTCTTCCTTCTCAGGACCTGCTACAAAGTCGAGGACCAGGGAGAGTGTGTGGACCTCCCAACTCACAGAGCCCTTCAAACCCATATTGGAGCCAAGGCCGGGCCTCCCTGCACTGAGGGGAGACACACTCTCCAGCTTGGTTCCCAGAGTGCGGAGGGAGGAGTTGAGGGTGTTCAAACACAGCAGAGGGGGGGGATCACCAGCAATGCCAAAGCCCTGAGACATCCACAACTCGAAAGCAAACAGATAAGCTTGGGGAACCAGGGGTTTTGCCTGTTTCCAGGGATCGGAGTGGAGGGAGGCAGTTGCCAGGTGTTAAGAGGTGGCCCCATCCCTCCTCTGTTGGCCTTAGGAGTCCCAAGAAACTCCAAACAGCTTTGGACTTGTGTGGAGGTGGGGTAAGTGCTAACTAGTCATCCCAGGGGTACAGACATGCACAGTGGCCTGCCCAGAGGAGAGGAGGGTAATATGTAGCGTTCCCCAAAGCTGCCCGTGAGCTGTAGACAAGCCCCAGCCCCTGTGTCTAGTTTGGCCACATTTCTCACCTGTGCTGATATACAGGTAGATGTGATAAAACTAACTGTGGTAAGACAGCCGGTTTCACCAGCGACTTTAGGAGTGCAAAGCTGCTACCCTCCCAAGAATTGTCTTTGGAGGGCCAGGCATGTATATGTGGGTGGGTGAGCAGATGAGGGAAAACTAAATTACCACCCCCCTTCAAAGTAGGGTGAAATCAGGGTACAGAGGGCTGGCCTGTCCAAGGTCACAGGACAGTGAGGGGAAAATGGGCCTGGACTCCAGAGGCCCATCTGTCTCCGACTCAAGGAAGCCTCTGTGCCAATAGGGCATTTCCCATAGGGTCCCAGGGCCACTGAAGACTAGAAAGATGACCCACAGAGTAGTGTCAGCAGGGACTCTGCCAGAGGGCCCTGGGGCTCAACCAGGGTGTGTGCCCCAGGCCCTTCCCCACATCCCTGCTCCATTTGGGCTGCCTCTGGCCCAGCCACCCCCTTACATCTAGCAGCACACAGCTCTAAAGCGCTCCAGGGTACCCAGTGTGGGCCTCCTCTGAGGCATGGGCCCACCTGAGTTCCTGTGTGAGAGCCAGAGACAGACAGCCTGGGAGAGGCCAGGCCCCCTGCTGGAGGAGACACCCATCTTAGACACAGGTAAAATGCAGGCAAGCTGCCTCAGGAGGCCCGGAAAATACCATTACTGCTGGTATATGTGTTTTTTTCATTTTTCCTTTGTGATTTTGAAATAAAAAGTTCAAATCCATTGGGTGGGGCAGTGTGGGCCTGGAAGGAGAGGGGACAGGACAGCTGGACTGGGGCCGACAAGGACCAGCCTAGTTGTTGGCTTCAGACATGGAGGCCACGTGATTGAGGCCAGCGAGCCCAGGGAGGCCGGCCAGGCCCGCGGCCCACGGGTCGGGCAGAGGGAAGTAGGGCCGCGCCGCCGCCACGTTCTCGGCCAGTGCGAAGGCCAAGAGGCCCCCTGCGTTCCTCTCGGCCTCCAGCTGGGCGCGCCCGAACAGCTTCATCTGCGTCTCCTCGAACTGCCGCTCGAGCTCCTGCAGGCTCAGCGCGCCCTTGGGCGCCGCCAGGAAGTGCTTGGAGGGGCTGGGGCCCGGCAGGCACATGGCCGCCCCGCCCAGGTGGCCACCCACCTCACCCAGCGCTGGCGGCATCACGAAGGCCGCCTTCTCCGGGGCGGGGCCTCCGGGCCCGAAGAGCAGGCTGGCGGCCCTCCAGGCAGCGGGCTTGCGGCCCCGTCGAGGCCGAGCCATGCGGCAGCTCTGGCGCTTGATGTGGCGGTGCAGGTGGTCGGAGCGCGTGAAGCTCTTGTAGCAGAACTCGCACTGGTAGGGCCGCACGCCCGTGTGGATGCGCATGTGGTTCTTGAGGTCGTAGTTGTGCACGAACTTGGCGTTGCAGTGGATGCACAGGTAGGGCCGCTCCCCCGTGTGCTTTCGCATGTGGATCTTCAGCTTGTCCTGCCTGCAATGCAGAGCTGGAGTCAGTCCTCGCTCCTATCCCTCTGCTCCCGCTTCCTCCAAAACCTACTAAGGCTCCCTACTGCCGTGGTCGCAAAGCCCACGCAGTTATGGCAGCCATGCTAGGATTTACTTGCAACCCCCGCCCCACCCCAAACAGGTGTGGCTATCACTTGGATTAGAGGGCTGGAGAAGGAACAGCGTCCTGAAAAGCCTCCCCCACTCCAGAACCCCTTCTACTGGTAAGCTCTAAGGAATGAAGCCCCCACTCTTTGTCAAGCGCCTGTCTCGTAGACTGAAAAGTAGACCTGCTGGCGACACAGGTCCCCACAAGTCAGCAGTTCGTCTTTAGTCCTCTGATGGGGCAGTGACCTCTGATACTGGGTTGTACCTTCATCTCATGCCCACTCTGACCAGGCAACAGTCTTCCCTTCAGCTCATCATGTGCTTTTTACCCAGAGCCCCTGGGCCCATCCCAGCCAGGGCTGTTGAGATCTGTGCTCAGCGTTAATCTGGGAGGCTACAGAAGTCGGCACACCTTGTTCAAGTCTCTTGCACTGTGGTTTCTTATCCCAAGCCCTGGGCTCTGCTCTTTGTCTGCAGACAATTCCAGGGTTTACAAAAGAGCCAGGTGCAACAAGAATGCAGCCTAATCTAGGGCAAAGCTTTTCAGGGTTTAAGCAGTGTTATTCAAAGGTAAGGTATGGTGTAGGGGTGAGGCTCCCATCAGCGGGTTGGGAGCCCTTGCTCCAGCTGCAGACCCACTACTAAACATGCTGGGTGACCTTAGGCAAGTTATGAACCTCTCTGCACAGAGCTGAACCTAGGGCCAGACATCAATTCCTTTAGCCCAGAGCTGATGAAGAAAATCTGGGCTTGTGTTGCGCGAGATTCAACACACCTCCTGGTGGTCTTGAAAGGAAAGCTGACGTGTCAGGGTTGTTTTCCTTAAGACTGAATGCTGCGTAAGCCAGCTAAAGGACCCTTGCAGCCCAGCTGACGTGGAGTACGCTGGGCAGCAAGGACTCTGAGGATCCTTCTACAGGCCTCCCTGACCAGGACCAGCAGGCCAAGCAGCTCTGTGTCCAGTTTCCCACCTCCTCCCTGCAGGTGTGGCTTGGGTGGGACGTCTGCCTGTAATTTTGGGGTTGGGTTTGAGGTCAGAGCAGATGTGGAGCTCAGGCGTCCACCCTAAAATGGCCCGATTTAAATCACCCTCAACATAACCCCAGGACAGCAGGAGCAGGTCCTGGTCGTCCGGTGTCCCCTGGCCGCTAGAGGTCTCACTGGCTCTCATTTTCAGACCTGTTCTCCAGGGGCAGGGCAGGAGAGAAAAGGATGTTCTTGTGTACACTGGCAGAAACCAGGGGAAGAGGACCAGAGAGGACAGACCTGCCCCTTCCACCTGTGCACAGAGGAAGGCTGGAGGGCACCTGGGAGGTGGTGAGTGGGATGGGCAGGGAGGAGGAAGTGAGCTGACTGGTGCCCTCCACAGACCAGACCCTCCTCTCTTCCAAGTCCCCTGTCCCTGCCCCTCCTACAACCCACCAGCACTCCCCCTCCCAGGATGCATAGTACACTGCTGTGGCATCGCATGCTCCCTTCTCCCCTCTCCCCCAGCATTGCTTGTAACCCTCATTTCATCCAGGTGATTGGAGGTTTGAGCAGGAAGGGGCCTTAGAGACTATCTGGGCCAGTGGGTCTCAAACTTGAGCATGCATCAGAGCCATTATTGGGGCTTGATGAAACGGAGTGCTGGGTCCCACTTCCATAGATCCTGATTCAGTAGGTCTGGAATAGAGAGGGCAGAGAAACTGCATTTCTAACAAGTTGTCTGCTGCTGCTGCTGCTGCTAGAACTACTCCATGGACCACTTTAAGAACCAGGGGCCTAGACTAATCCTTCACTCTGCAGGTGGGCAAACTGAGGCCTAGGGAGGGGAACTCACCAAGGTCACCCAGAGGTTAATCAGAGCTGGGACTAGAACTCAGGCCTGCTGGCTCCCAGCCCCACAGTAGGGTGGTTAGAGCATTTGTACCCCGATAGCCATGCTTCACAGTCCTGAGGGATACGCCTTGGGACCCACACATTCACCCAGGCTCTGATGGAAACACTGATGCTAGGTGGTCAGCTAGGCTCACTCACTGGCTGTGTGACTCCTGTCCTCACCAGGTGGAGGGCTCAGCTCAGAGACTTCAGTGGGGCTCTTCACCTCATTTAATCCTCACCACAACATTATAAGGTAGATTTTTTTCAAAATCATGATTACACATAAGTAGTGGTATTGACCCTAAGAGTCACCCTCAAATAATGGATAATGCAAGTGGTAAATCTTCAAATATTATATATATATATATATATATATATATATATATATATATATCCCTACCTTCTCCTAAGCTTTTCATGAGGCCATCTAAAATAAATTACAGTTCAGAGGTGATTGGCTCAAGTGTGTAAAAAATGCTAAGAAGGTGATTATAACTTCCTTTTATTGAGCACCTGCTATGGGCAGGTGAATGTACCCTTTCAATGACCCTGGAAGGCTGTTATTCAGAGGCAAGGCATAGTGTAGGGGGTAGGGACCCCCATTAGGGGTCTGGAAGCCCCTGCTGCCACAGCAGACACACCACTAACTTGCTGGGCGACCTTTAGGTAAGTTACTTAACCTCTCTGTACAGAGCTGAACCTAGGTCCAGACATCAATTCCTATTGTCCAGGGCTGATGAGAGAATCTGGGTTTGTGGGAGCTAGACTCAACACACTTGGGAAAATGTCCTCACTCAGAGGAAGAGTTGGGGCTCAGTGAAGTCAAACAACTTTCCCAAAGCTATCCAGCGGGTAAGGGCAGGGGGCCTAGAGGGTTATCTGGGGTGTGGTTTGTTTGCAAGCTGTTCTGAGGTTGAAAAGGTGTGGATTTTCAGACCTGGGACTCCCAGCATGAGGCCTATAGGAGCTGCCCCAGAAAGTGCAGACCAGAGCAATCAAAACAGGGTATTTGCAGCCAGCTTTCTGTCTCTGGGGCCAGAAGACTGGCGCATGCGGTGGGAGGAACTAAGCCCTGGTAGGAGCCTGCTATCCCTAATGGAGGCTTTTTATGGGAGCCGGCAGAGGGGCAAGGAGAGTGGGCAAAGCTCATGAGAAAAAGAAGTCCTGAGAAAAAAAACCAAAAAAACTTAGAGATGATGTAGTTTACCAGAAGCACGTGAACATGTTCCGGTTCACAGTCTGAGTCAGTGGGCTCAGTAACCCGCATGATTAGCAGTCTGCTTCCTGGGACCTTGAACATACTGATCTAATCCAGTTCCTGCATTCTCAAGATAAGGAAACCAAGGACCAGAGAGGGATGGGCTTTTTAAGGTTGTAGCCTCCTTATTCCTGTAACGACCTTTTCACATGGCTATAATGCACCTGTGCATTGGCAGGTTTGGGCCCCGGTGCCAGGCACACTCCAAGAACTAGACCAGGTCCTTAGCTGCCCTGGGCCTCAGTTTCCTGACCTCTGAAATGGGGAGGCTGGGGTGCATCATTTTGACCTCTGGTGTTCTTATGTCTGCATCTGAGTAATGGGCTGATACTGAATCCCCTTCTGGCCATGGTATGGTATGACTCTTCTACCCCTGTTTCATGGATCTGAGCTGCTCGTGGCATGAATGTAGTTGGAAAGGGTTCTATTAATAGCTGGAGTCTCAGGAGCCAAGCTCTTAGTCACTTCCCTTCAGAGCTGGAGGTCTGGTGGTCCTGCTTAAAATCTTCAAGGCTTCCCTTCTGTCCAATGGCCTATGTGCTAATTTACCCCTTAGCATGGCTTTCGATGCACTTTCCGAGCTCACCCCTTCCAGTTCCAAGATGACTAAGTTCTGGGGGCTCCTGGGGACTAGAGTTAGCAAGACTGTAGTGTATACTTCAAAGTTGCTAAGAGAGCAAATCTTCACTGTTCTTCCCGCGCCCACACCAAAAAGGTAAGTATGTGAGGTGACGGATATTAACTGACCTTACTGTGGTAATCATTTCGCAATACATACACCTATCAAGTCATCACATTGTATACCTTAAACGTATACAATGTTATATGTCAATTATATCTCAGGAAAGCTGGACAAAAGATCACCCCATCTACTCTGCCAGCCCCTCCGCTCCCCGTACGTAGTGCTGCCCCCACATGGATAATCTGGACGCCCCTTTACATCTCTGAACACCTGTTGCCACAAGCTGGACTTCCAGTCTTCCCTCCCGGCAGTGCAGAGCCTGCCAGATTATGGGATGGATGCTTGGTACACCCTGGCTCTCTCCCCTTCTGGGCATATCTTGTTGCATCTGGACAGCAATGCTCCATCGTCAGGGTTCTACCAGAGATCCAACTGTGCCAACTCCCTTCTTGCCATCTGTGAGCCCCTCATCCCAGCCCTCCTCCTCCCTGTACCCATCTCTTGCATCTCTGAGCTTACTGCAAACTGCCCTGCCTGGGATGTCTCCCACTCCCAATCCTCCTGACTCGTCAAGGTCAAACTCAAGGGCAGTCTCCCACAAATCCTTCCCTGTCCATCCAGGCTTTGTCCTTTGCCCTTACTTCCCAGAGCACCTGTGACCTGAACACTGAGCCTCCAGCCAGGTCACCTGAGGGACAAGGAGGGAGCGACGGAAGATGGAGTGTCGGGGTCATCTTCTCCCCTCTAATGGCCCCAAATGTGTCAGCATTGCCCTCCTAGCAGGTCGCAAGTTCTGGAGGACAAGTCTCTCTGTCCACACTGTCTGTGGCCCCTGCTCGACCTGCCAGGTGCTCCTGGCAGATGGGAACACTGTTCAGAGGCCACCTTTGCTCCCTTTATTTTCTGGCATGTTATTTCCAGGGCGGGGGCCGTTGCATGCTCTGTTTCCTTCAGGTGCATGGCCTCATGCCCACAGAAACACCACCCTGTTCCTGGCTCCTGGAGCCCTGTGTTGTGAGGCCCCCAGACAGCAAGGTGATGCATGGGGCAGCAAATTCAGGGGCAAGCAGCACTGGCCTCGGCTGATGCAGGAAAGAAAGCCAGGCTCATGGACAGTTCCTCTTAGTATGTTAGCGTGGGTCAGGAGCCTCCCGTGCACCAGGTGGTAATGCCGTATCTCACTGAAGCTGATGAGGTAGCATTTCCATCATTCTCATGAGGAAACGAAGGCAAAGAGGTGCAGTCATGTGTCCATAGCTACCTGATATTGGGTGATATGTGAATGGAGTCATAAAACTGGGAGCAACCTTTGGGAGCACTGGCTCTAGCCTCCTCCTGTTACAGGGAAACTGAGGCCCAGAAAGGGGAGGAGGAGACTTGGCCGAAGTCACACAGCTAGTTAGAGGCAGAACCGGGCCCCGAACCTGAGGTTCCTGATTATCACCCCAGTGCTCTTTCTGAGGTGCCCCTGAGAGATCCTGAGCTCTATATTCAGCAGCCTTTTTTGTATGCCAGGCGCTGCTCTCTCAGCCCTCATTCAGCATGGGGCACAGATGGTACTGTACCTGCTTTGATAAGACCCTGTCAGACACCTCTGTATTCTGTTCGGGGCCCAACACTGAATGTAGGGTGGGTGTGCATGGCGTGTTTGTTGACTGACTGACCAATGACCGGGTGCAGGGCCAGTTCTCAGACCTCTCTGACTCCAAGTCCAACACGCTCCTCTCTCACCCTGATCCCCTCGTCGGCCATCTCATTCCTGTGCCCTGCACCAGCGACCAGCCAGGTCACAGGCACCCAAGCCTTAATCTGCATTTCCCCTTCCAGCTGGAAGAGCTCATCTTCGAGAAAGATGTGCTTGTCCTCATGAGCTCATCCCCCTGAGTGAAAGGAAAGGGCCCTGGGTCTCTCCTGGGGTCCTCGGCCTCCACAAAAGCCCCCACTCAGGCTAATGCTTTCCCAGCACCATCTTCCCAGACTTCTTGGTAACCAGGAGGTCTGAGACCAATTCTCTTCCTGCTGCCACTGCTAATGACATTACATTATCTTAATAAGGTCCCCAGAGCTGCCAGGAGAGGGAGGGCTAAAAGGAAACTACAGAACAAAAAAGAAGCCAGGCTCCTGGCCTTGTTCGGAGAGCAGACGGCTATGGGCTGCAGACGGCTCCGGCTCATACCGGAGGCGGGTGTTGGGAGACTGGAAGTTGCAGCCTTTTGGGGCATCCAGTGGAAACTGGTGAGATCATGGCTCGCCAGAGAGTGACTTCTCAGGGCGTAGAGCTTGTCCACCCACCAGGGACGGGATGGGACCTATGTGACTCGGGGGCTGGTCCCTTCTCAAGCCCTGCAGTTTCATGCCTCTATTACCTGCCCCCGCAGAGGCTGGAGCCCCTCTGAGAGCCAGGCTGCGGGTGGGCTACAGGGGGCTGCAGGAGGGAAGGATGCCAGCCATGCTCTTTAGGAGCTCCCCCGACAGGCTGCCTGTGCTCAAGGACCAATGTGGCACGAATTAGGAGGAATTAGTCTTCTGGGGCCTTCACAGCCGAGGGCCAGGCCCATTTGGCACCGATGAGGGCTGCAGTTGGGGCAACCAGAGGGCCAGATGCTGTTTGGGGGGACAGGGAAAATGCCCACCAAAGTGCAGCAGCATCTCTGCATGCACGTAGGACAGGCACCTTCCCATCTCCCCTGGCTCACTTGCTCCCTGTTGTTTAAGGCCTTTCCTGGGGGCCACATCTGGCAGAACCCTGTGGTCCTGACCTTTGACCCTGCTTCCAGACTTTCTGGGGACAGAAGGCAAAGGACTCCTGACGAGGAAGGCCAGGGGTCTGGGGGAATCTTGGTCCAGGCTGCCTCTCCCCTATGTCCTGTTTCTCTCTCCCAAACTGGAGCCAATGGGACCGACTGCGGCAGGAGCTGTCTCTCTGCAGCCGGTACAGGCACCGGTCTTCCTCAGGAAGAAAACAGTGATGCTGGACCATGCCAGGGGAGTGTAAACACAGGCTCTGATGTAGGCAGAGGGACTCAGAGTCCTCTGAGTGATTACGCGGTGACCAGAGCTAGGAGGGGATAGTACGGGGCCATAGAAACACAGTCTGGTGGAAGCCTTTGAGTGCCTGCTTGGGGCCCCAGCGGTGTCTCATATATGGAACAATCAGTGGTGGGACAACCAGTGGAACTGGCTGAAATCTAGAGCCAACCTGGAGGTGAGGGTCCTGACACCAGGGAACAGACAACATCGTGGTGGGGAGGCCTTAGTCTCTCTTCTTGTAGGACCATAGAATGAAAGCAAGCAGGCAGGCTTAGGGGCAGAGGGGCTCTGCGGGAAGGACTTCCGGGTCCCACCTGCCTGCTCTGAAGTCATTAGGAATGATGTCCTCGTGGGGTGTGGACATTCTGGGAGTTGGCTTCTGGGGCTGTAACTTGGAGTCTATGCCAAAGGGCCACTTTGCAGGGGAAGGGTCAGCCCCTCCAACATCCCCCAAGATGGAGGGCAGGAGGTGTGTCAGCATTTAGGAGAAAGGAAAGGGGGCCTGGCCAGAAAGCAGAAACTCAGCTGAGATTCAGAAAAAAAAAACGGTGCCTAAGAGGAGGATGGAGGGCAGCAGGTCAGGGGTCCCCTGGCCTCTGGGGGCCCAGTCCCAATGAGTGGCTTGGCCTTGCAAAGGAGTCTGGGAATTTTGAGTCAAAGAGGCAGCAGCTGCTGCTTGAAGTGGCTCCTGAAGAGCCTGCAGCTGGGGAGGGAGGGAAGGTGTTGTGAACGGTGTCTGCAGGAAGCAAGACGCAGAGACGGTCCCCAGGGAAAGGCTGCCGGGGACGTGGCTACAGGCAGTCACAGGAAACCCCAGTCCACACAGACCAGAGTTGGGGCTCTCCAAAGACCAAAAAGAATCCTTGCAGAGCAGCTCCAGAGAGGGGGCAGGAGGGAAGCAAGGGACCAGAGATTCTGAAGAATATGCCAGGGAGGGAGGCTGAGGGGGTGTTCGACACGAATAACCACAGCCCACGGTGAGAAACACAGTCCCTTATTCGAATAAGCCAGGAAAATCTCCAGCCTGCCCCGACTCGACTCTGGAGTGTCTCTGCTCTGGGGGAGGGGTGGGGGGCCAGAGCTTTTCTGATCTTTCCCAGGACAGTCAGAGCCCAATGGCAACGAGTGAGGGGAAGGTGCTGATGGAGGTTGGAATGCAGCTGCTTCAGCTGGAGACGGGCCTGGGGGCCCAGATGGCTGTCCATCTGTTGAGCATGAGTAAACTGGAGGGAGGGCCGGGCAGGGCAGACGGCTGGATGGCGGGAACCACCCCACTGGCTTATCTGACCTGGAGGGAGGGTGAGACTACAGGCCACCCTAAGTGATCATCGAGAATGTGCTGAAAGGAGCTTTCTGGAATGCAGCCCTCCTATACAACCTAGCACCACTGCCCAAACCAGGAGGCCTACTTAGAGAATGTTCCAGTGTCAGGAGGGCGAGAAGTCTGTCTGTAGTGACTGACCAAGATTAAAGCTTTCCCTAGGGAAGGCACAGCCCACGGACTGGTGTGGCCCTCACCGAAAGCCATGTGTGGGAAAGGCCTGGAGGGGCAGCGCAAGGAGGGAAAGGAGATGGGGACTTGGGGTACCAGGCAGGTTCAATGTGTGGTACCCTGAGACAAGCGTCCTATTGAAGCCATACACCTGGGTCTCCTCTGAAGGGACAGGTGTCTCAGTGGCAGCCATGTGCATAGGGGACAGGCATGGAAAAGAGGGAGGTGGACCCGGGATGGCAGGAGGGGGCACTCTGGGCTGCTCAGGGACTGGCTTTCCTGGCCTGTGAGAGTGTCAAGTCCCTGGGGCTGGGCTGGGCCTCACAGGCTGCAGATGAATGAGCTGTACTTGACATTGGATTATGCTCTGGCTGATCTCCCTTCTGTTATCCTGGGCTTTTGTCAGCCTTGTTCAGATGTTCTAGCCCAGGCCTGTGGGGCTAAGTGATTCAGGAGAAGGTGGGGGCAGCCTTGCCTAAGGCAGCATCAGGGTGGCAGGGCCATCAGTGAAGGACACCTGGAGGCAGGTGAATCCCGGGCAATTGGGGTCTAGCTGCTCTGCACCTGGAATCTCCCTCCACTGTCAGCTCAAAGCATCTGGGAGAGATTCTGTTTGGGGGTTCCCTCTCAGAAGCAGCTATGCGGGGACCCCAAGGCCACTTGGAAACAATCAGTGTGTCTTCCAAGCAGTCACCGGAGGAGACTGCAGAGCTATTGCAGCAATGCCATTATCACCTGAGCATATTTCTGATACCCTTCGCTGGAATCTTCATGTAGCATGTCAAGCCACCCAAAAGAGTAGGCCTCATTACTTCATAGGACTCATCTTGTTTTTCCCCAAAAAATGCATGGCCCCTGATTTGATATTCGGCCTGATTCAAAAATTTTCACTCCATCCTCAAAGGCTAAAGTTGTGGGCCCACCAAAGTAAATCAAAAGAACGAACCCCCAGCAATTCCCACAAATACATTTCCGTGAAGATAAGCGGTGATGGCAGCACCAGTGGCATAAGTGTGGGTCTCCCAAGGTGAGCTCTTTGACAGGACAGTGGCAGTGTGGGGAACAGACCTAGTCTAGGATGTCACGAGCACAGGGCAGGTATCCACCAGGCTCTGTTCACATCTGACACACTGGAACTACCAAGCCCTGATGTCAGCCACCTATCAGAAGTTTCCCCACTGTGGACATGGCTGGAAAGGTCAGCCTCACACCAGTGACCACAAAGAGCACCAACATCATATTTCCCCCCAGAAGGCCCATCACAACCTAGCAGTGGACAAATCTGACCCCATGTCCTACCCATCCGTTTCGACTACAAAAGCTGCTGCACAGAGAAGGTTCATCATACATGTTTGCTGAATGGCATGGAGTCTATAGAAGATTAAAGCTTTATATGTGCTGATTTCAAACTTTATAACAGCATAAAAGTTAATCCTCTTCCTAACAAGGAGAGGCAAGGAGGAGAATATAAAAGGAGGCCCATCCTTTAGGTCTGGCCCAGAAGAGATTTAAAGGGCTCAAGGGTCTCTGCAGTTCCCTTGGTCACAGATTTTGCTTCCACACAAGTCCCAGCCCAGCTATTTTCCATCTGAGCTTACGAGTGGCCAACTAGCCATGGGGAAATGCATAGCTCACCTGTAAGCAAAGGCCACACAGCACCTCCTTGTCTTCCTAGGGCCTGGCTGGGGGAGAGTATATGTAATACACTTAGGACCGCTCCTGGCATGCTGAATTAAGGTAAAATAAAAGGGCGGCACGCCACTGAGGAGCTTCAAACCAGCTCCCGTGGATTTCCAGTGGGGAAGGGGCGAGGGAGGCCAAGGGAGCAAGGCATTGAGGCCCTTCACTTCTGCTTTAACCAGAACAGCTCTGCTCTGACCTGTTTTATATCCTGTCCTCCCACCTGCTATTGCGTTTAAGAAAATTTGCACGTTGGCTGAGTGGCTTGTTGGTTAAGAGTTGGCTTGGGAGCGTGAGCTTTGAGAAGCAGGGCAACCGGTTCAGATCCCATATGAGGGCCAGTGACGCTGCGCCCTCTACAGCTAAGATGCTGAACAACAGCTCGACCTGGAGCTGGGCTGCGTGAGTCGCCGGCGACGGCGTAGGCTGCAGCGGGGGCTGCAGTGGGTTGCTGTAAGCTACTGTGAGTGGCCGGCAGCTGGCATGAGCTGCTGTGAGCCGCCGTCCAATGGCTGGTGACTGATCTGCCTCACCCGGGAAAAGCACAGTAATAACACCAACATGGGCCAGTGAAATGACGTCCTCCACAACTAGACTGAAGAACCAAAGGATAGCAACTTGTCTGTTCCCCTTCCACGATTCCCCAATGCTGTTCCCTCCCCCAATTCCCCAATAAAATCTTAAAAAAAAATTGCTAGCTCTTAAAAAGCGCTTGAAAATCACCACACCAGGGAATGCCTGGCACACCTTCTATCAATGAACTTGATGTGCATCTAGGATCCAGTCAGGCCCCCTCCCATGAACTGCATCTCTCTCACCATCCCAGCCCCCCGTGTGCCTCTCTGCTGTCATCAAGGCGGCCTCTGACCCTCTCCCAGCACCCACTGGGTCCCCCATCTAGGGGGCTGTGATGCGCACCTGGTGAAGCGGACCTCGCAGATGTTGCACATGTATGGCTTCTCCCCCGTGTGGGTCCGCATGTGCCGCGGCAGCTTCCCGGCCCCCATGATGACTTTGTGGCAGATGGGGCACTGCTGAGAGGCCTTGGGCTTCAGCTTGCGCTCCTCCACCAGTGGCCAGGGCGGGAAGAGGCCCCCCAGGTGAGTGGCACTCAGGAAGTTGAGATAGGCACCATAGTCATTCTCCGCCTTGATGGAGCCCAGCGGCCCCCCGGGAAGGTCTGGAAACATGTCCTTGAAGAAGTCATTGGGGAAGGGCGGGGGTGGGGGCGGGGGCAGCTCCTCCTTCTCCTCCTCCTTGATCTTCCGGTTCTTGATGACCAGGTCCAGTGGCCCACTGTCCATGGGCTGCTCGGGCAGCTGGGCAAAGGCACCAAAGTCCCCTGGCCATAGGTGTGGGAAGAAGTCTGGGGCGAAGGGAGATAAGGAGGGTCTCCTGTCGGGGATGGTGGCTTTAGGGTACAGGTTCTCCCTCAGCAGGGACTCAATGGAGAAGTCCCGGATCACGCCCAGATGGCCAGGGCTGCCAGCCTGGAAGGAATCCGGGAAGTCCCTGGGTGTGTCCGAGTAGGCCTTCTCCGTGAGATGGTCCGTCTTGGAAGGGCTTTGGCGGCAGTTGATGTCCTGGGGGTCAGGCAGGTTTTCTTGATCAGCGAAATCCTCCGTGTCATCGTCCTCCTCTTCCTCCTCCTCTTCCTCCTCTTCCTCCTCCTCATCCTCATCATCATCATCCTCGTCGTCGTCGTCATCCTCCTTGTCGTCCTCCTCCCCGCCGTCCCCGCCGGGCTCCATGATCTCCAGGCACACATTCACAATGCACTGGATCTCCAGCATCCGGGCAGCGTTGAGAATGTGCTTGACATTGGAAGCGGTGATGGTGAGCGTGGAGGTGTAGGCAAACTCCAGGATGGCGGCCAGGGCCTCGGGCTGGACGAAGTCGATCTCGTAGACATAGGGCTGGCTGGCTAAAGTGCCGGCCGTGAAGAGCTTCTTGAAGTACTTGCTGCAGGCAGCTAGGACGGAGCGGTGGGTGCGGTACTCCTGCTCCTGCACCACCAGTAGCACATCACAGAGCAGGCCGTCATGTCGCTGCTCGTTCAGGCTACACAGGACCTCGCTGCTGTGGTTGGGGAAGGGAATGCCGATGAGCTCGTCAATGCCATTGGCCATGGTCTCAGCCAGAGCCCTGCAGGGACACACAGAGAGGGAGATCAGGGTTAGAGCACCGGGTCTCAGGAGGGACACCCAGCTCTTGGGACGCTGGACCAGGGAGGCCGGGCTGGTGGGTATGCTGGCCCACGCCACCACCGCCTTCACTGAAGGTTTCCCCCTCCGCCAGGAAGCCAGCCCTCCTCCTCCTCAGCTTTTCCAAATCCCACCGGTAATGCAGAACCCAGCCCGCAAACTGGGGCTTTTCACTGTGCTGCGGGGTCTTTTCCTGGACCCCTCAGGCCCTTGGAGTTGGGCTTCTCATGGTGTGTGCTGTTTAGCAGGTTGTGGAAGCTCCTTGTGGGCACGATGTCACTGAATTCCACTTTGCTAACATGCAATGGTGGGGCACCAGGGTAGATGGCCCCCATGACATTCAACTGCTCTGTGAGCTACAGAATGGCATCCGCTACTTCCTCACACAGTGTCTGCGGGTCAGGGGCCAAAGGAATGAAGCTCTCTCATGACTCAGTGTAGCTGCTGGGAAAATGCTGTGGTTTATTTCACAAATCCTCTGACTCCTGCAACAGATGAACATTTGGCTACTATTGGCCACTGTTCTGGGCTGAGGGGTGTCTCCCTCCAAGTTCATAGGTTGCAATCTTAGCCCCCAGTTATCTCAGAATGTGACTGTATTTGGAGGGAAGACCTTTAAAGAGGTGATTAAGGTTAAAATAAAGTCATATGAGTGGACGCCAATGATTGATGTCCTTATAAAAGGCGATTAGGACACAGACACACAGAGGGAGGACCCTGTGACGACACAAGGAGAAGATGGACATCTACAAGCCAAGGAGAGAGGCCTCAGAAGAAACCAACCCTGCCAACACCTTGATCTTGGACTTCTAGCCTCCAGAACTGTGCAAAAAAATTTTTCTGTTGTTTAAGGCAGCCAGTCTGGGGCACTTTGTCATGGCAGCCCGAACAAACTGGTACAGCTACTAGGAATCTTAAGACTAATTTTTTTGGCCCATTTTTATGGCATATGTTTTGCCTTGTGACCTTCCTCTGGTTTCATCTTATTTGATGAAGTTTCCTTTCATTTTTTATCTTTTTTCTTTTTCTTTGAAATACTGACATCCTATATGAGTATGTCCACGAGCCGTTTCACCTATAAATCAACATTTAAATTCAATATAAAATTCGAGTACATCATTAGTTAATGTGTCCTATCTGTAATCTGTTCCCCTCAGGGAACCATATCTCCCGCGGGGAGAAGGCTCTCTGAGACCTCAGCATAGTGTGTTAAACATGAAGTGTGCCCAGTGATAGCCACCAGGAGGGAGACATGTGGGACACAGGGCAACAGGCACCCCTCCCTTCAGGGAACAAAACACACAGCCCCCGCCTGCAGATTCAAGCTGGAAAAAAAGCCACCTCAATTTTTCTGCCAGAGCCCCGAGGGCCCTTCTCCTGAGGGCAAAGCTTGATCGTGACCCTTGGATAAATCCTTGCAGAGGTCTGGTCCTTATTCTGGTGCAATTACAGTGGGGAGAAAACAAAAAGAAAACCAAAACTTGAAAGCCCCACACCCCGGTGGGAAGAGCTTTGGGGATCCCCACGCATTTATCTTCTGGATGTTTCTGCCCTGGGAAGGCAGATGCAGGGGGAGGGGGCAGAGGAGATGTGCCAGTCCCACAATGTGAGCCCCAGGTGAGGCCTGGAGGCACCAGGAACCTGGCGGGGTGAGGCGGGCAGGGTGCTGGGCACTCGTCCCTCCTACCCCCTTCGTCTCCACCCCAGAGGGCCCAAGCCTTCTCTGAACAATCCCACCTGTGCAGGTGCTCAGGAGGTTTCCCAGAGTGAAGGCCTCATTGCTTTCCTGCCTTCTCATCTTTAAAAAGGCCAGAGACCCCACAGACTATGCGTTCACTTCCTAACGAGTCATTGGGTTTCTCCCTGTGCCAGGCACTGGGGCTACACAGAGAGCAGAGCTAGAAGGTCCTGCTCTCACAGAGCTTACAGGGACACAACTATGAGAAAGACAGAGCAAGATGCACCGAAGAGGAGTGAGGTGCCGCCACACACCTACCAGAGTGGCTGAAACCACCAGCAGTGGCAACACCAAGTGCTGGTGAGGAAGCTCGCTCACGCATACATTGCTGGGGTGTGTGTAAATGATACAGCCATTCTGGGAAACAGCTTAGCCGTCTCTTTAAAAACTAAATATGTATTGGCCAGCCAAGTGGCGCTTTGGTTAAGAGCTGGCTTGGGACACCAGAGGGCCCCGGTTTGGATCCCACATATGAGGGCCAGTGACACTGCCCTCTATAGCTAAGATGCTGAACAACAGCTCAACCTGGAGCTGGGCTGCCGGGAGTTGCCAGCGATGGCATAGGCTGCAGCCCCTGTGGCAGTGGGTTGCCATGGGCTACAGTGTGTAGCCAGCAGCCAGCATGAGCGGCCAGCAGCTGCCTTGAGCTGCTGTCCAGAAGCGCACGATTGATCTGCCTCACCCAGGAAGAGCGCAATGATGGTGACAACTTGGACCAGTGAAGCAATGTCCTCCACAACTAGACTGAAGAACAAAAGGACAGCAACTTCTCTGTTCCCCTTCCCCAATTCCCCTGCGCTGTTCCCATGCCCCAATTCCCCAATAAAAAAATCTTTAAAAAAACAAACAAACAAAAACAAAACTAAATATGTATTGAGGAAATGACACCGTTTTCTGATTCCCATGGACCTTCCATATGGTTAGCAGGGTCCTGACCCCCCAAGGGACCCTCTCATCTGAAAAGACTGTGAATGAAATGCCTCTTTGACTATTAAGTAAAAAATCTCACGTCAGTAAAACTTCAGGAATTTAGAGCCAAGTTTGCTTATTCCTTTAAAGACAAAAATGCTCTTAAATATTTTGTTTTGTTTTGGGTTTTTTTTGGGGGGGATTCCCGCAATTCCTTAAGCTTTCCCTCACCTTTTCGAAAAGAGCTAGCTGAACCCACTGGATTGGGTATAGAGGGTCTGTGTCTCATCCAAGCTCACTGAGGGATGGAGACAGCTGTCTCTTACTAAATGTCCCATCTCAGCACTTTTGTAGCCATGTTGGCCTGAGACTGGGAATCAGGAACCCACAGCTGTGAGACTTTGGGAGGCTGCTCCAGGTCTCTGGGCTCCCGGGGCCTCATCTGGTCATCGGTGTTCATGGGAAATCTAATAACCAGTGTCATGACTGTGAAAAGCTAGCAGCGCGAAGTGGGTCAGGATAAGGAGGGTAGCAACAGGCCTGGGGGACCCTGGACTCAATGGCTGGTCTGCCCACTGTGGCCTGGTTTGGAGCCTTGGTCCCATTCCCAGAGGAGGGGGTGTAACAGTGGAGCTGGGTGCTGTTTTTCCAGGTAGTAGTTGAGACTGCCTTTGCTATTTCATTGTCTCTGGGAAGAAGTGACCCTGCCCTGCACTCTGGGAGCTTCCCAGGTGATCCTAAGAGTCCCATGCACTGGAGGGCCCAGACAGCAGTGTCCCAAAGGGGTGGCCATGACCTTCGTCTTCCCAGGGCTTCCATCCCCTCCCTCCCATCACCCAAGCCAGGGCAGTTCTGTCTCTGAGAATAACACGCTCAGGAAAGAGAATTACACACACACACACACACACACACACACACACACACACACACACACACACACCAAACAACAAACAAAACACCTCTGAACATCCAGGAGTGGCTTGATGCAAAATATGAACCCCTGGTAGAAGGGGGATAGAAAAAATATAGCTAGATCAGAAATAAAGAGGCAGGAGGGAAAGAGAGGAAGAGAAGCTTAGAAATGGAGGAAGAAGTTTCCAGAGGAAGAACGCAGGGCGGGTGAAGCCTTTTCAGGTGTGGTCCCCATTCCAGAGGTTATGAGTCCTGCTGCAGCCTCCCTGGGACTCTGCCCTCAGTGGAAGGTTCTAGAGCCCAGGTATGTCCAAGTAGCTCTGTCTGACAAAGGCAGCACTTCTCATATCTGGCCTTGGTTTATTCACCTGTAAAATGAGAGCATCACTAGGCTCAGGTGTCTACCTGAGTTCCCCTCTCTCCCTACCAAGGGGAGGGGCCTTGCCCTCGGTTTACCAGCTAAAGACAGGGAGGTGGTGCCTCTATGAGAGGAGCAGAGAAGAGGTGGGGGGAGGGGGTGAGCGGCTGGAAAGGGGTAAGAGGGCCTTCAACCCCACAGAAATGCGTTACAGAAACCTGGCTCTAAAAGTCCTCCAGTATTAGCTTCTTGAGTGCGACTTGAGCTTTGTTCTTATTTTTGTCCTGTTCTAATAACCAAATGAAGCAAACAAGCCAGACAGCATTTATAATAATCAATACTAGCTGCCATTTATTGAGTGCCTATAACATGTCAGCTACCACACCTCTAATCCTTTCTCAACCAACGCCATTCTGAATGGTACATGTTTGTATCATCACCTCCAATTTAGGGATAAAGAAAAGGTGTGGAGAGGGTAGGTGACTTGCCTAATGCCACCAGCCAGCACGTGTCTGAGCCAGGATTTGAATCCAGCTGTAGTTGGTGCCAAAGCTCATCTTCATCCCCCTTTGCCACACTGTCCCCTACAAAGTCCAACTTGGGGGCAGGGATTGGAATTCTCCCCCGCCCCCCCTTCAAAATAAAAGTTGTCTCTTACTCTAGAGATTTGATCAGAGCCAGTGCTGAGGGATGTACACCAGGGAGCTGAGACCCACGCATGTTGGTGGGGTGGTGGGGGTTTGGCTCGGTGCCCAGTACTATGGACAGAAAGGCACCAGACCCCTGTGGGCACGGGGATCGCGCTCTCTCAGGAGGGCGGCCTTATCTGAGTTTGAAGGGTAGAGAGGATTTTGTTGGGTAGAAGGGAGAAGGCTTTGGATTTCCAGAGTCCCCTCGGAAAGTGTGTTCGAGCTGGGCCCTGAGTGGGATCGCATAAGGAGCTGTTCTCAGGCTGAGTGGTGGCCATCTGACAACAGGGCGCCCATGCTAAGGGGTGGAGGGTGCGGGCCCTGCTCTCGGGCTGCCTGGGAACACAGCCTGGCTCCCCCACTGAGGCCTTGGAGGCTTGGTGTTTCCATCCTTGAGCTCAGTTTCTTCATCTGCACAATGGGGATGATAATAGTGTTGACCTTGCAGAGCTGCTGTGCAGAGCAAATGACTAAACAACTAAGGCACATAAAGTGCCTCCTGGTACATAGTAGGTGCTCATCCAATGTTAACAATGATGAAGTCCAGGAAGGGCACAGACCCTGCCTTCTAGGTGTCTTGGCAGTGGGGGGTGGGCCCATACCGGGAACCAACTTGCCTTCGTCACAGTTTTGCAGAGATCCACACTATGAAATCACCTCTCCCAACCAAAGTCATTGATGACAGCTCATACAAGCTCCCAGAGCCACCCTTGGCACCTGTAGGGCGTTGTATCAAGGTTCGTTCATGCCTCCTGTCTCAGGTACTCCCATGGGGCAGGCGAGGTTGGTGTCAACTTTATGCTCATTTTACAGATGAGAAAAATGAGGCACAGAGAGGAAAGGTCACATGGCTAATCACTGTCAGAGCTAGAACTCGAAGTAGGGTGTGCTGATGCCAAGCTTGTGCCCTCAGCCGGGCGCCGGGTTGCCTGGCTCATAGGGGACCCATGTTATAGGATTGGTTTTACCAGGAACATGAAGTGGAGGGGTACAGGCAAATTATACACTCCTGCTGCTCTCAGTTTGCCTATCTGGGAAATGGGGAAGTAACTGCAAATAATTGCACTTGTTCCGGGAAGGGTCTGTTTCTGATATGTCTGTGTCATCCCCGGGATGCCATTAAGCATGAACCTGGTAGATCCTGATCAATGAGATCAGTTCAAATACAAAGTAGAGATAGCCTCGAAGTCACAGAGGGTGGTGGGGTGGCCCCATTCCTCTGCCTTGGTGATATCTGACATTTGAACAGAGCTCTGTCATTCATAAGGCACTCACATTCATTCATTTCATCCATATTATGATCCCCACTTGGTGGGGATCAGAGAGGCTAAGGGACCTGCTCCAAGTCACACAGCCAGAAAACATCAGGGCAGGGACTTGATTTCTGAGTCTCACCTCTTTCCTATCCCCAGCTGCCTTGGTAGTGTGACTTTCGGGACAATTTTATTGCTGTGATCCACAAGTCCGACGCCTTCCTGAATCCTGCTCAGCTCAGCAAATCCGGGGCTCAGAATCATGCTTCTGTCTGCCAAATCCCCATGGCAGGCTGGCCCCAGCCGGCAGACTCCCACTGCCCTGGGAGCGGCCTCACTGTTTCCAGCCTCCAGCTTCTCCTCCCCCTCACTCCCACCCCCAGCCTGCAGCCTCAAAGCCACCTGGCAGAATTAGTGGCTGTGGTGAGGGCGAGGGGGGCTGCACAGGGGCAGAGAGGGATGTGGGTTCTCTTTCAGACTTGGGAAGGAGGCGGGGCAACAGCTACCTGCATCCTTCCAGCAGGCTTGTCCTTCGTCCCTGTGGTTGTGCTAGTACTGAAACCCAAACGGGGCTGGTGGGCAGGAGCGAAGGCAGGGAGGCCTGGCCCCAGCAGCTGGCCAGCCCTGAGGATCTCTGCCGGCGCGCCCCACCCTGCCCTTGGCAGTTCCTCTCAGCAGGGCAGCCACACCCCTTGGCCCCAGAATGCCCTGGAGCCTCAGCTGCCCCAGAGGTGGGGGCCAGACGTGTGGGCTGGGAGGCTGGGCAGGGCCACCTCAACTTCCAGCCTGCGCCCCACCTGAGGGAGCATCCCAGGCAGAGCGCCCACAGCTGGGTGAAGCTGGCCCCACCTGCTCTGCCACCCTGCTGGGACACGCCCGGAGTCCACAGTCCCCAGCTCGCCTCCAGCCCAGGACTTGGAGCTGGTTGGTTTCTGTGAAATGAGCTCTGAGCTTCTCTCCTCCACCAGATGTCCCCTTACAGCTGGAATGCAGCCCCACCCTGACTCACGCGATTGTGCCCCCCCCAATGCCTAGTCCCCCCCACCCACAGGACAAGACATGAGGGCCAGAGCACAGGCCAGGCACTCCTGGGTTCTCGCCCCAGCCTAGAAAAAAATACAGGCAGAATTTTTTTCAGTGCCCCTACGCCTAGGGGCTTGAGTGTTTTTCTCCTGTGACCAGACATTCAAGCCCTGATTCATTGTTCTCTGCTGAAGCCCCCTGAGTTAACAATGCCACAGGCCTGTTGAGCTTTATATTCAGAAAAGCTTGTTCACATCTCCTTTTCTCCATACATTTTCCTAGGATCCCTGGGTACAGATGGAATTATTTGGCCTGCTTTTCTGAGGAGACACCTGAACTCACGCTGGTAAACTCACTTGCCCAAGGTCACAGCACTAGGTAAGGGACAGAGATCCCGGAGCTCCTGACTGGCAGCCCAGACTCTGTCCACTGTGCCATATTGCATCCCTGGTCATCCCCTCCCCCACCATCATCACCACCTCCACCGCCCTCCACACCAGAATTGGTTTGGTTTTATCAGAAGAAGGTCTAGGACCACCCACAGGGGTTTGGAGCAGGGGCAAAAGCCAGGATGGGCTTCTGTCCCCCCCCTCGGCCCCCCTCATTCTTACAGGATGAAACACACTTGGGACAGACTGGAGGGTTACCTACATGGGTGGCGGGACAGACAGAGGAGGAAGAGTGAGAGGCAGCTCCACACCTGGGCTTTGGTGATGGTGGTGGGGGGGTGAGTCTGAGCTGCTTAGTCCCCCCTAAAGGAGCCCCTTCCTCTTCACAGCAGCTACTCTCCAGGAACCCAAAGTCGGGGAGCCCCTGTCCCCATCCCCTCACCCAAGGGGCGGCCTAGAGCCTTTTTTCTTTCCAAAGCACTTTCACCTCTTTGATGACAGGGGAGGCCAGTATTATACCCATTTTATACATAAAGAAATGCAAGTCAAGTGAGGTGAAGGTCACAACGCAGTGTGGTTAAACGACTGCTGGACAACTCACATGTCCCCTGAGGCCACTGGTTTTTCTAGTGCCCTGTCCGGTAACCTTGCAGGAAAGATAGGGTTCTCGAAGAGGCCGCATGGCCTTAGAAGGCAAGGAGGGCCCTCTGCAGTGAGCTGGAGGGAAATGGAGGGGCTGAGGGCTGGCAGAGCACGCCAGCCAGTGGGGAGGGTCCCACCACTGATGGCTGGAGCACTGCGGGCTGGCCCGTGGGAGTCTGGGCTGGACAAATAAAGCGGGGACCCTTCAAGCTGTTGTTCTTTAATATTTATTTATCCTTTATTTATTAGAGGGTGAGGTGGGAGGAAGGGGGAGACTTGTTTCCTTTTAAGAAAAATTGCACACCTCTTTATGTTCAAAATAAAGGATTTACTACTTGTGTTTATTACAGGCGATTTCCTGAGCCAGAAAACTCCCTGGGAGGCTTATTAAACCTTATTAAACCACTGAAAATTTATATAATAAAATAAATCACTTGTCTCCCATAAACAGCACTAGGCCTGGTGCTGCCGGGTTTCGGAGTCCTGCTACCTCTGGCTGCCTTTTCAGGAGGCACCCTGGCTGGTCTGCCGTCCTCCCCACGGTCACACCCTCACTGGGGGACACACAGGAGCCCCCTGGGAGTGCTCTTCTTTTTAGCATTTCTACCCAACAGCCCCAGTTGGGAGTGTTGGGAGTGTGAAGGAGTGGGAATGGCTTAGATTTTGCTCATTATTAAAGGGTTGTGTGTGGATGACTGGGTTAAGTGGCATTTTGACCTTCCTGGGGATATTTTAGTGTCTCTTCTAGAAGGCACCAAAGCAGCTGCACAGCTGGCCAGCCTCTGAGTGCACTCTGCCCATAGGCCGCCCTGACCTGCGTCCCAGGGCCTCTCAGGGTGGCGCCATGGCCACCAAGCCAGGGGACTTCACAGTGGGAGAAGGGGAGGTGGGTGCCAGGTGAGAGGGCACCAGCTGGAGGACAGAAGGCTGAGTTCTGTTTTGGGGAAGAGCACGAGGCGTGAGGGCTGAGGAATGTTCAGGTGTGCAGTCTGCAGAGAGGGCTAACATCCTTTTGGGCAGGAAGCACCATTAGAGCCTGCGTTTACCGTTCCCCTCTGCTCTGTGCCTGAGATATAAGTGCCCCCAGAGCATGAAGCTCCCGCTCTGAGCTCCCGCTTCTTCTTCAATGTGAGACTAGGAGCCTGTGAAGCTCCCTAGCTGCCCACGCCCTCGATGGTTCTGCGGTGCTCTTCAGCTAATCCACTTAAATATTTCGGTCCCAGGGTGGATCCTTGGATTCCAAGGTCATGAACAGCTCCACTTCTGCTATCCTGGGGCTGCTGCCCCTGACTGTGAATCTCCTGACTCAGCCTAACCCCCTAACCCCGGCCTCCTCCAGGTGCCTCAGGATGCTACCAGGTTACACAAGGGAAATGAATGTGAGTACACACTGAGCTTTCCCAGGACGGCGGTCTACAAAGTCAGGGTGGGAGCAGCATTTGGCCACACCGGGTAGAGTGATGGAGACGTGACAGGTGGGTAAGAGTGCTTGGCGCCCTGAGGGAGGCGAGGAGGCCAGTCCTGATTTATGCTCCTGGCTGTGAGACAGTGGCCAAGGATGGCTGGGCAGTGGCTGGGGCAGAGTCTGGAAGCTGCTTCTCTAGAGTGTACACAAATTCATTACCAAAAATGCCATAAGCCCTGTGCAGGGGGCGGGGTGGGGGGTGAGGG
>NW_017731536.1:1741645-1754124 GCF_001890085.2 Hipposideros armiger
AGGGGGTGAGGGAGCAGACAGGCACCAGCCTGACAGAAATACAATATATGGGAGACGGAGGGTTAATGCTGAGCGTCCTCCAACTGATAGCAAGAGGATCAAACTAGAAACAGGGAGGCAGTGAGTGCTTGTTCAGTGCTACCCACTGCCCTAAATATTTTACGTAGGTGCTCTCATTTAATCCTCCCCCAAACCCATGAGGTAGGTAGTGTCATCATCGTTACCCCATTTTTCAAATGGGGAAACTGAGGTAGAGCTGGATCTTGAACCCCAGCAGCCCATCTCCAGGTTTCCTCAGGAAAACCCATTTTGCTCAGGGCTGGAGAAATGGGGGTGAAAGGGGTGGGATGCCTGGCCTTCAGAGCCCACAGCAGAGTGGGAGGCAGAGACAAGTAAAGCCACGACCTAACGCTAGGGCTAAGTGTTAGCCCAGAGGTGTGGACAGGGCCTCTTGGGGGCAGGGGCAGGGGCCCTGCTGGGGTCCGGGAGGAGACTCCACTGAGGATGGAGCTCTGGAGCTGAGCCCTATGGCCCCCAGGAAGCCAGGGGTGTGGGGCAGGGGCAGGAGAACATTCCAGCAAAGGGAACAGTGTGTAGATAGTAAGACACAGTTTATAAAGTGATCCCCCTGGATTAAAAGAGACTTAAACGGCATATCAAATAAAAAAGTAGGTAAGTTCAAAAAAAAAAAAAAAGAAAGTAAGGCACAGAAGCTTGAGCTCAGCATAGCAGGAGCAGCGAATCCTGGGGATGCTGGTTTCCAAGGGAGAGGCTTGGTGAGTTCAGAGAGGCAAGTGAGGCCATGGAAAGGAAGCCAGGGAAGGTTCTGGATGGGAGAGGAATCTGCTTGGCACTGCATTTGAGGACAGTGTCAGCAACAGGCTGTCCTGGAGAAGGCAGGGAAGGGCGGCTGGAAACCAGCTGGAAGGCTGTACCTTTAGGCCCACGAAGCTGCTCTTCATTACTCCCAGCCGTGCCCCTGCCCTTCTCCCTGCCCCAGGCCTCTGGGTGGGATCGGCGCCCAGGGGCTCCAGTGGGGGGGGGGAGCCGTGGGAGGAAGGAAGGCAGAGTCACACTCCAAGGCCTCATCCAGGCGTCGGATGTCCTAGTTATGCCTGGGCCCTCGAAAAACACTTCTGCCTCCCGGCCATTGTCCACTTCGATTTGGAGACAAGGCTCAGATCAGCGGCCCAGCCGGATGGCCTCAAGGATCCCAGCGCTGCCTGTGTTTTCCAAAGGAACTGAAACCTCACATTTGCCTCCAAACTTTCCTTTTCTTCTAAGTAGCCATCCACCACGAGAACCGCCTGGCATTTGGCTGGGAAGCATAAACTGGAAGCTTGCAATTTTCAGGCTTAATTGCACAGTTACATATAATATTATAATATAACTTTTATTGCGCTGAGAAAGTCCAAGCATTTCCTTTTCCTATTTATACTCGAGCTCAGTCCCTCCCCTGCTGTAATTCCCTCCCTTTGCCCACTGCAGAAGCTGACAGCTATTTGGTTCCAGGGTAATTAAAATGTGAGTGAAAACTCAATTAACAAATGTTATTGATCACTCCCTATATGCTTGACTGGGGTTTCATGCTGTGTGGGGTTTTAAACAAGACCTCAGACCTGCTTTGGAGGGGCTTCTGGCTTCACTGAGCAGGGAAGACTAACCCACAACACGTGCAGTAGTAAGTCCTCAAAGTTGTCAATAGATTCTTGGAACTGTGGGGAAATGACCTATGGCGAAAGGACGCATATAATGAAACCAATTTTACCATAGCTTAACTGATACAAAATAAGAGTGAAGTTGTTATAGCGAAACAACAGCGAATGCAACAATGTTATATGAGGACCTGCTGTAGTAGAGGGAAATAGGAACCAAGAAGGAATCCATGGAGGCTAGGTCTTACCATCAGGGATAGGTGGGTGTCTGGGTTACACAGGTGTCTGGGCAGGCCCCTACTGCCAGGCCACTGTGATGGAGAGACTGCATGATGGTGCACAGCGAGCACCCCCTTTAAAGCATCGCCAGAGAACCCAGCCTCCCCTGTACCTTTAGTTTCCCTAGATCACATCTCCGGGACAGGGGCCTTTCTTTCCCCTGCCAAGCTGCCCCCAGCCACAGGAGCCCAGCACCAGGGACTAGGTTCTTTCACAGCCTCTGGGGAGGTGCCTCACCTGTCAGCACCTTACAGCACCTTACCCTGCCCCCCCCCACACACACACACACAACTCAGCATCTATTTGCACTGAGAAGGGAAATATTCTCAAGGCACAAGAATCCCCCAACCCCACCTCCCAGCCCAAAGAAGCCTGGCTGATCCACTGATGAGCTGGAATGAGTTCAGTGATTTCCTCAAACCTAGGAAGTCTGGTCCCCCTTTGAAGTCTTCAGATAAAAAAAAAATGTTGAATAAGAAATACAAGTTTAGAAAGTTAGAAAAGAGTTGGCAGAAACCATCATTATTTGCAGAGGATATGATTGGCTACTTTCCTATACAAACAACAGGCAAGTTCCAAAATAGGTTAGAGGATCCCATTTAGTTGGCAATGAATCTAGATACAACACCTAGGAAGAAGCGCATAAGAAATGTGCACAATCCATACAAAAGAAAGCTTTAAAACGTGACCGAAGACTTAAATGGAAAGCACACCCTGCTCTTGGATAGGGAGCCACGATCTTGTCAACATGCCAATTTTCCCTAAATAGTTCAATAAACACAACATGATCCCAATAAAAATATCAACCAGAATTTCTATTGAAAGTGGATCAGTTGACTGTAAAGTTCATATAGAAAAATAATAAGCATTTAAGAATAGCCAAGAAATTTTTGAAACAGATGAGGGATGGGAGTAGGAGGACTAACCTTTCCAGATATGAAAACACATGATAAAGCCATAAAATAAAGTATTTGGTACTGGATCATGAGCAGAGAGATAGATCAATAGAAAGTCATAGACAATCCATAAATAGACTCACATAAACTCATAGATAGAAGAATTTAGCATATGATAAAGGTAGGATTTCAAATTTTATTTTAAGATAGATTTTTTTAAATATATGAGATTGGGACAACTGGCCAAACATAGGAAATAAAACAAAATCTGTATCCCTTCCTCGCTCCTTACACCAAAATAAATGACCAGTACAGTAAAGATTTAAAAGCCACAAGAAAAGTCATTAAAAGAAAATATTGGAGAATTGTTTTACAATCTCAAAGGGAAATGCTTTTCTAAATAAGACAGAAAATCCAGAAGCCATAAAAGATTGATAAGTTTGACTAAATAATGACTTAAACATTTGTGCACATCAATAATCCCCTAACAAAATCAAGATACAAATAACTGGGGAAAATATTGGCAAAACATATAATGAAGGGCTAATTTCCTTTATAGAGAGAGCTTGTATTAAATCAGGAAAAGACTTATGGCTTGCTAGAAAAATTGGCAAAAAACATGAACAGGATCACAGACATACAAATGGCTTTTAAATATGTGAAAAATGCTCAACATCACTCAGCATAAAAGAGATGAAAATTAAATAGTTTTAATTTAATCCATCAGATGGGCAAAATAAAATTTTTGATGATCCAGAAATTTCCTTTCCAGATATTTATCATAAAGTTTTATTATCACATGTAGGCAACTTCTGTAAAACAAGAAAAAAATCGGGGCAGCTGGTTAGCTCAGTTGGTTAGAGTGCCGTGCTCACAACACTAAGGTTGCCGGTTCGATCCCCACATGGGCCGCTGAGCTGCGTCCTCCACAACTAGATTGAAACAAATACTTGACTTGGAGCTGATGGGCCCTGGAAAAACACACTGTTCCCCAATTAAAAAAAGAAAAAATTGTCCCTGCAACATTGATTCTACAGCCAAAGAGTGGAAGCAAACAGCGTGTTCACCAGTGGGGGGCTTTCTAGAAACATTACAAAATACTATGCAGCCATTAAAAAGACTGAGGCAAACTTTATCCTTGTATATCCGTATTCAGTCTCTAAGACCGAACTGCAAAGCATGCTGCATAGTGCACGGTTTGTTACCACGTTTGGAAAGAAAAAGATGACCACATGCATATATGTGTTTGTAGATGCATGGATTATCTTTGGAGAGATATACAGTAATACCTTGGTTTGCGAGCATAATTTGTTCTGGAAACAAACTACTTGTATTGCAAGACATCGCTCATTTACCACATTAAAATGTATTAAATGTTTGCTTGTCTTGCAGAACACTCGCAAACCACGTTACTCGTAATCCAAGGTTTTACTGTACTAAAAACCGGTTACATGTTCTTTCTGAGTTGGGGATGGAGGGCTGCCAGTGAGGGGTAAAAGGTAGACTTATTTTCCTATATATTCTCTTTGGTGATACATGCATTTGAAAGCCATTACTATTTAAAATGTTGAATGATTTGGATACTCTCCTCTGTTTCACATATTCCCAAATCTTCTTTGGGGTTGTCTGTAATGTCTGAGCACTGCTGATTTGCTCAGGGTCTTTCCACTATTTGATCTCAGTTTTTCTGTCTGTAAAATGGAGTTAATGACACTGGGCTATCTGTCTCCTAGATCAGGGATCGGCAAACTGTGGCTCGCAAGCCACATGCGGCTCTTTAGGTAAGTACATGTGGCTCTGAAGTAAAATTGAAAATGAAAATAAAACTATCATAGTTTCATTTATAAAATTTTTAAAGGATATTGTTCACATAATGGTGATTTCATTTGTTTTATGGCTCTCAAATAATTTTTAAGTTGTGGTGAGGGATAGGATTGGCTCTTCTGTCTCAAAAGTTTGCCGACCCCTGGGCTAGATGGTTGTGAGGATCAGGTGAGAATTGGATGAGAATAGGCTTTGGCTGCCATCAAGTCCTGTAGGATACAGCTGTAGGATATTAGAGGTGGCCCATATTCTATCGAGCACCCACCTACTGTATAGCAATATTCCTGTGGCTAGCGAGCCAGGCCAACCACGAGAGCTGGGCTCTCTAATAGAAGAAGAAACAGAAACAGCTATTTCACATATATTAACTCATTTGTATGTTCATTTCACAGATGTGGCTACTGAGCTCTGAAAGGATTGACGTGACCCACTCAAGGCACCCAGATAGTAAGGCTGTGTGTCCCACTTGGACCCTGTCATTTCTTTACTCCCGAACTTTGGATGGCTCCCTTTAGGGGACCCCACTGTCCCAATCTTCCCATCTTGGTCCTCTATAATCTGGTCCTGACCTTATTTCCTAGTGCTCTATGACCTGGACTCTCTCTTTAAACCTGGTCTGTGCACTGCCTCCAAACACACCATGCTGATTTCAGTCTCTGTGCCTGACCTTCAATCTGCGACACCTCTAGCCCCACCTCTCTTGCCATCCCAGTCCCTCCCAGGCCCTGTGTGAGCCTCCCTTCTTCCCTGACACCCTCCCCCTCTAACCCAAGGTGACTTTGCACTGGCAGCCAGCTTCCAGGATGCTCCTGATGATGCTCACCTCCTGGTATTCACACATGTGTCACCTCCTCCTACGTCGTATCAGGGTGGGTCTGTGTGGCCGCAGAACACTGGGACGTGATGATATGACACTTCCAAAGCTGGATTATAATAGACATTGCCACTTTTGCCTTGCTTTCTCTTGGAACTCTTGCTGTGGGGGAGACCACTCGCCATGTTGGGAGACACTCAAGCAGCCATCAAGAGGTGCCAAGGAGGAGAAACTGAGGCTACCCTCAACCAGCACCAACATGCCAGCTACTGAGTGAGACATCTTGGAAGTAGGTCCTTCACTCCAATCAAGCCTCAGATGACTAATCTCATGGGAAACTCTGGGCCAGAACTCCCAGCTAAGCTGCTCCTGAGCTCCTGCCCATGAAAAGCATGAGGATAATCAATGTGTATTGTTGTTTCAAGCTGCTGAAGTGTGGAGGCATTTTTGTTACACAGCAACAGCTAACTAATGCCCATTCCTCATAACTCCTTCAGGAGTTAGGACCTTACCCCTTGGCCCTTGCCCAGTCACTGTCTCAGCTAGCTTTTCATGTGTATAACCTTGTTCCTGCCCAAAACAATAAACACGTGTGGTTTCTAATTCCCCGATGTCCCCCATCATGCCTAGTCGGGGGGCTAGGAACAGAGGGAGAAAGCCACAGAGATTTTTCTCAGTCACTATTTGTGAACGAAAGGCAGGTGAGTAACTGAAAGGCACAAATGCACAAATGCTTCCTGCTTGACGAGTATCAAACGACCCACACACAGGCTACCTGCAAACCTACCACCTGAGACCTACAGCTCACCTTCACATCAGCGCATTCATTCACATGTGAGCATTCCAGCTGTTCCACCGTGAGTCAGGCCCGTCAGCCACTTCCAGGGAGAGAAGGCGGGAGGGAGAGGAGGGCCTGGGAAGGGCTATCGCTTCCTACTTATTACACTGCATGCTACTCATGATTTATTTGCTTGCTCCACGCCCTTTCCAAAAATATTCCTTTCAAAGCCAGAGTGACAGCCCCCTTTCAGTATTTCTGGTGCTCAATGCTTAAGCCCAAAGAACAATTTAAAAGTTTAGAATCGTAATGAAAAAAATCCTGTGAATGGACCTGCTACCGCTGCTTTGAAAACAGCCCCCACCCCAGTCTCTCAGGAGCCCTCCCACCCCAGAGACACAGCTCCCAGCTGCCGAGGCCATTTTCCCTACAGGCAGCTGGGTGGAAGGACACGACCCTTTCTCCACTCTTTCCCTCCTCCCATCTGTTTCCCAGGCCTGCAGGTTGATTTTTCAAGACTAATCAGAGGAAGTAGAAGGGAGGAGGAGAGCCCTTTTGTAAAATGGTGTCTAAACAGGCAGCCCCACCATTTTTTTTTTTTTGGGGCCGGGTGGGTGGAGGTGACCAAAGATACAATTATAATGTAGCCCATCCTCTCCCACAAGACCCATTTTAACCAGTGTGTAATAAGCCCCAGCTCATCCACCCTCTGATTTGGGTCAGATGAGATGAATTTTTAGCTTTTCTGGGGAGTTTGTGCCAGTGGGGGAAGCAGAGGGGGGAAGGAACAAACAAATAGGCTTTAGTTCCCTGGAAGAAAGGAAAAGCATGGAGCAGAATGAACAGGGACTGGGTAGGTCCACCCTTCGCTTCCTTCCATGTGTCTTTGTTTCCAAGTTAGCCATCCAGGCCCAAAACCTTGGCTGAGACCATGGGTCTTCCTTCCTTTTACTCCCTTGCTCCGGACATCCATGCACTGTTTCTGCGCCATATTTCTCACCTATGCCTCTCTATTCCTGCTGCCGCTTGTTCAGAAGGGAGTCCGTTCTCACCACCTGCTCCCAGGGCATACACACACTGGGCTCCAACTCATGGCCCTGCCTACCTTGCTCCTCTGCCTCCAACTGGAAGGCGTTACCAGCATACCCAACTCCCACCACTTTGACCTTGCTCATCCTGTCCCCCCTACTGAAGCATGGTTCCCTCCCAACTTCTTTGCCTTACCCCACCTTTATTGGGGTAACTCTTGCTCCTCCGTAAAATCTTAGCTTGGGCATCACCTCTTCCAGGAAGTATTCCTGAATTAGTTGCTTATCCTCCACGTTCCCTTCCTCCTCTCTCTCCTGGCCCTTACCACACAGAGACATAACTGGAAAACGAGTATTATTGTGATTGACATGGGGAAGAGGAGAGAGAAGTAACTCCAAGATGTGAGGTACTGGGGGTGGGGGTCAGGGTAGGAGTAGGCTGACCACAGTGAGTGATGCAGGATGAGTGTTGGGGTGTCAGGGAATCCCTATAACTCATGGAGTGAGAGGGGCTGCCAGGAGTGAAGGGAAATGCAGCCCAATCTAACCCCAGGTGTGCGAAAGGCAGTGACCCAGCAGCCATGGAGTGCTGGGACCAGGGAGGGACTGGACAGAGGCAGAGATGGGCATGACCCTGCCCTGCTGTCTACAGCCAAGGAATTCACCCTGCAGTGAGAGAGGCAGCATACCTTGGAAGTGGCCACAGGCAATTTACAAAGCTTCAGTTACTAAATTGTAAAAGGAACAATGTGTACGCAGATGCAAAGCTCAACAGAGAGAAGGGTAGTGAGGAAGGTTTCCTAAAACAGACAAGAGTGTGACTAGATAAAAGTTGGGTTATTTATATATCCCCCAGGGAAAGTGTCACTCTTTCCCTTTCTCCATCACCTCAATATTCACCATGGTCTACCACTGAAGGGCCAGCTCCCTGGTGCATTCCCACCGTGGAGCTCTTGGTCCCCTGCTTCCTTGGTCAGAGGTACCCTTGCCTTCGCCATCCTGAGACCCCGTCTCTCTCCAATAGTCCTGACCACTCATCAATCCCCTTAGACAGTTGGAGATAAGGGCAGGGGGTCTTCAGACCCATAAAACCCTCCAAGTCCATTAGGATGCTGAACAAATAATGTTGCACATCTACACTTATGGCTAGTTACCAAATGCGTGCAGATGGGATGGTGATGGATTCAACACGAATGTATGTAAAAACATGATTGACTCATACAAGATGGGTACAGCCAGGTGGAGGTCCATGAAATGTTTTTAGCTTGAAAAAGGCCCCTTATCTTCCAAAAGATGGGGCCCACAGGACCGGAACATAAGTTTTTTGACAGCATGGTTTGCTCCTCTCTACCCTCTACAGGATGCCACATGGAGTGGCACACCAACAGGCATTTGGCATGTGTTTGTTGAGTGACTCATGGAGCACACGCATGGGCCTGGTTACCTTGAGATGATCAGTATCACCTTGACTTTCCCAAGGAGGAAATAACCTAATGAAGAACGGCAAAACCTTTGGTAGGTAGCTAACTCTTGTGCATGCGTCACCCTTCTAGTAACACTGGGCCCGCCTCCATGTTGTGCACCTGTGCTTATATGTATGTAGCCAAGGAGAGCAAAATGCGAAGCCAGAAAATTCATGTGCGTTAAATCGCCCAAGGGAAAAACGGGAGTCTTATTTCTTCTGAGTAAACAACTTATGAATCAAGATAGAAAGGATTTCCTCTGAAAACTTTCAGCTCAATACAATTACTATTGCCTCAAAATATAACAAACACAGCCGCACCGAAACGCTCCACTGTGTTCCTGAGTGTTCACAGTTTGAGAGGCCAGCGGAGCCTCTGGTTGGTACCACGGGAAGGGGGAGGGGAGCAGTTCCCTCTCCCCGTCTCCCAGGGAGGGGGACCTGGGTTAGCTGGATGTGCGTGTCATACCGTTTGGTTCACGATGTCACTACTGTGCTAAACATCATATCCTGTCACATGCAGAACCACCACACCCTGAGCGTGTCAGACCACATCCGGAACAGTTTTATTTTCAGGCACCATTTCTTAAGCACCTACTGTGTACCAAGTATTACATGGGCTCTTTTTGCATATAGTTATCCATTTAATTCTTATAATAACCCTGTGAGCTGGTTACTTCTACCCCCATTTTCCTTTGAGGACACGGAGCCCAGAGTGGTCAAGTCCCATGTCCCAGGACGTGCAGTCAGTGGTCCATTCCATTCAAGGAGTTCCATTTGAGAACATCCACAGGCAGGGAACTGGGATAATTCTGGAAAGAGCTAGGAATACCATCTGCCAACTGAAGAAGGCTCCTAGGATGCCAGAACTAGATGGGACCTTCCGTAGTTGAGGATGCTGAGGCCCCGAGAGAGAAAAAGACCTGTCCACCAGGTCATGGCAGCAAACACAGCATGTACTCTTAGCCGGGGCCAGGGTGCTCCTTCCAGGGAACCTCAGCGAAGGCAGACATCCACATTCTGCCTCCTGCTGCAGCTCTCCATTGTGGAGTGGAGGCCCAGGCAACAGTGAGTGGGGAGAAGTCTGCAACTCGGCCAGCTGGCATTCCAGGAAGGATTCTAACACACCATTCTCATCCCCAGGGTTACCCTCCCTCCTTGCATCACCCAAAGCCAAGAGGTGGAACCAACACGTATTGGTTTTCCCAGGACTTTCCTGGTGTAGGCATTGAAAGTCCCTCATTCTGGGAATTCCCTCAGCCCTGAGGCAGAGTGGGACATTTGGTCACCCTAGACTATCTCCACCTTCTTGTATAAACCTCACGCCTCTGCCACCCTTCATGATCACGTGACCCAGCTTCTCTAGACACACAGTGCAGGGCTTTCGGCCCCGGCCCACACCCTTGGGGTACTGCCCTGTCCCAGGCAATGCCAGAGAAAGAATTCCTGTTGTCATTGTAAATGGTGCAATCCTGGCACCCTCCTGCTTTACCTGTGAAGGAGCAGCCCTCTCTGCGTCTGAGCTCCCAGAGGAATACGGGGCAGGGAGGAGCCCAAGTTGGGGGAGACAGATATGATGAAAATGGCAAGAAAGGAGAACAGGGAAGTTGATGAAATTGCGACAGGGAGAAAAGGTTGCCAAGTGGAGAAGGAGATAAAGAAGGAGAGAAGATGATAAGGGTCATATAAACAAGGGACCAGCCAACTGCCATGGCCAGCTATAGTCCATGTTTCAACTAAGGTCCACTGGGCAGAGATGTATTTAGAGTGATATGGGGCTATGGGACGATCTGGTTTAATGCTCTCATTTTGTAAATTTTGAGAAAATTGAAGCCTATAGGACTGGAAGGCAAGACCCTCCATAGTAGAAGTCATGTCAAACTATTTTTTGTACCCAACCCAGAACTTGTATGGTATCATGTGCATGGCAGTTTCTTAAATGTTCATTAATAAGGATGGTGACAATAGTGATAGTTATCTCTGGCAATCCAGTCTTAAGCAGGTCTTTCCAAGTCACTGTCAAAACAAGGCTGGATAATTATCTTGGAAATTTGAGCAATATGGCCATGATGGGTACGAAGATGGCCCCAATCCACTGGGAAACAGAGCAGGGCTGGCTGCACAGGTGGGTGGCTGCTGGGTGAGATAACTGGAGGGCACTTCACTAATCCCTACCCATCCCAAATGTACATCTTTTCTACCAACCTGATATGATGCCAACCAGCTTGCTGTTCCCACCCTGGGAATTCCCACCAGGGCGGATCACCACAAGGAACTCTGCTGGTGGGAACTCCCGAAGTCATTTTTCTCCTGAACTCAAATTGTCAAGGATTTCTGGATTAGCCCGAGGAGTAGGTGTGAGAGCATCAGGTCAACTGCTTGTCTCCTTGGCAGACCCCGGGAGCCTGCCCTGTGGGCCTCGGGATTATCGTCCACACCACTAGCCATGTGCGGTGTGCGGAGGGGAAGAACGGTGCTAGAGACCAGGACGGGGAGGGGGGCTGAAGCAGGGAAGTCCTCTCCACAAGAAGGAAACGAAGGGCGGGGAGCTCTAGAGGAACACAGCAGGGCACAGCCTGGCGCTGATGAGCAAAGCACACAGTGGGTCTCTGATAATACTGGCTCCTTGGGTGTTATTAAGCATCCTCCCTCCCCCATCCAAAAAAAAAGGACTCCATGGTCAAAGATTTCAACTGCCAAGACCTGCCATGTCTTCTGGGTTTGGAAGAGGCCCTCACTGTGAAAGCCTTGGTGGGAAGTAGGACCCCAGCGACTGCTGGGGAAGAGAGCTACCTCCACTCCCAGCCCCTGGCAGCGAGCTCACGAGCACATAACCCAGGCCCCGCCAGTTAGACACTGCCGCCAGGACTTGGAGTCTTAAGTGAGAGACAGCTAGCAGCAGCCGTTCGTGCCTCTCATTTGCAACTATGAACTTCAAATGAGACAAATATGTTTGGGACACCTGAATACCAGAGCCCTGTTGGGGATTCACAATGGATATCTCACACACCACACACACACACACACACACACACACACACACACACGCACGCACGCACGCACACCACACTCCGAGAAAGCCTGTAGTAAAGAAATCTGTTTAACTTTAACTCTGTATTTCCCAAACTTGTTTAATCTTTCTGCTTTGCCTAATACCTTTCAATATCCTTGCAGAACTGGTGTGATGAGGACCCCTGCAGAGAACACTGGTGTGGAGCTGTGCTTTCCAAACTTTTTCAGCCATGGCATCCATAGAGAGATATCATTTTCATGGCACACAGGGGTATGAGGGCTCTTAGGAGGTTGCCAGCCTGCTCAGTTGACAGGAGGACTGAGGGGGTCAGTACCTGGGTACAAAGCTCCTGATTGGAGAGCTCTAGAACTGAGGGCAAAGCCCTCTGGCATCGGAGGCTGGAGGCCTGAGCTTTTGCCCGGGCTCTGGCTTGAACTCACCTCACTGAGGTCCCACAGGTAGCTGCGGCCGAGCCTGGGTGTCTGAATGCCCGTCCTGAGCCTCCTCCACCATACCACACTGCTTCCTGTCCAGAGCTCTTGGAGAAGTGGTCTTATCCGAGGATGACTGTTTTCTGTCATCAGATGAGGAGTGCAGGGTAGGGCAGCCCATCTTCCAATCCACCCCGCCACCCCCGGAGTGAGCTCAGGGTAAGGACTTGCCGGCTTGTTCCTTTTCCCGCTCCCTCTCCCTGCAACCAGTGCCTGGATCCAGCCCCAGCAGGCAGCCC
>NW_017731536.1:1754179-1755547 GCF_001890085.2 Hipposideros armiger
GCCTCCTGTCTCCAGCATGCCATGTCAGCTCTCTCCTTCATCTGCCAGCCAGGTATCCTCTCCCAGCTGGCTGAACTTTTAGCTTTCTTGCCATACACCTTCTGAGGCCCCACAGTCATTGCAAGGCATTGCTGGGGCCTGGCTCGGAGCCCACCGTGGCTCTGCCAGCCCTGGTTTTTGGCCGCATCGCTGGAGTCCTCTGTCTGCCCACAGCCTCTTCATCCAGGCTCTGGACCACGTTCTCTGGCCAACTTCACATGCGTATTTCAGAGGGTCTGCACACCCCCACTGATGCGGGTGCTGCCAAACCCTTTGGGAGCAGAGGTGGGGGTGATGTGCTACTAACAAGATCAGCCATTGTAACTTGGCATTGATTTCAAGCAAACTCTTATGTCACAAGCCATATTGAATGCTGAACAAGAGGCGGGTGTGCAGAGGCCTTCTCTGTGGAGGATGGCATTAAGGGTGCAAACCCAAGCATAAAGGAAGCAGCCACAAAATTACAGACACCAGTGGGGCCTGGATACAAATGCAGGGAGTCAGCAACCGCTGGGAGGCCTCTCAGCTGTCCCCTCTACTTAGAGGCAGAGTCAATTTACGGCTCCCCCTCCCCTGTTCCTAAGATCCTGAAGTGTGAGTCTGTAGGCTGGAGACGGAGGCAGGGCTTATTCTCACCATCACAGGAAGGTACCTCTCTTTGAACTGTCTGCTATGTTGCCATTTGGAGTAGAGGCAGGAGCAGCTACTGGTCATTAGGCGTCTTGGGGTTAAAGTCCGGCTCTATTCCTTGCCAAAAATGCATGACTTGGAAAAGGTGGTTAGCCTCCTTGAGTCATAGCTTCCCTCTGTAAATGAAGGAGTTGGTCTCTTCATGGCTTTATGAGCTATGAGTCTGCGAAAAGGAAATCAGCCGTGGAAGAACCAGGTGTAGGACCTCGGAGGAGTCGTTCTACGTCTCTAGGTCTCAGTCGTCTCATTTGTAAAATGAGGAGTATGACGGTTAATTTAATGGGCTAGGTCATGATTTCCAGAGATTTGGTCAAGCATCAGTCTAAATGTAAAGGTATTTTTCAGATGAAATTAATATTTATACCAGTAGACTTTAAGTGAAGCAGATTACTCTCCCTAATGTGGAGGGCCTCATCCAATCAGTTGAAGGCCCTAAGAGAGCAAAAACTGAGATCCCCAGAGGAAGAGAGAATTCTGCCTCGTGACTACCGTCAGACTCGAGCTGCTACATCAACTATTCCCCAGGTCTCCAGCCTGCTGGCCTACCTGCAGATTTTGGACTTGCAAACCCCCACAATCATGAGAACCAATTCCTTAAATCAATCTCTCTCTCTCTCTCTCTCTCTCTCTCTCTCTCTC
>NW_017731536.1:1755567-1789744 GCF_001890085.2 Hipposideros armiger
TCTCTCTCTCTCTCTCTCACACACACACACACACACACACACACACACACACACACACGCACACACAAACACACACACACACACACATCCTATTGTTTCTGCTTCTCTGGAGAACCATGACTAATGCAAAGTATTTGGCTAAAGTTAGTCAATGGTTCTCGAGCTTGAGTCCTGAGTATGAACCCAGGCTGAACATCAGAATCACTGAAGGAGCTGTGTCTAGACCCCAACCCCAGACCAAGTGAATCAGACTTTCCTGGTTGGGGTCTGGCCATCAGCATTTTAAACTCCCCAGGGCCTCTCCATGTGCAACCAAGGCTGAGAACTGCTTTGGAACTTATTAAAAATGCATATTCCTCAGGCTCCACTCAGGACCTACCAATCAGACCCTCTGGGGGGTGGGCACCTGCCCCCAGCACATGGGTCAGCTGCTCTTTAAAGTTTGAGAGTTCTGGGCATGGAGCGCCTCTCAGGGCCCTCTTTGCTTTGACAATCTACCATTCTGCGGTCCCAGCTTTGGGGCTGGAACACAGGCCCCTCTCAGGTGGAGGCCAAGGATGCCACAGAGGGAGAAACCAGCAGGGCACCACGATTTGAAAAGAGGACACATTCTGCATCCTTCCCTCCTCCACCCAGGGCACGTGTCACCCAACAGGTAGGTCGCCAACACTCCTGAAGGGCACACACAGCGTCCCACCCACATTTGTATCCTCAGCCTTGGTGCAGTCATGGCACATTTTTGTTGCTTCACTGATTGAACAAATGAGCACATTGTCTGATTACCACTGGCTCATCCCTGGCCAGGTGTTTCTGTGGGTGGCTTGCTTTTCCCCTTTCCCAATTCTTCCCTGGGGCCACCTGAAAAGGCCCATCCCTTCTGGCCGTCTCAGCTCCTCGCCGTTCTCCAGGGTCCAGCTTACACCCCCTCTCTTTGGAAGCTCTTCCCCGCCTCTTCTCTTTCCCACCACTGCATCTGACGAGACTCACAGGCAGGTCCGGAGAACTGCCATGCAGCGCTCTACAAGTTATCTCCACAGCCTTTCTCCTGGGTCGTTCCCAGACTAGGAGCAGCTAGAGGATAGGCCACCCTCCACGGTAGGTCTACTCAGGGCCAGCACACAGCAGGCAGCTGCGAAAATTCACAGCACGTGCTGAAGCAATCCCTGCTTTGTGATCAACAGCGGCCCAAGGAAGTGATCCGAGGATTCTAACCTCTCCCACCACCACACCCACCATTTGGGGGGAGACTCTCTTATCAGGAGCAAGGCTTTGAGCTGTGCATGCCTTTTCTTGGACCCTGTTCCTTCTGATTCTAGGGCTATGCTCTTAACCACTAGACTACAAGACCTCCCCACTGCCCTGTGAGTGGAACAGGAAAAGGGTATTTATTGTCCCCGAGAAAGGCAAGAATGAAGGGCAGGATCTGAGCCGTTGTGGTAGATTAGAAAGAAGATCTGAGAAGTGGCTTAGGGAGTCATATCCGGCCCCTGGGAGGGGAGAAGAGGGAGTGATATGTCAGGCACCCCCCTAGGCCCTCAATGCACATTCTCAGTGGGAGGGGCCTGGAATCACTACCCCATTTCATAGGTGAAGCAACTCAGACCCATAGAGATGAATTGATTTACCCAAGGCATTGGTGCCCCTGTATGACAGAGCAGGACCCAAACCCAGGTCTGCGTGACTTCCGGGGGGTCACTCAAGTAAATGTGAAGGAGGCAGACAGGGGTTCATTCCTTCACCCACTCAACAAATACATCTTCAGCGCGTACGATATGCCTAGGATGTGCCCGGCCCTGCTGGGCACAGAACAGTAAATAAAAGTCCACAATGAGTTTCTAGTCTAGTGAAGGAGGGATGGAATACTGTTAGGCCCTGGCATTCTGGAAGGAAACAAGACTGGGCCTGCCTGCCTGGTTCTAGAATTATACCCACCAGGGTTTTGTACGTGAAACCCCTGCTGCAGACTGGTACCTGGCGTCCAGGTGTGAAAGCCACAAAGACACTCTCATCAGATGAAAGATTGGTGCTATATTGCTGGTTAAAGTCCAGAGACAGCAGACGGAAGGCTGTCCCCTATCCTAGTGGGTGGCAGTGCAAGAGCCCCTGTGAAGCTGGAAAGGACGTGCTCCATCTCAGCATGGAGGCCACACTTTCTCCCACGCAGTGTTGGCAATGTTCTCCTAGAGAAGGAAAATCCCCCACCCTGAAATGACACCAAAAGGTCAGAGGTTCCCCTCAAAGTCATACTTTGCATCCACACACCTTAATGCTCCCTTAAAAGTCTGTACCAGACTGTAAGCCCAGAGCTGCCAAGGGGACAGGAACTGTGCGTGTTGGAAGAAGGGAGTGTGAACATGCCAACATGGTAGTTTCTGGATGAGAACAGTCTAGAGACCCAGACGCCCACTCCCCAACTCTCCTCTTTCCTGATGTTTCTGTGCTAGTCCGTTCCTTAGCTTCCTCTGAGCCTGGCTTCTCCCCTGTCCCAGCCTATCTCAGAGCCCAGTCTAAGGCACCAAACATTCCCATCAGGTCATACATTGAAATTGCCATTTCAGAAAATGTGCACGTATCACGTCGTGTTGTGACTACTTTTCCTCAGCAGGTTCTAAGTCCTTAAAGGCAGAGACCTTGGCATATTCCTTTTATGCCTGCAGCACTATGGCCGGCACATAGTAGGCTCTTAATACATGCATGATAAATGAATGAACGTGTCACAAGAGCTGTAGATTTTCAGATATTTCAAATGCACTAAAACACCTTTTACACAAAAACACTACATGTATCATTTAGCAGATCCAGAGAGCACAGCAGCCTACCCAGGGGTTCTCGTTATGAACATAAATATCTTTAGATTCTGTGGGAAAACGCCTCATTATTTGTAATTTTGAGTAAAGAAGTATGGGTGACTTAACAATAACCAAAAAACCCACAAACCACCTAACTCAAAAATGGGCAAAGGACTTGAACAGACATTTCTCCAGATCAAATGATCCACCAATGTGCACATTAAAAGATGCTCACTATTGTGCTCAATATCACTAATTATTAGAGAAATGCAAACCAAAGCCACAAGGAGATACAGACACAGTAGCCATTAGTATGGCTACTATCAAAAACAAACAAGCAAACAAACAGAAAATAATGAGTGCTGGTGAGGATGCGGAGAAATTGGGACACTTGTGCATCGTTGATTGGAATGCAAAATGCTGCGGCCACTATGGAAAATAGCACAGTGGTTCCTCAAAAAAGTTAAACACAGAATTGTCATACGATTCAGCAATCCCACTCCTGGGTATATACCCAAAATAATTGAAAGCAAGGACTCAGCAGATACTTGTACACCCATGTTCACAGCAGCATTATTCACAATAGTCAAAAGGTAGAAACAATCCAAAAATCCATCAACAGATGATCGGATAAATAAAATGGTATAGCCATACAATGGAATATTATTTGGCCTTAAAAAGGAATGCAGTTCTTTACATGCTACATCATGCATGAACCTTGAAAACATTATGCTAAGTGAATAAGCCAGTCACAAAAGGACAAATACTGTGTGCTTCCGCTTATATGAGGTACTGCACTAGTCAAATCCATAGAGACAGAAAGTAGAATGGTGGCTACCAGGGGTTGGGGCGGGGGGGAGGAGGAATGGGAAGTTTTGTTTAATGGGTACAGAGTTTCATTTCATGATGATGAAAAAGTTCTGGAGATGAATTGTGGTGATGGTTGCACAGCAAACGAAAGTACTGAAGCCACTGATTGTACATCTAAATGGTGAATTTTACATTATATATATTTTACAATGAATGAATGAATGAATGAATGAATGAATGAAGCATGGATACCCCTTTGAGGCAGCTGGAGTATTGATCTTTGGAATCAGATAGCCAATATTTCTGGTCCCAGCTGTGTGAGATTGGGTGACAGTTTATTTCTCTGAATTTCAAGTTCCTCATCTGAAAAATGGGGTAAGAATACCCAACCCAGGGGGGGAAAAATACCCACTTTACAAAACAGATCCAAGGGTTGAGTGGGATGACAGATATGAAGCCTGTAGCCCAGGACCAGGAGAAGTGAACTCTCCCCTGACCTTCGTCTTCCTCCCTTCTCCCCACCCACTGCTTGGGGGCAATTGTCTCAGTTGACGAGGCTTGTGTTTGGCACCCAAGTCCTGCTCACCTGTCCCAGTGATTTGCAGGCTCCCCATGTCCCATTCCCCAAGGGCAGCCGCCAGCTTCCCAGGACTCAATGGACAGCCGCAGAGGGCCAGCAGGCAAAGCCTTCCTAGTTAGTACCTCCCCAGGGTGCTTGCGACAAGCAAACAAGCGGAGACTGAAATGGGAAAGGTGGAATTTCACTCTCTGGGGGAAGTTTGTGGCAGATGTATTTTTAGGATGGGAGCAGGAGGGAGGTATTTTTAGGATGGGGTGCTCTTCCCATGACTCTCCAAATCCCATTTCACTGGTAACCACCTCCCCTGGGGGGCAGAAAAGAAAGGGGGCACCCAGGAGCCTCGTTTGATGGGTGAGGCAGCTGGCCTCCTCTGCAGGGGAGGAAGCCACCCGATGCTTTGTTCTGGGGCTGGAAGGAACCCCAGGTGTTTGACCCTGGCCAGTGCCCTTCCGGCCTCCCTTCCAGAGCCGCCTCCCTTTTGGGAGTGGAGCCTGGAGTTCCCTTCCCCCTGCCGGCCACATCCCCACTCTCCCTTCAAGATGACCTGAAAGGGAAGTTTATAAGAGGAAAAGGGATGAAATGGATCCTATTTAACAGCACATACTGGGCGGGGGAACTTCCTGACAGGAAACGCTGTGGAAACTGGCCCCAGTTTGGCCATGGAAAACTGGTTTGGCTCAGAACGGGCCAGAGTGGACAGGCGACCTCGCGCAGCTGTACGTCGCAATTACACTGGACTTGTCCGCGTTCACTTTCTTCCTTGTCCCCTCTAAGCAAGCAGACACTATAATAATCTGTACACCACAGGGGGAGAAAGGTACCATTTTTTTTTAATCCAGGGGAAAAAAAACACACCACCCCACCCTAATTTAGGTTGCAGAGACATGAAGAGCCACTGGTTCAGAGGCAAATCAGCAGCAGATGTAGGCAGCTGAGTGAAGCCAGGCTGAGCAGGGCTGCTGCCATCGGCCACCAGCCTGAGTCACCCCGGGTGGGGAGGGCAGGGGGTGGTTATCTTTATTTAGGCTTGGGCTGGGGTGTGGGGCACAGGAAACAATGGGAACAGAAGAGTCCTTGGGGCTGGGGCAGGCACAGCATGGCAGGCAGGTACAGACAGGCTCCCAGCAAGCTGCTCTTTTGGGCCAAAGAATTCACACAGGCTCTGGATCTGAACAGAGAGCAGGGCCTCCCCCTCTCCTCCCCTCCCCTCCCTTCTCCTCCCCTCCCCTTCCCTCCCATCCCATCCAACAAGACCTGGCAATTCCCTTCTGCAGGGCTAAGTCTGGCTGTGGCTGGCCAGCTGGTCCCCACCCACTCTTGTAAGAGCCAGGCCATCCTGCTGCTGGTGTGGGTGGTTCAGCCCCTGCCCAGCTCCTGCTCTGCTCAGAGCCCCAGGCCCGGATTGTGTTCCGGCCCCTCTTCTCAGGTGCCCCTTTTCTCTCTTCAGTATAATTGGTCCCCAGTGGAAATATAAGCCCCTTTGGGGAAAGGCCCTGTTCCCAGCTCTCAGGTCGCTGGCTGGGCCTGCAGTGGCGGCCTAGTAACCCTGCCCCCTAGAACATGAGCTCTTGAAAGCAGGGACCTGTCTCACGTTGGTGGCCCTCCAGCCCACCCAGCAGTGGGCCTGGCACAAAATAAGGGCTCAGTGAATGTCTGTCATATGAATGGATGGGCACCACTGGGCACCAAGGGACGCCTCCCAGAGAGCATAGTTTAGAATATCCCTACCCCCTGTGTGGAGAACCATGAACTGAAGCCGGCTCAGCGGCATAGTTTTTGCATCAAGACGAGGGTTTTCATGATCTGCTGGTGTCCCTTAAAGGTAGAAGTCAGTCTGGGGCCGAGTGGCCCAGTTTTCCCAACCCCCACAGACCTTCCAGTGATAGAATGGAGAGAAGGGTAAGGGCCTACTCTCAAAATGCTCTCTATGGCCCAACACAGGAAACAAAATCAAAGCATATTTTAGCGAGAAGGTCCCAGGGCTCTGCAGCCTGGGAAAGAGAGAAGAGAAATGGCATGGTCAAGGTCACTTGGCTCATTGAAGTGAAATAAAACTTAGATTTCCTGCTGTCCAAAGTTGTCCCCATTCGGTGATGTTGTTGTGATGGGTCACATAGGTGTTAACATACTGGCACTTTGTTTTGTTTTGTTTTGAATTCTCGAATTTTCCTTGACTCTTTGATCCCTCTAGTTAATGAAATCACATCTTTGCCAGCATCAAAATACATCACCTATCAACATGCGCAGAGCAGAAGGAGGTAGCTCAAGGTACAAGAAGAGAAGAGAAAGGGGTGTGTTACAGTTTTCCCGGCATACAGGCCTGTCCTCTGTGTATTTCCTCAGGCACCGCTGCTCCTGCCCCACTAAGTATTACCACCATGAAATTCATATTTGGTTTCATCCGTGTGCCACCATAGGTGGCATCGCTAACCAGCCTACTCAATAGGCTTTCAGTTTCCACCTAGTTCTTGTCTCCTGGCCCCCATGCCCGCCTTGTTCTATGTGAGACAAGGGACACAAGGGGTCCGCTGGTTTTACTTGCAGCTCCTTTCATTCTTGTCTGGGATGGGGTGGTGATGTGGAGGGCTTCTAGCCTAGTGCCCAGAGGCAAGAAGGAAGACGCAAGATGGACGTGACCACAGCCAGTCCAGAGAGGAAGCACATGCCCGAACCTCCAGGGACCTGTTTGGCACCTGGAGTTCCAGGAAGCCCAAGAGTGGCCTTTCTTCCCCTACTGTGGACTTGGCTGAGGTGCCTGGCTCAGTGATGACTGCACAGTGTGGGTTGATTTGCTCCACCTCCCCACTCCCAGGATGGGATCTGAGGGCTTAACCTGCAGTTTCCGGGAGAGCGAGAACCTCAGCCCTGCTTCCGGTGGGGAGGAGCAGAGAAATCCCCTGTGGCTATTTCCCAGAGTCAGTTTTCTCCTCCCTGCATCTGAACAAGAAGGTGTTCAGGTTAGCGCTCAGTGGACGAATCCCCCAACACCTGCAGAAATTAGACACAATGGGGTGAAGTCTCTCCTACCTCCCCAGAGACCCCAGCTGTCCTCTGCAGACTGAACACATAATCCATCTACATGCATCTAAGACAGCACCTGGCACTAGAACTAGGTGAGAAGGCAACGTTTGCTCCCTCGTCCTCCCTCCCTTAACTCCTTCCTCCCCAGCTCAGGTTTAGGCAAATTCAACAAATGCCCACTGAGCCCCTTCTGTGGGACAGATGGGCCCTGGGCTCGGTGCGCCAAGAATGAAAAGCAAGCATGTTCTCCTCAAGGAAGGTGGGCCTTCCATACACGAGCACACGGAGCGTCAAGGAGGACAGCAGACCACAAGTTTCCTCTGGGAACTAGTCTTCTAGCTCTACAAAGATACTACAGAGCTTCTCCTCTTAAGTAGGGCAAATTCCTTGAACTACATGAATGACAAAAGCTAAAATTATGGTTCCTCTTGATGCAAATATTCAAGAATATTCACCTTCCACATAAATAAGACTTTAGGGGGCCAGCTCTCAACCCAAGCCAACTAAATGGCCACACTTCTGGTGAGGCTTAGCACGAACCCCCCCCCCAACACCTGCCAACCACACACACACACACACACACACACACTGATCCTGCAACTGGTCCAGCAGCATCGAGTCTGTACTCTTTAGACTCCGGTTTTCTGATTCTCCGTACTTCTGGAATTGTCGTGACCAACAAACAAGTCTGAAATAGCCCGAGAAAGGGAGGCAGCTCTGTGGCAGTTTTAAAGGCCGTGATTTTGCTCATTCTAGGGGATTTCTTTCTAATACCGCCATCCTGGTGCTTCTCCCATTTTCTCTTCTCAGTCCCTGTCCTCAGATCTCAACAGACTGCCTGAAGTTCAACGGGTGTCCAGCATCAGTCAGGTCAGCAAAATGTTTTTGACTCCTACTATGTGCAAAAGACTCTACACCAGGGCTGTCCAACATGGAAGCCACATGCCACGTGTGGCCATGAAGCACTTGAAATTCGGCTAGTCAAATGAAAATAAGCTGTGAGTATAAAAGACACACCAGATTTTGAAGACATAGTGCAAAATAAAGTTAAATACAGCCTTAATAATTTTTATATGAATTACATTTTGAAATAATATTTTGGATAATTACAAAATGAGATTAATGTCACCTAGTTCTTTTTCTTTTGTTAATGTTAACCATGAGGAAAATTTTAAAGTGAATATGTGGCTTACATGATATTTCTATAGGACAGTGCTGGTCTACATGCTAGGGAATCCTAAGAGAAGAAAACCAGTCCTCACCCTTCGGGCATCACAATGGTTTGGGGCCCTGGGACATTCCAAGTCAGTTAAAATTAATTAAAACACTCCTCACAAAGCACTTGTTTTCCACATAATGATGCCTCATCCCCTTGCATCACCTGCTTGGAGAAGGTTTTACCACACCAAGCCTTATAACAGGGCAACAGAGTGTGAGAGCGTTTGGGGCAGGAGGCGGGATCTAATCCATCATTTTTCTCCCCAGGTGAGCCTACAGGCACAACTCTTTCACAATGGTCTCCAGGTGCAATCAAATTGTCAGTCAGATTGGAGTCTTCTCAACACGTCTACGTCCCTAGCAATCACATTGCTCATCAGCAGGGAGCCAAGATGGAACAATTCTGTCACTCAGGCCCTCAGCAGAGAACCAGCAAGCTCAGAGAAATGCTGGACTCTGGCTGAGAAAGGAGACATGTGCAATGCCAGCCTCTCAACTTCCCTCCAGGGGGTTTGCTTGTTGTGAGGTATTGGTTAGGGGAGTTGTAGTCCATGACTGGATATTTGGAAAGGAAGAAAAAGAAAAAGTAAACAGCGTACTCTGGGTTCCTTCTATGTGCCGGGCATGGGTTTTATGTAATCTCACTGTCCTCACCACGACCATGTTGGGTGGGAGTGGGCCCATTTTATATATGGGAACACTGAGGCTCAGAAAGGTTAGTGACTCACCCAGGGCCTAGTGCAGGCTGCTTCCAACTGTCCCCACAGAAAGGCTCTAATGCATGAAACTGCTGCGGGAATGAGCCTGGCCTAGAAATCAGGTCACATGTCCTGGAGTCAAATTTCAGGAGATGGGTGACCTTGGACAAGTGACTTTCTGCCTCCCTGGACCTCAATTTTATTAAAATGAAATTGTAGGTGTTGGTGGACAAGACCAAAATTAAAGTTTAACTTTTTTCAACTATAACCCACTATACCGTTTTTCTTCATGACCAGAATATAAATCCATGTGTGTGTAAAACTGAAAGAAAAGTTTGATTGAACAGTTTATCAATTGAACTATATATGATGCATGTTGATATTTTCTATTTTTTACACACACACACACACACACACACATATATGCACGTGTGTGTGTATTTAACCTGGTGGATTATGACCCACTAGACTGATCAAATGACCCACAATAAGGTACCACCTACAGTTTGAAAAACACTGCTCTAAATGATTGATTTCCAAGCATCTCTCCAGAACTAACATCCTGAGGGTTTGTTACTGACGCCAAATTAAAAATCTGCAAGCACCTTGGTGGCAGATCAGCTTTCTTCCCTTCTCAGTATTATTCCATCCTCTCTTGGTCTTTCCCCCGCTGCCCTTCTCACTCCACCTACCGCACCCCTGCTCGCACAGACAGGCCAAGAAAACTTCACACGTTGTCTCCACCCCAGGGCATGCTAGAATCAGAGAAAGGGCCAGCAGGAGGCCGCTGTACACAGTATTACCTCCGACCCACCAGCAGATCCCCATTTCTGTGGGCTGTTTGCCAGGACATGGAAATCTCTCTATTAGAAAGGAATGTGTCTCTGTAATAGAATTTGTTTTAATGGGGCTTTACCGCCTAATCTAGCAGTAAAGCATTTCAGAGCCCTAAAAACGATGAAATGGAAGAAGTTCCCTGATTGTAAATGGTGCCGGTATAAGGAAGCCCCTTTGTCCCCCTTGATTATGAGGTTATAAAAAGACTTATTTTAACAACTCCTGCCTGGAACTTACTATATTTCCTCCTTTCTTGTCCCTGTAGAAGGGAAGGCCTGCAGACGTGGCCTAATCCCATGTGGTGAATGGCGAATCACGATGGCCGAAGCAGACACTGCCAAGATGTCTGTCTCCACACCCGAGTGTTTTGGAAACTTCTATGGGCATGAGGTGTCCTATGCATCCAGGTTCCTTGTCAATTACCCCTGGGTGGGTGTTCCATTGTGCTGAAGAGTGGCATTGGGGGGCAAGAACGGGGCACCAGCCCCCTGCCCCAGAGCTGCTAAGGAGGGTAGTGGAAGGTGTTGGGGGAAGGCCTGAGCCCAGCTGAGGTTTTCCTCTTTCAGAGGCAAAGGAAGGGAAATGGCGGCCTGGAGCAGAGGTCAGGGGGCAAACAGGGAACGGGGTCCTGCCAAATACGTGCAGTCCCCGCCCCACGCTGGGCGTTTTCGTCACCCTCTGCCTGTTGCCCTCTGTTTCACCTCACACTTCCTTTTACATCACTTGTCATATTAAAAGCTGTTCATCTTTGGCTTTGGGTGAACTTCTAGGAGTGGGGGCAGGTGGCTCTTGGGGTCCTGGCCAGCTTTCTCTCACTGTTCCTGTGCCTGTCAGGGCTGACTCCAATGGGGATAGCACATCTGCCATGAGCGGGCCATGAGCCATGAACGGGGGCATTGTTCAGGCCCCACCAACACTACCCCCAGCCCCAGGTCTCACAGCTTGTGCTGACACAGATTCACACTCAGCATGGTCAAAATGGCCTTTCCAACACTCTCTCGGCTATGTGGAGCCCTCCCACGTGCTTCTTGGGGTCCTCAGAACCTAGCATGAGCTCCCCTGCACTAGGACCTGAAAAGTCTGTAGTTTGCAGCACTTGGCAGGGCACAGGAAGAAATGGTGGCTGTTGTTGTGGGGTATATACCTGGAAGCCAGGGTGGGCCTTTGTCACCCTAACCCCTTTCCTGTCATCCCCCTAAGCCTCCCTGGCTGGCGGATGCCCATAACTCCACAATCACAACTTTCTTCCTTTGGGGCAAGCCAAACCTGGACTTTAGCCCATATTAAAATGCCCATCCCTGGGAGTGGTGTCTTTAAAATCTTATCAGTCACTCATATCTTAGAATGAATGAGTTCATTCAAATCAACTTAGCTGAACTCAAGGGCCTGCCTTGTGTCTGGGCCTCTGCTGGGCCTCATGGGAGTGGACAGCTGGACTCAGAGGTGCCCCACCATCACCTCTACCCCCAGCTCCTGGGAGCTGCTCAGTGGCTGTTGTCTGATGCTCATCAATACAGGACCCAGGACCAGTGATTGCCCCAAAGGGGGCATTTTCCCATATTTTTCTTATTTCTTAATGAATTGCTTTTGCCTTCTTTCCCTAGTCTACTTCATTCTTCCCTTTCCATTCTTTAAGGCTACCATTTACTTTTCAAAAAGCCTAAAAGCAGCATATTTACATAAATATGTAAATAAATATATATATATGTGTGATCAGCATTAACATTCTCTTCATCAAGGTTTTACTCTGAACGTCCACCTTCAATCAAATGAAACTGGCCAGAGTGCTCATTAGGGTTAGGAAGAGAGAAGTGGTTACAATAAAAGCATATATAGTTGGTCTGTGCCTTCGTTAAGTCTCACAGTCTACTAGGGAAAAAGAACACATGACCAGAAAAATAAGCAAGTACTGCACAGCCTCCAGTAACCTTGGGATCCACCAAGTAAATGGTACAGTCTTGAGCTGGCCCTACAGGAACACAAAGGAGGGGACCCATTTCTCGGAGGCTGGGCTGTGAGAGAAAATGGGCCTTGAAGGATGGACAGCATTTAGGGATAGATACATTTTAGGCAGAGAAGGGGCTGGGCAGATGGTCTAGCAACAACAAAACAAAACCCCAAAACCTGTATCAACAAAGGAACAAAGAAATAAATACAGAAGATGTGTTTGGCGTATCAATAGTGGTCCATTCTGGTTGGTGTGATGGATGGATAGAAACTGTGCATGTGAACTTGGCAATGGGCAGGAAGTCAAGTGATGGAACTTCCTCAATGCCAGGCTAAGGAATTTGACCTTAATTTGACCAGCCATGGGGAGCCACTGAAGATATCTGTATGCAAGAGCAATGGTTTGAAAACACACTTCATCTGGTGGTGTGTATATGGACCCTCCCTGGGCCAGGTTTACTAATCGCAGAGAGAAGAAAAGTGCTCGAAAAAATTCAAGTTCCTAAACCCATTATTACAATTAATTAGAATCATCTGGGTTGCTGGTGATGACGTTTTGTCCTAAACCTAAATAGCTGTTTCCCAACCTTTGAAGCTTAAAAAAAATACTTCTACCTGGCTACTCCAGCCTCATGGTGAAGCCACACCTGGGTATAGTTAAAAGCTCCCCAGGTACATCTGGTGAGCAGGCAGGGTTGAGATCCACCATCCCTAACTCTGGAAGGTAGGCATTCCTCCCTTCCCAGGACTGTCAAGGTGGTCGCATGGTTCAGAACCGGGAGCAGGCAGTGGGAGCGTGGCAGTCAGTGGAGCAGTGAGGTGGACAGCCCAAGCCCTTCCCACCTTGGCCGATGCCGGCACTCTGGAAGATTCCCATGGGTGGGACGCAGGCATGGAAAGGAACTGGAAAACACCCACGTCCAGAGGCAGCATACGCTTTTTCCTATGAGCCCCCGGATTTTCTCAGGTCATAAAAGGGGAAGACAAGGGCCCGTCACATGTGCCATCTCTGTGAGTGCTCAGCATGACTGAGGCCTGTCTTTCGAGCCTTTGCTCTCTTTGGTCTTCTCCCAAAGAGAAGCATGAGTATCCAGGGCAGGGGCTAGGAAGCACGCTCAGCAGCCTGAATCTATTAGCTGCCTCGTTGGCGGGCGACAGATTTCTCTTTAGTGTTGGGCTACCAGACCTAATCCTGGGGTTCGAATCTCTGTCAAAGGGAGTTCTTTTCCAGGGATCTAAAAGTCACTTGCAATGACACCTACAGAGTTCTAGGTGCCACTGTGCATGCTCCTGAACAATCACCATCCCCAGGTGAGCAATGCTGAACTGGTTTTGTAGACAAGCAAAGCGGGAAGAATGCACCAAGTTCTCCCTCAGCTATTGCTCTATGAGCATGCTCAGGGAAAGACATCAAAAAAGAGGAGCAGAGGATGGAAGACAAGCACGGGGGAAGTGCGGGGAGTGCAGAGGTATGGAGAGAGGTTGGGACTATGAATGCACAATATGACTGAGGCCTGTCTTTCAAGCCTTTGCTTTCTTTGATCCCCTCCCAAAGCTGTCACTTCCAGAAAGGTTGGCCAACCAGGCCACTTGGCTGCCGGATGAGTGTTTCCTGCTCCCTGACCCGGGCCAGACAGACACGCCTTCGCCTCTCTGTTATCTGAATCAGGTCCACCCACCTTCCCAACCGCATCTTGTTGGATGACTCCAGCCCACCTCACTCTGTCCTCTCTGGCCCTGCTCTGGGTACCCATTATCTCTTCATGCAGCTTCTCTCTGCCCTGGTGCTTTCCATGAGAAATATATTACAAGGCACATACGTGACTTAACATTGTCTGGTCACCACATAAAAAAGTTTTAAAAAGTTAAATTAATTTCAACAATACATTTTTAACCCAATATGTCCAAGATTGTTTCAAGATATATCAATCATGAGGTATGTCAATTTTTTTTTTTTTGGTACCAAGTCTTTGAAATCTGGTACTTTATGTTTCTGGTGCATCCCATCTTGAAATAGCCACACTTCAAATGATCGATAGCTGCAGGCAGCTCATGGCTATTGGATTGGACAGCTCTAGACTGGACACACTCCGAGGGCAGGGATGGTTTATTAGACGTCATGGACGCACTGGCTGGGAGAGCTGGAGGAAACCTTAGAACCACCTGGTCCAACTCCTCCAGAAACAGCCTCAGCCCACGAGGGAGGTGACTCGCTCGCTTTAGATCAGAGTGACTAGAGGGTGTAGCCAGGCCGGAGTTCTCTTCTTACAAACAAGACCTAATGGTCTTCCTGTGTCTCAGCCTGTGTGCTCTCCATGCAGGAAGACTCTGCCCCCTACTCACTGTCGATCCTTGAGAACGGTGCCGAGCAATAGCTTGGGGGCCGCTCAGTGGTCTTCGTTTACCTACCTGGACGAGTCCAGCACTCCGAGTGCTCACACTCAAGACAGTGCCTCCCTTTTACCCCCAACTCCTCCAGTCTTGGGTCAAGCCGTGAGAGATAAGGACTCAGGAAGAAGGAACGCTGGCAAACATGCAGGGTGTGGGTGCCAATTATACAATTCTTGGTGGCAGAAGCCATTCTGGGAATCATTAATGTTCTGCTATTGCAATAATAAAGGAACCATCCATCCAATCAGCCTGAATGTTTGTTTCTCCATAGTGGGCCCACACCTCCAGCCACAGAGCCCCGGCTGAAATTACAGGAGGCGTGTTGCCTGCCTCCACTTACTAGACTCACCGCATGAATCAACACTCTCCGTCCCCTTTGCAAACGAGCCACGTCCTCCACGCTCTGAACACTGGAGCCGACTAGGCCTCTCTCTCTCTCTCTCTCTCCTGAGCCCATCAGCTCAGCAGCTGTGCTGTGCCCAAACCTGCTTAGGCCAGTTGTGTTTGTTACTATTTCACAATTGAATTAAATATAAACTGATGAAGTAGAAGTTCAAAAAGAAAGCAAGCTGAAGTTTTCATGTAAACTAAAGTGATCGACTCAAAGGTGACTCATTTACAAAAATGCTGTTGAATAAGGTGTGGATGAGATAATGAAACACTGGAAAGCAAACCAGAGGATTTTGCACTCGAATATGCTTTGTGTGGGTCTTTAAGTTCTTTATTTAAATAAACCCATTCTAGAAACCTCAGAATGCTTCTTTATGGGGATGGTTTATACAAGAACAGTGGGGAAACCCAACCACTAGCACCATATGGAAATAAAAGGCCTGGACCAACCTCAAGAGATTGGTGAAATGTACATTTATATGTTCTCAGTTAAAATAAGAGATTTAAGGTATTCATATACCTTTGGCTTCCGATGACTGCTGTAACTGGCTTTTGAGGTTGACTGATTAACTATGGGTTCTGATCAAATAGATAGAAGCTGACTGGGTCATATTTTGGCTCACTGGGGGAAACCATGAAATACGGCTGGTCCCCCTGAACACTGAAGTTGGAGGTGTATGGGGGTCTTGCATTTTACTACAGGGGTCTTGTATTGGTCTGGGACCAGTCAGGACCAGGTAATTCAACAGAGAGAATTTAATGTGAGGGAGCTCATGATTAACAACAGCAGGAAGCTGCTAGGATATTCAGAGGAGAAGGTGTTAACAGAGTGCTAACTCGGGGTGGGGGTGGGGGCTGGAGCTGGAGCCATGGAGAAGACACTGGATGGTGGCAGTGCCACTGATTTAGAAGGGTGCGGGGGAGGGAAAGATACCTAGCCTCTCCCTTCCTCCTGCCCTCCTATCCCAAGCTAGTGCCTCTCATTGGCCAAACCTAGCCAGAAACTCACTGGCGAGGGATCCTGGGCAATACGGCCGGTGGGCCAGCCCCCAGGATGGAGAGCAGAGCACGAAGCTACGCATCTGAGGGAAAACAGGCCCAGGCCTGACCTAGATCTCCTGAAATCCAAAAATCCACCAAATGACTCAGAGAGTGGAATTTGAGACACTATTAAGGCTGATCACGGAAAAGTGACTATTTGGGGCCAGACCAGGAAGAAGGTTGTCCTCCTGGCGCCCTGCAATGATGCTACACAAATGACTGGCTACTCTGAGGCTGGCCTTAAGGGCATCTGTGAGGGAACCACAGGGCAGAGATTCCCACAGATGTAAACACCAGGCTTCACCGGCGAGGGGGTGACAAAGAGCCCAGGGACATCAAGCCTTCGCCAGGAGGCAATGCCCACTGCATTCCAGCCTTTTCATATTTAAGGCTTTAAAGTCTGTTGTTTTTTTAAGGATTTTGAAGTTTTTTTTTTTTTAAAAAAAAGATTTTTAAAGCTTAATAGGCTTCTTGTTGATTATAGGCAAAATAAAAAGATGGCTACTTTAAATGGCCACTGCACCCTGTTTTGGCTATTGTCTGGCTGCTGTCCGGAAGTCAGATGCTCTGGACCCGATGGGCAGTGTGTTCGTGGCTGCCTGGACAGTGATGTTGTCATCTGGCTGGGCCCTCTCATTTTTTCCCCTCAGGTTTTTATACATGTGCTGCCATTTTTGTGTCTACCAGGAGTAAGCAGCTAATGTTGAGGGGGTGGGGGGAGAGGGTGGCATGTCACAGTTGTAGCACATGACTAGTATTGAAGCGGCTCTGCTGCTGGCAACACCAACTATGTCTTAGGGCAAGTCACTCTGCTTCTCTGGGTCTCAGGGTCCTTGTCTGTAAAACAAGGGAGCTGAAATGACGTTGTCCATTTTGGTGTCACCACTCTGACATCTGTTTTCATCACACAGGCTTTTAAATGGAGGTGAGGAAGAGAGGGGTATTAGGAAGAAGGAAGGTTGAAACCAGGCAGACCTTGGAAAAAGTTTTTTAAAAAATCCCTGAGATGAGATTTTCCCCCTTAGAATATGTTTTTCCCCCCTAAAAGCAGAATTCGAAGAAATAAATCCTAGTTAATTGAGAGTTCTGGTTACTTGGGGGTGCAGTTAATCAAGCTTTTACTGCATTTTCAATTGCAGGGAGTTACACAGTGGTTTGCAAATGCAGTTACTTCTTAAGTGACTTCTGTTCCCCAACCTCATATCTGTTTCATTAAAATTGAACACAGAGACGAAGAGGGGAGCACGGAGCAGACTGGTTCCACCTGGATACAGCTCTGGGGAAACACAGCAGTCAAGGTGATGAAAAGCAGCGTCCAACCATGCCCATACATTAGCTGTCCTGCCTGAGAGGCAGTAGTTGCATTTATAACTGCACTTCACAGCGCTTTTCAACCTGGTGAGGCATTTCTAGGTTATTCTTCTCACTCTGGGGCAGGTAAGTTTGGTGCAAAAGTGTTCCCCAAGCCCCACCTTGTAGCGACCATAATTTAACTTTGGCTGGCTAGGCAATGTAGCAGATTATCTCAATTCTCCCCAAATGCTGTGCACCAGAACTCAGGCATCTTTAGGTCTGGAGGAAAATGAATCCTTGAATTCCTATGGTCACTCTGAGGCAGTCCCGTGGCAAGCAGCGGTGTTGCCATTTTATACAGAGGTGGAGCAGAGGTCTGGAAAAGGAAAGCCATTTATAGATCTGCGCTCTCATTCAAGCCAGGTCAAAGCAAGAGAGGGCAAAGTAAGCTGGGAGGAGAGTCCTGGGCAGGGTCAGCCAGTGGGGATCTTGTTAACTGCTTATTGGGTGAAGCAATGAATGAATGACTGGGTCTCACCAAGCTGTCCTCCTGCAGCCCACAGCTGAGGGACAGATGGCTGTCAACTACTTTTGTTTCCACCCGAGTAGCCAGGTGGGGAAAAGCCCATAGTCTGCAAGCTGACAAACAGCTGGAAACCTCTTATGTGGAACCCAGCAACACACAGAAAACCATATTTCAATCAAGGCAACCTCACCCAGGCCCTCCTCAAAGCTGCCCTTTTCCCTGGAAATTTCTGTAACTGTCCTATAGCACCTGCAGCTCTGCCTTTACTGGGGGCTTGGATCCCTGGTCCCATGAATGCCCTCCTACTCTATTTATAGACGCTCCTTTTAATTCAGGCAGGTAAATAGTTGTGTTCTTCTAGTAGGGGAGGGAAAAAGAAGGTGCCAATTGGGAACATCTGATTGGAAAACCAAAAACAACCATTTTGGTTTTTAAAGAGAATGTGTGAGGGCAAGCAAGAGAGAAAGAGGGGGAGGAAACGGAATCACAGGCTTGATCCCTTAAAGACAGGTCAGATGCTGAGCTATGACTTTTTATGGAAGCTCTGAAATGCTAAGTTCTCTGACTGCCATGCACTTTCCGGGCAGGGTACTTAGACTGAAGTAAATAGGGTTCCTGATGACATCAGGGGGGCACAGATTGCTTCCTGGACTCTGGCATGGTTTTATCCTTAGTTTTTTCCTTCTAAAATAATTATCAGGATGTGACAATGTTTGACAGGGAGACGGCAGAGAGGGAAGGCGGGGGATGGTTGGATATCAGGTTGGTTGGGGGACCAAGGGCACTGCTCCAATCATCAAGGTCAGGCGTGATTGGGGAAGGGAGAGTTGACAAGGTGCTTTCATGTGAGGTCAACACTCTGAATCTCAATATGATCACGAAGCTTATCTTGAGTGGAGTTTGAGAGAAATGGGAGAGGAGAGGTCAGGAGGTATGGAGAACCATTTCGACTCAATGACCCTGCCCCCCGGGATCTGCTTTTTGGAAGTTATCAGAGTCTGTGTGGGGTCTAAGTCACTATTCCCTACTGGATTGAAAGTCTCTCATGGGAAGCCTAAGTTTTACTTATTTCTGTATCCCTGCCACCACCATCACCATTATCATACTACCATTACCACTATGGCTTCCACCACTATTGTCAAGATGTGGTCAGCTAATACACAGTCTAGAAAGGAGCCTCCTTCTAAAGTGTCTGTCTAGCCCTTGATGATCTTCTTTCCTTAAAACTTTCTTTTCTCTCAACTCATAGGATTCCTCTGGTTATTAAGAAACCCTGCTTACTGATCATAGTTGATAGGATCAAAGTTAGATAGCTGACATAAGCTAGACTAGCCCAGACTTTCTCTACATGTTGCTAGACCTGATGGTCATGTAAATATGGATCTTGGATGACCATCTTCTATCATGTGCAAGGGCGATCAAAAAGAGCTGATTTGCAGAGAGGAAAGAACCAATCAGTTGTATAGAGAGAAGCCAAGGTGAGATAGCACATGGCCCCAGAGAGATAGATAAATTTTGACAAAATAATTGGTTTCTGATGATTGTCCTGGTTCCAGGCTTTTATGAGGTGTGACTGTAGTGTTTTCCATGCTTTTAAGACCCATGACATTCCCTGGATCCTTATAATAAATGGCATTTTCAGCTTAAGCTAGCTCGAGTTGGTTTTCTTTACTTGCAATCAAAAGTGTTGTAACTAAATACAAGGTTACCACTGTGCCCCTTTCAGCAGGCATCACTAATCAATCACAGTAGTCTTCCTGGTATGCCTCGGAATCTTTCATCTGACAATCATAACCAATTAAGCCAAGTTCAGAGATAAGATAAAAATCTACTGGTAAAAACAAACCCCACAAACTATTGGCTAACCCAAAGTCTGTGATGGGCTAAGTACCAAAATGAGTACATGAGGAGAGCATGGGAGGAAGTGATTCATTCTGACAGGGACTTCTGAAATGAACTCGAACATTGGGTGTGATGGTACCAGGCAGAGATGCACAGAATGCACTTCAGGTGTGAAGAATGACAAGGGCAGTTTTTATGGGTCAGCCATTGCATGGTGAATGGATCCAATACTTTGCTTAGTGTCTTCCTAATCATGAATTACCAGGCTGTCTCTGGGTCAGAATACCCTTTTTGGTTACTGTTTAGTAGCCCTAGAAAGATCTGCTTAGAAAAGGGATGCTAATCAAAGCCAAAAGTTGGCCTCGGCCGAAACCAGGATGCTGAACTTCCACTGCTTTCCAGTTCCCTGTGGGGCTTGGATTGCAGGCTTGGCTTTGTCACCAGTGCACTCTGTCTAGTGAATCTTGTGCTCTGGCTTCCCAGAATCTATTCCACCTTTTTTTAGCTACAGCTTCTGATTACCTTATGTGGATTCCTGGCTCCTACTCTGGTCCATGTGCTGTGGAAAGGATGTCATAGGGGGTTCCAGGGTGAAGCATGTGACCAGGCATAAGCCACTCAATGAGTTCCATGCTCTGGCTATAGGAATTAGTTCAGGCATGGGCATGTGACTTAAGACAGCCAATCAGACTTAACAGAGCGAATCCTAAGGCTTTGTCTTTAACAATCTGCAAGAGGCCTCTTTTTTTTCTACTGGACTTGAACAGGAAAGGCTGTGAGGCTGTCCCTGCTTCTACCATTTTGCCACCTTGCATACCTGAGAATGAAGCCAATCCATCTGCATCTTGAGTTTGCTGAGCCCGGGTAAAAGGGTGTCAGAGTCTGCCCTGCCCACAGATCATTGCATTCCATAACAAATACAAATTCTGTCTCACTTCAGCCAGTTTGAGGGGTTCTCCTCATCTGCATCTAAAATATGTCTACTACACTCTGCCTCAATTACCTCATCAATAAAATGGGATTAACAACAGCTATCCTTCACCTAGGACTGCTGCCAGATATAACTGAGTGCCTATAAATGCTTTATTAATTCCTGCAGGCACTAGTGGTAAATGATAACACCACTCTAGTAAGTGGCTTTAAGAAAGGGGATTGACTAGACTCCAAAGAAAAATAAATGTGAAGTATGTTGTCTCATCCTTCAATTTATCCTAGCACAATGCCTGGCACAGAATTGATACTGACTAAATAACAGACAAGTGTTGAAAGTTACTGAAAAAACGTACCTCCAATGTCTTGCCGCTCACCCTGAGGGCTTTCCCAATCTCTTTGTATGGGTGAAGCCAGCCCAAGGAAGTCCCACCCTGTAGCTAGTACTTAAGTGGTCTCCCACTCTCACTCTGGCTTTAGAGTAAACTTTGTGACCACCTAGCACCCCCTGTGCCCCATATATACCTTTCAAAACTCCTGGGCCTACCTGTTCTACCAGGAGAATTGAGAGAGGTTGCAGGGTGACAGATCCAGCTGAGGGGCTGGGCAAATTCGGTGATTAAGTGGGATTCCTGAAAATGAACTGGAAGGGAGCAGCCCCCACCAACCCCTCGCACTAGCTGTGGTGGGGGGCAGGGGCCAGACAGCCCCGGTTGGCTCTGGGTGGGCCCCTCTGATAAGGAGCCTGGTTGTCACCCTCCAATCTCAGGCAGCTGGCAGCCTGTCCCCTTCCTCCAGGACAGGTGCAATGGCTCCATTAATAGCCTCAGTTATCCAAATATCATTCATCACTTAAGACAAGCCTAATAAAAGGCTAAGGTGCCCCCTCCCATACTTACTACTGAACACAATTCACTTTTAAAGTATTTGTGTTTCCTTTACGCTGTTGCGCGGTAGCCTTCTCGGTTCCCCCTTCGAAGCCTGAGCCCAGAGTCACTGGTGGGATGGGGCACCCACACCCCCATGTCTTTGGCAACAGCAAACTGTCCGTTGCGCTTCCCTGTGCTCTTCTCCCGTCAGCACCCCCCTCATCCTGGACATTTGGTTTGGGGGAGCTGGATGCATTGTCCCAGGTTTTTCCCATCAAGTGCTCCCTTTTACTTTTCCTCCATCGTCAGCAAATTAGGAAGGCAAATAATTTTCCTGAAGGTAGAGGATTCTACAGTTCAGCCTGCATGCTTGACAATTAACTAAATAAACTGCTTGGGGTCACTTGGAGTAACAATTCACAGACTTTCCTGTGACAGGCAAAAGTTAAACCCCTCAGAGTATGGGACCTCCCCATGGGGCAAGGAGGAGGCTGGCTCTGCAGAAGGGAAATTCTAGGCATTTTATTATTCACCCTCTCCCTTTCCTTTCTCTTTCTGACCTTAAGAGTACTCTTAACCTTCCTCCTCCAGCTTGCTAATGGGGAAATAAATCTTGGGAGAGTATCTTAAATTCTTTTTTATCACAGACTGTATCACCGAGATAATAAGACCAGCCTTCAGAGTAACCATTAAGCCACAGAAGGTGTGGTCATCATTTATGATTTTTTTAGCCTTAATTGCTAGACAGACACTTTAAGTGGGAAGTCTGTCTAATGAGCCCAGTCATTAAAACATCAAAAACTGTTATCTGGGGTTTCTATTTTAGTTAGACATTACATTATTTTAATAAGGGGGCCGCATTTCTTGTCACACGGTTTGGTAATGGAGGCTGAAGCAACCCCCTAGGGGCTGGGGGAGGGGGAGTCAGGCCTGCCTTTGGAAAACAAGGTTGCAAATCAAGTCTGAGACCTGGAAGCGGGATGCAGCTGTGCAAATCAGGGAACCTGAGCGGGAGGAGGGGCCTGTCTTGGGGTAAGTGGGGGACTGGAATGGCCACCCTAGTCCGGACAGGGGTTAAGCAGGCTGTGGGGTGTTCTGGCCTTACTATGCATCATTTAGGAGCTTTCTGAGCTGTTGCCACACACACCTTTGTGCCCAGGTCTTTGGTCTGGAAGGTCCTCCACTGAAGTAGGCGGCCTGCAGGCCCAGCCCAGTTCCTGGCCTCTCTGAGCCTCCAATCATCATCAGAGTCCTCTCTCTCCCTCCTCTGACCTCCCTCAACAGGCATGCTCAGAGCTGCCTCTGTAGCACCGATTCTACACTGGCCATTCTCAGAGACTGAGTGCTCAAGTGATTTTGACAATCACTGTTGGCTACATTTCACTGATTTGGACCAGTACTGTCCAGTAGAAATATAATGAGGGCCACAAATGTGGAACCATGTGTGTAATTTTAAATTTTCTAGTAGCCACATTTAAAAAGTAAAAATAAACAGTTAATTTTAACAACATATATTATTTAAACCAAGATATCCAAAATACTATTATTTCAACATGTAAGCAGTATTTTTAAAATGGCAAATGAGCTATTTTACATTCTTTTTTTCATATTGTCTTACACCTATAGCACATCTCAATTTGGACTAGCCACAGTTCACATGCTCGGTAGGCACATGTGGGCAGAGGCTACAGTATTAGACAGAACAGGTGTTAAGCTTGGGTTTTCCAAGCAGCTGTTATAGAGCCCTCATTCTGTGCCAGGCACTGTTCTAAGCAGTTTACCTACATTAATTAATTGAACACAACAACCTCATCAAGTAGATACTACTATATGCCCACTTTATAGTGAGGAAACTGAGGCAGAAAGGTTAAGTAACTTGTTCCAGGTCACACAGCTTGTGAATGCTACCACCCAAATGGGGGCCATTATAGCTATGGGCTCAGCATGTATTTGATATCTAATTCAACTGAGCCCTAGATGACCTGACAAAGGTGCTGACAAATACTAAGCCATCTGAGAGCAACTGGTTCCCTCTCTCTGTGACTGACATCCTGGCCATGGAAGCCCCAGGTAACCACCACCTCTCTAAGGGGCCTGTGCCTAATAGCAGGAGATCCTCCACAAACAGGAAACTTGCCAACAGGTAATCTTTACTTTGAAAACAGAAATAAATGTCAAGAAGTTAGCTATTAAAGATAGCCTTTAAGACACAACTTCTTAAAAAAAAATTTCTGGCACTGACACCTTCTGCCACTGAAGCTTTGAAGAACATCCTAAAATTCGCTGTCAAACAGTAAGAAAGCAAAAGATAACAGTCAAACAGTAAGACAGCAAAAGATAACAGTAAACTGTTTTCCCAGCTATTATCGCCTCCTCATCAAAATAATATGCATTCACAGTAAAGGCACAACACACTCCAGCCTAGTAGACCCTCCATCAACACTGGCTGAAAGCATTTATTAACCTAGTCTTCTTGGAGAAAGTAGGCAGGGCTTGATGGAATGAGTAATTCATGGAAACTATTTGACCCCAGCACAACTGAGAGTGGTTATCAAACCCAGGAAGACAGGGGAGGGTGACCTAAGCAGACGGAGGTTTGCATGCATGGAGCGCATGTCTCCGGTGGAGGATGAAGGCAGGAAGGGAGAAAACGTGAGGGTCCATGGCTACACTGCATTTACATCTCACACAGTTACCATCCTCACAAGATGTGCACAAAACACACAAAAAGGCAGCATGTGGAGAAGGAATGCCAGCCTTTCAAAAAGGCAGCCATAACACATAGCACCAGTGTTTGGTTTTAAATTTGATCAGAATCAATTTAGCGGATTAAATTTACAAAGAGAGGCAGGAAAGGCCAAGATAAGACAGGGAAGGCCTGGTTGTAAGTACATACAGTAGAAGAAAATGTCCGGGTCCAGTGGGTCACAGACCAGCCCAAGACTTCCGAAGGTCAGAAGAGCACACTCCCAGAAGGAGAGGTGAGCAGCATGGTCGGGACCCACCAGGAACAACAAAGACATCATCCGCAACCAAGGCTTCTAGCAAAGGTGAAAGGACCACGTATTACTGAGCTGAGAGAAGAGAAGGTTGAGGCACAGGTCAATGCAGAAGATCCTACCCAGAGCAGCACCACATTGCGACATGGGAGAGCGTCACACAACCCGGGGTTTGCATCCAGCCCCAGCAACAACCTTGCTCCATTGTCTTGGGCAATTTCTTTACCTTTCAGAGTCTTGCTACCTTCATCTGTAAAACAGAGGAAATGACAGCTGCCTTGGCAAGCTGAACACACTGGTAAAAATATATGTAGAGATGCCATATGACCAAGTAAGTCCACTCCTAGGTATATAATAAACCAATGAAAACATCTGTCCCCATAAAAACCTGAACATGAATGTTCATCGCAGCCTTTTTTTACTCATAAAAGCCAAAATGTGGAAGCAATCCAAACATCCACCAACTGGTGACTGAATAACAAAACATGGTAGATCCGTACAGTGGAATATTATTTGGCAATTAAAAGGAATGAAGTACTGACACCTGTTGCCACATGGATGAACCCTGAAGACATCGTGCTGAGTGAATGAAGCCAGTCATAAAGAACCACAGATTGTATGATTCCGTGTGTGTAAAATATCCCGAACTGGCAAATCTATAGAGACAGGAAATAGATTAGTGGTTGCCAGGGGCTATAGGGGGAAATGGGGGGTGCCTGCTAACAGGTATGAGGTTTCCTTTTAAGGTGAATGTTTGCACAATTTTGTGAATATACTAAAACCTTTGAATTGTACACTTTTAATGGAATGTGAATCATAATACAACGGAGACATATATAAAACAAATGAAAGGCCTGTGGAAGGCACTTAGGAATTGTTGGTTGTAGTAGAAGATTCTTTCTCCTTCTAATTTGCTATGAGGATGCAAGAGAAGCAAGCAACTTGGGGACCTAAATGCCCTCCGTTTTCTTACAAGTAGCAAGCTTCCGGTTTCCCTGGGTGGCCCATTCCCCAAGTGGGACCTGAAGGGGCACAAAGAACCAGGAGTCGGCCCAGCAGGGCGTAGGTGCATTGTGCAATGCCAGGGCACACACACCTGCAGTGCTTCCCAGACCCTGAGCAGGCGAGCCCTGCAGCGCCAAGTGGCTGGGTGTGGGTCTTATATAAGATGAGCCCACACCCAGCTATCACAGGATAATTTGGCCTTGACCTCTGCTAAAGCCACACTCCCATGGTGCTTGCCTTGGCTGGCAACGCATTGATAAATGCCTCTGCAGCTCTGCAGGATGGCTTGTTCACACACGGCTAAAACGGGTCCAGGGTGTTTGCAAAGGGTGTATGCCCCCAGCCCCTTCATTTCTGTCCTCCCCTCAGAAGACAAGCCTTCCTTCAGGCCCCCAATTCTGCTGACGTGGGAAGAGTCTGGAATGGGATTTAGGATACGAGCCACCTTGGTTCCTGTGCCCACTTGCAGACCTTACATAGCAAAGTGATTGCAGGCCTGTGGGAAGGCTGAGCTGAGTGTTGTCCATCTTTGTCACCCCCACATGGTGCCCAATACACTTTAATAGACCTGGAGCCAACTCTCGAACCTCCTCTACAAAGTCAGGAGTGTGACAAAGCATCTTAATGNAAGGACCAATCAGTTGTATAGAGAGAAGCCAAGGTGAGATAGCACATGGCCCCAGAGAGATAGATAAATTTTGACAAAATAATTGGTTTCTGATGATTGTCCTGGTTCCAGGCTTTTATGAGGTATGACTGTAGTGTTTTCCATGCTTTTAAGACCCATGACATTCCCTGGATCCTTATAATAAATGGCATTTTCAGCTTAAGCTAGCTCGAGTTGGTTTTCTTTACTTGCAATCAAAAGTGTCGTAACTAAATACAAGGTTACCACTGTGCCCCTTTCAGCAGGCATCACTAATCAATCACAGTAGTCTTCCTGGTATGCCTCGGAATCTTTCATCTGACAATCATAACCAATTAAGCCAAGTTCAGAGATAAGATAAAAATCTACTGGTAAAAACAAACCCCACAAACTATTGGCTAACCCAAAGTCTGTGATGGGCTAAGTACCAAAATGAGTACATGAGGAGAGCATGGGAGGAAGTGATTCATTCTGACAGGGACTTCTGAAATGAACTTGAACATTGGGTGTGATGGTACCAGGCAGAGATGCACAGAATGCACTTCAGGTGTGAAGAATGACAAGGGCAGTTTTTATGGGTCAGCCATTGCATGGTGAATGGATCCAATACTTTGCTTAGTGTCTTCCTAATCATGAATTACCAGGCTGTCTCTGGGTCAGAATACCCTTTTTGGTTACTGTTTAGTAGCCCTAGAAAGATCTGCTTAGAAAAGGGATGCTAATCAAAGCCAAAAGTTGGCCTCGGCCGAAACCAGGATGCTGAACTTCCACTGCTTTCCAGTTCCCTGTGGGGCTTGGATTGCAGGCTTGGCTTCGTCACCAGTGCACTCTGTCTAGTGAATCTTGTGCTCTGGCTTCCCAGAATCTATTCCACCTTTTTTTAGCTACAGCTTCTGATTACCTTATGTGGATTCCTGGCTCCTACTCTGGTCCATGTGCTGTGGAAAGGATGTCATAGGGGGTTCCAGGGTGAAGCATGTGACCAGGCATAAGCCAATCAATGAGTTCCATGCTCTGGCTATAGGAATTAGTTCAGGAATGGGCATGTGACTTAAGACAGCCAATCAGACTTAACAGAGCGAATCCTAAGGCTTTGTCTTTAACAATCTGCAAGAGGCCTCTTTTTTTTCTACTGGACTTGAACAGGAAAGGCTGTGAGGCTGTCCCTGCTTCTACCATTTTGCCACCTTGCATACCTGAGAATGAAGCCAATCCATCTGCATCTTGAGTTTGCTGAGCCCGGGTAAAAGGGTGTCAGAGTCTGCCCTGCCCACAGATCATTGCATTCCATAACAAATACAAATTCTGTCTCACTTCAGCCAGTTTGAGGGGTTCTCCTCATCTGCATCTAAAATATGTCTACTACACTCTGCCTCAATTACCTCATCAATAAAATGGGATTAACAACAGCGATCCTTCACCTAGGACTGCTGCCAGATATAACTGAGTGCCTATAAATGCTTTATTAATTCCTGCAGGCACTAGTGGTAAATGATAACACCACTCTAGTAAGTGGCTTTAAGAAAGGGGATTGACTAGACTCCAAAGAAAAATAAATGTGAAGTATGTTGTCTCATCCTTCAATTTATCCTAGCACAATGCCTGGCACAGAATTGATACTGACTAAATAACAGACAAGTGTTGAAAGTTACTGAAAAAACGTACCTCCAATGTCTTGCCGCTCACCCTGAGGGCTTTCCCAATCTCTTTGTATGGGTGAAGCCAGCCCAAGGAAGCCCCACCCTGTAGCTAGTACTTAAGTGGTCTCCCACTCTCACTCTGGCTTTAGAGTAAACTTTGTGACCACCTAGCACCCCCTGTGCCCCATATATACCTTTCAAAACTCCTGGGCCTACCTGTTCTACCAGGAGAATTGAGAGAGGTTGCAGGGTGACAGATCCAGCTGAGGGACTGGGCAAATTCGGTGATTAAGTGGGATTCCTGAAAATGAACTGGAAGGGAGCAGCCCCCACCAACCCCTCGCACTAGCTGTGGTGGGGGGCAGGGGCCAGACAGCCCCGGTTGGCTCTGGGTGGGCCCCTCTGATAAGGAGCCTGGTTGTCACCCTCCAATCTCAGGCAGCTGGCAGCCTGTCCCCTTCCTCCAGGACAGGTGCAATGGCTCCATTAATAGCCTCAGTTATCCAAATATCATTCATCACTTAAGACAAGCCTAATAAAAGGCTAAGGTGCCCCCTCCCATACTTACTACTGAACACAATTCACTTTTAAAGTATTTGTGTTTCCTTTACGCTGTTGCGCGGTAGCCTTCTCGGTTCCCCCTTCGAAGCCTGAGCCCAGAGTCACTGGTGGGATGGGGCACCCACACCCCCATGTCTTTGGCAACAGCAAACTGTCCGTTGCGCTTCCCTGTGCTCTTCTCCCGTCAGCACCCCCCTCATCCTGGACATTTGGTTTGGGGGAGCTGGATGCATTGTCCCAGGTTTTTCCCATCAAGTGCTCCCTTTTACTTTTCCTCCATCGTCAGCAAATTAGGAAGGCAAATAATTTTCCTGAAGGTAGACGATTCTACAGTTCAGCCTGCATGCTTGACAATTAACTAAATAAACTGCTTGGGGTCACTTGGAGTAACAATTCACAGACTTTCCTGTGACAGGCAAAAGTTAAACCCCTCAGAGTATGGGACCTCCCCATGGGGCAAGGAGGAGGCTGGCTCTGCAGAAGGGAAATTCTAGGCATTTTATTATTCACCCTCTCCCTTTCCTTTCTCTTTCTGACCTTAAGAGTACTCTTAACCTTCCTCCTCCAGCTTGCTAATGGGGAAATAAATCTTGGGAGAGTATCTTAAATTCTTTTTTATCACAGACTGTATCACCGAGATAATAAGACCAGCCTTCAGAGTAACCATTAAGCCACAGAAGGTGTGGTCATCATTTATGATTTTTTTAGCCTTAATTGCTAGACAGACACTTTAAGTGGGAAGTCTGTCTAATGAGCCCAGTCATTAAAACATCAAAAACTGTTATCTGGGGTTTCTATTTTAGTTAGACATTACATTATTTTAATAAGGGGGCCGCATTTCTTGTCACACGGTTTGGTAATGGAGGCTGAAGCAACCCCCTAGGGGCTGGGGGAGGGGGAGTCAGGCCTGCCTTTGGAAAACAAGGTTGCAAATCAAGTCTGAGACCTGGAAGCGGGATGCAGCTGTGCAAATCAGGGAACCTGAGCGGGAGGAGGGGCCTGTCTTGGGGTAAGTGGGGGACTGGAATGGCCACCCTAGTCCGGACAGGGGTTAAGCAGGCTGTGGGGTGTTCTGGCCTTACTATGCATCATTTAGGAGCTTTCTGAGCTGTTGCCACACACACCTTTGTGCCCAGGTCTTTGGTCTGGAAGGTCCTCCACTGAAGTAGGCGGCCTGCAGGCCCAGCCCAGTTCCTGGCCTCTCTGAGCCTCCAATCATCATCAGAGTCCTCTCTCTCCCTCCTCTGACCTCCCTCAACAGGCATGCTCAGAGCTGCCTCTGTAGCACCGATTCTACACTGGCCATTCTCAGAGACTGAGTGCTCAAGTGATTTTGACAATCACTGTTGGCTACATTTCACTGATTTGGACCAGTACTGTCCAGTAGAAATATAATGAGGGCCACAAATGTGGAACCATGTGTGTAATTTTAAATTTTCTAGTAGCCACATTTAAAAAGTAAAAATAAACAGTTAATTTTAACAACATATATTATTTAAACCAAGATATCCAAAATACTATTATTTCAACATGTAAGCAGTATTTTTAAAATGGCAAATGAGCTATTTTACATTCTTTTTTTCATATTGTCTTACACCTATAGCACATCTCAATTTGGACTAGCCACAGTTCACATGCTCGGTAGGCACATGTGGGCAGAGGCTACAGTATTAGACAGAACAGGTGTTAAGCTTGGGTTTTCCAAGCAGCTGTTATAGAGCCCTCATTCTGTGCCAGGCACTGTTCTAAGCAGTTTACCTACATTAATTAATTGAACACAACAACCTCATCAAGTAGATACTACTATATGCCCACTTTATAGTGAGGAAACTGAGGCAGAAAGGTTAAGTAACTTGTTCCAGGTCACACAGCTTGTGAATGCTACCACCCAAATGGGGGCCATTATAGCTATGGGCTCAGCATGTATTTGATATCTAATTCAACTGAGCCCTAGATGACCTGACAAAGGTGCTGACAAATACTAAGCCATCTGAGAGCAACTGGTTCCCTCTCTCTGTGACTGACATCCTGGCCATGGAAGCCCCAGGTAACCACCACCTCTCTAAGGGGCCTGTGCCTAATAGCAGGAGATCCTCCACAAACAGGAAACTTGCCAACAGGTAATCTTTACTTTGAAAACAGAAATAAATGTCAAGAAGTTAGCTATTAAAGATAGCCTTTAAGACACAACTTCTTAAAAAAAAATTTCTGGCACTGACACCTTCTGCCACTGAAGCTTTGAAGAACATCCTAAAATTCGCTGTCAAACAGTAAGAAAGCAAAAGATAACAGTCAAACAGTAAGACAGCAAAAGATAACAGTAAACTGTTTTCCCAGCTATTATCGCCTCCTCATCAAAATAATATGCATTCACAGTAAAGGCACAACACACTCCAGCCTAGTAGACCCTCCATCAACACTGGCTGAAAGCATTTATTAACCTAGTCTTCTTGGAGAAAGTAGGCAGGGCTTGATGGAATGAGTAATTCATGGAAACTATTTGACCCCAGCACAACTGAGAGTGGTTATCAAACCCAGGAAGACAGGGGAGGGTGACCTAAGCAGACGGAGGTTTGCATGCATGGAGCGCATGTCTCCGGTGGAGGATGAAGGCAGGAAGGGAGAAAACGTGAGGGTCCATGGCTACACTGCATTTACATCTCACACAGTTACCATCCTCACAAGATGTGCACAAAACACACAAAAAGGCAGCATGTGGAGAAGGAATGCCAGCCTTTCAAAAAGGCAGCCATAACACATAGCACCAGTGTTTGGTTTTAAATTTGATCAGAATCAATTTAGCGGATTAAATTTACAAAGAGAGGCAGGAAAGGCCAAGATAAGACAGGGAAGGCCTGGTTGTAAGTACATACAGCAGAAGAAAATGTCCGGGTCCAGTGGGTCACAGACCAGCCCAAGACTTCCGAAGGTCAGAAGAGCACACTCCCAGAAGGAGAGGTGAGCAGCATGGTCGGGACCCACCAGGAACAACAAAGACATCATCCGCAACCAAGGCTTCTAGCAAAGGTGAAAGGACCACGTATTACTGAGCTGAGAGAAGAGAAGGTTGAGGCACAGGTCAATGCAGAAGATCCTACCCAGAGCAGCACCACATTGCGACATGGGAGAGCGTCACACAACCCGGGGTTTGCATCCAGCCCCAGCAACAACCTTGCTCCATTGTCTTGGGCAATTTCTTTACCTTTCAGAGTCTTGCTACCTTCATCTGTAAAACAGAGGAAATGACAGCTGCCTTGGCAAGCTGAACACACTGGTAAAAATATATGTAGAGATGCCATATGACCAAGTAAGTCCACTCCTAGGTATATAATAAACCAATGAAAACATCTGTCCCCATAAAAACCTGAACATGAATGTTCATCGCAGCCTTTTTTTACTCATAAAAGCCAAAATGTGGAAGCAATCCAAACATCCACCAACTGGTGACTGAATAACAAAACATGGTAGATCCGTACAGTGGAATATTATTTGGCAATTAAAAGGAATGAAGTACTGACACCCGTTGCCACATGGATGAACCCTGAAGACATCGTGCTGAGTGAATGAAGCCAGTCATAAAGAACCACAGATTGTATGATTCCGTGTGTGTAAAATATCCCGAACTGGCAAATCTATAGAGACAGGAAATAGATTAGTGGTTGCCAGGGGCTATAGGGGGAAATGGGGGGTGCCTGCTAACAGGTATGAGGTTTCCTTTTAAGGTGAATGTTTGCACAATTTTGTGAATATACTAAAACCTTTGAATTGTACACTTTTAATGGAATGTGAATCATAATACAACGGAGACATATATAAAACAAATGAAAGGCCTGTGGAAGGCACTTAGGAATTGTTGGTTGTAGTAGAAGATTCTTTCTCCTTCTAATTTGCTATGAGGATGCAAGAGAAGCAAGCAACTTGGGGACATAAATGCCCTCCGTTTTCTTACAAGTAGCAAGCTTCCGGTTTCCCTGGGTGGCCCATTCCCCAAGTGGGACCTGAAGGGGCACAAAGAACCAGGAGTCGGCCCAGCAGGGCGTAGGTGCATTGTGCAATGCCAGGGCACACACACCTGCAGTGCTTCCCAGACCCTGAGCAGGCGAGCCCTGCAGCGCCAAGTGGCTGGGTGTGGGTCTTATATAAGATGAGCCCACACCCAGCTATCACAGGATAATTTGGCCTTGACCTCTGCTAAAGCCACACTCCCATGGTGCTTGCCTTGGCTGGCAACGCATTGATAAATGCCTCTGCAGCTCTGCAGGATGGCTTGTTCACACACGGTTAAAACGGGTCCAGGGTGTTTGCAAAGGGTGTATGCCCCCAGCCCCTTCGTTTCTGTCCTCCCCTCAGAAGACAAGCCTTCCTTCAGGCCCCCAATTCTGCTGACGTGGGAAGAGTCTGGAATGGGATTTAGGATACGAGCCACCTTGGTTCCTGTGCCCACTTGCAGACCTTACATAGCAAAGTGATTGCAGGCCTGTGGGAAGGCTGAGCTGAGTGTTGTCCATCTTTGTCACCCCCACATGGTGCCCAATACACTTTAATAGACCTGGAGCCAACTCTCGAACGTCCTCTACAAAGTCAGGAGTGTGACAAAGCATCTTAATGTTTCTCAACAGAGGCACCAATGCAACAGCACGACATGTGGGGGCCTTGCAGGACACTTAGCGTGCCTGGCCCTGGCCCACTTCATGCCAGTAGTGGGACAGCCCCAAACGAGCCCCCTGCACTTCCCAAAGGCCCCTTGAGGAGGCGCTGTGCCAGCGCGTGCGCGGTAGGAGGAGTGTTCTTGGTGATCTTTAAGGGGTCTTCCAGCCCCGATCAGTGCTAGAAGTTTAACAACCAGCTTTCCAGAAACAGGGTGGGGGTGGGGGAGCCAGGGTGTGTAGACTTGTGCTGACTCCCACCACACTGAGTTTAAGGATGGATGCGTTGAACAAACTGGTTTACAAAACTCCTAAAATATAGCCGCTGGCCATGGTGCTCACCAGCTGGTACAGGCTGGCCCCAGCAAGCCACCACCTGACATTGTGTGTCCCCCTGTACAGCTCGAAATGCTAATGAAAAGGGGGTAGTGAATGAAGAATGCAATTGGACTATTCTTTCTATGGTCACATTTTAGAAGCAAATACTAGCACTGCTATTAAAAATCCTGATGGCACCCTGTGACCTGTACCAGGCCGTGGAAAAATGAGAAATGTCTCACTGAATGGACATGCCGCTGAGTTTATGCCAGGTGGGCACAGGGCTGGAAGCTGCCTGCTCCTCCCACACCAACCTGGCTTTGGTGGCAGGTCCCTCCCCCCCACACCATGGGGGGCTGACCAGTTCTGGCTCAGGCTCCTCCCCCTAGCCTTGCCCTAACTCCAGCAGGAATCCTCTCTTTCTCCCAGCATCTCACCTTCAGAAAGCACTAGACTAGCTCTTTCCTTTCCAGGTGGTAGAGACTTCCCTGTGTGCCTCCTCCCGGGGAAGCTTGCATTTCCAAAAGTGGCAACAAAAGAAACAGGGCAATACTTGAACCTAAGAATCCCAGACATGGGCACAGGCTGGCAAGACAGCTCTACAAGGCCATCTTAGCAAAGAGATGGCAGCTGTCAAAAGAAGCAAGGGGTTTGAAACCTGTTACAATGAGGGAGGGTTAACAAAGGGGGAGGAGAAAAAGATGGTACAAGCAGAAACTAACAGCCCTAAAGAAGAAATGTACTGATACTAGTCCCCAGGTTGGGGGAGGGGAGTCTGAGGCCGGCAGGAGGTACCTGGGGGGTAATGGATTTGTTCACTATCCTTTCACCTGCAAACCTATGAAACTGTACACTTTAAACACACAGCGTATTGTGTGTCAATTATACTTCAATAAAGCTGTGAAAAATCCCCCAGGCAAACTGGAATACTGGAGGTGGGTATTCGGCTTGACCCAAGGACCCAGCATCTTGGAAAAAACCCTCCTGACCTTAGGAAGAACCAGGTAAGGGGGATCTGGAGCGGGGTTTTGGGGCGGGGGGGGGGGCATGTCACATGGTAGTGAGACCTCCACCCATCCCAGGGCTGGAGACACCCTCGGGCCAGAAGGGTTGGGAGCAGGAGTTTATAGAGAAGGGTGGAGGAAGGGTCAGGGCTGGGAGGAGAGGTTGGGAGAGAGCG
>NW_017731536.1:1793081-1811647 GCF_001890085.2 Hipposideros armiger
GTGACTTAACCACAGGCCCATGGGACAGTGGTTAGGGGGAGAGACCAAGGATCCTTAATATCAACTCAGTGATCGTTTCTGTTTTATGTACTGCTTGATTGAATTTATTATTATTACTATTATCACTATTATTAGCATTATCATCATCATCATCACCATCTTTGGGCACAGTATAACTGTCTCACAGGCACAGAGGGATCGTTTTGTGTGTGTCTGTTACACACAGCCCTTGGGGCCCCCACAGCTCCATCCCACGCTGATCAGAGGGTGGACGTCTTATGACTTCCTTGACCACATCTGTATTTGCCCTGTTCCTTCCCCTGGTTGGAAGAACAGAACTCTAAAAGCATCTGCGTTGCTGGCACCTCTCACCCAGCCTGCCGTGTGTTTTTAAGAGGCACGCTCTTTAGGGAGCTAATTACCTAATTAGCGCATCTAGAGGAAGGCTTAAGTTATGAGGCTGATAATAAGGCAAAGCCCATGAAACAATCCTGTGAGGCGGCTCCTTGCTGTCAGGCTTGTTGTCTACGTCAAATTATTAATTACGATTCTTAATCACTCCTTTCCCCGTCAGAACCCCTGAGATTTAATTTGCTTCATCGTTTGGCCTTCCTAGAATACACGGCTCTGAATGCCTTTCTTCTCCAGGGTGACAGGGAGAATGGTTCCATCTAGCCAAACAGCCATTCCATCTGCCAGACCTGAAAGCATCTGCAGCTCCAAGCCGGGCCGCTGAGGCTTCGGGGGAGTGGGGGAGTCTACCTGTGCCAGCGGGCCCTGTCCTGGGGAGGGCGTGCTTGGACAGGAGGACCCAGGGAGGGGGTCCCGAGTGACGGGGTGGGAGGCCTGGATGGGGCATGGGAGCGGCACAGTACAGCTGTTGTTAGCTTCTGATGGGGCTTTCAGGTAGATGAGAAATAGGCTTATTCCGTTTCTCCATGGATAAAATGAGGATCAGTGAGTACCTTGTATGGAGGTTCGATTTGGGTTTCATAGAGTCACTTTCTGACAGAGCTGTACCAAGGACAGCATACCCGTCTTCGGTGGCTAGATCCCCAACCTTTGAGGTCCAAGAAGACCTCTTGCTTTTTGGTGCTGTTTTCCTCCCTAAACGGATTGTATGTCTCTGGGTCTGTCTGTCACCTCCAGCCCCATCCCGAGGCCAAAACTCTGCCTGACTCATGCCTGTGCCCCCAGCCCCCTCTCACAGCCTCTAGAACAGGGGCTCAATGAACATCTGTGGATTTGAGTAGGAATAAAAAACAAGCCCAGATTCAACAAATCATAAAAGTTCAACATGGACACAAAGTGGAATATTTGGATTGGGGGGAATGTTAGTGGGGACTTATTTCTTATGCTTTAAGTTTTTCCCAAAGCTTGGAATGAAACCATGTAATATTTGTAAAAATTAATAATGAATTTAAACATTAAAAACTCAATGTGAAACTTCAAGAGTCCTTAGAGGGCATTTCCCCCCTTTTTCTAAGTGTTTGGTAACCCCAGGTGAGCTACACTCCAGACTGTTCTTATCCTGTCGCAATGGTCCGGGGGAGGGAGGCAGAGAGAAGAGGACACAGGAGCCCTGGGGGGTGGGAGGTTGACAGAAAGTGGGTACAAGGAGGTGCACTCTGTTTAATCTCAGATGTGACAGACAATGAGGTGGCTGCAGAGGCAGCTTAGCCACGTGAGGGGCCCTGAGTCTGGGGCCTTGTGACTAGACGTCCTTTGATCATTCATTTTTAGAGATCAACCTTGTCAAAGCGGAAACACACACACACACACACACACACACACACACACACAGATGGTAAGGGGGAGGGGGAGAGGGAGAAGGAGAGAGAGAGAGAGAGAGAGAGAGAGAGAGAGAGAGAGAGCGCGCTTAGATATAGCCAGTCAAGAAAAAAAAGAGAGGAAACACAAATACACAATTTTTGATAGGCAAATTAACAGTTTCAGACCCTAAAACGATTATGTACGTTGTCTTTGAGCCAGTAATTCCACTTCTTATTGTTTATCCTAACAGTTAAGTGTGTGCAATGTTTTTAGTCCCTAATATTAATCTCACTATTGTTATACCATGGAAAAAACTTAAAATGCCCAAGTAAAAAGGTTAAATAAAGTATGAGCTTGTACATTTATACAACAAGATGATTTGTAGCCTATATAGGTAAGTATTTTACCAGCATGGAAACATGTTATGTTGTGACATATGCACAGTGTTGTACAGAAATACCCCAATTTGTTTAGTAAATATATGTTCACAAAAAAATATGTGGAGTAATATATATTTATAGCAATTACACTCAGTAGCAGGATTACAACAGTTTAATTTTTTTATTTCCTTCCTAATTTCCTTCCTTTCTCCCTCCCTCATTTTCTTAAAAATGGACATGTGTTATTTTTATACTTAAAAAAATGCTTAAAATTACATTTTTTTTCCAGGAAAAGAAGACCAGAGAAAATAAGTTTGCAAAGTAGAAGTGCAGAAATCCTTCGTATGTGTGCATTCGTATACACTGAGAGAGCAAGTGAAGAAAATCCTAAGAATATCTAACAGTTTTAAGGAAGCCTTTCAAAGTAGTGAGATTATGAGTGCCCCCCCCCCTGCTCTTGTTTAAAATTTTCTTTATAGAGCTATGAATTCAACCAGCTCTAGGACCCAACCTCCAAAGACCCCTAACCTCCAGGGACCCAACAGCCATAGAAAATGTAGGTAAATTTTCAAGAAAAATGGGCTACACTAGAACATACCAGTGCCTCCATGGACAAAGCTAGTTTTGAGCTCTCTATAAACCATGAGTTTTTCCTTATCATTACCTGAAATGCAGTTGCTTCAAAAATAAAGAGAGTGTTTTGGAGGCGGGACTGACCAGAACCCACAGCCGAGGTCAGTAGATGGAAGGTAATGGAAAGGGTAAATGAATGATGAGTTAATAGACAAGAGAAGGCCCCCCAGTCTCTGGTGGCTCAGGAAGGGTCACTGAACCTCTCTATTTCTCAGTTTCTGCTATATAGAGAGGCAGCTTGCCATGGAGGTTAGGAGCACAGGTATTAGAGGGAGATTTATGGGTTTAAATCCTAGCTCAGCCATTCTTCTGCTGTGTGACCATAAAAAAGTTACTCAGCCTCTCTGGTCTCATTTTCTCATCTATAGAAAAGAAATAATAAATAGTCCCCCACTGTATGGTTATGAAGCTTCAACAAGTTAACACAAGTGAAGCACTTAAAATAGTGCCTGGACATAAACTTTTTAGTTTGATGTAGTCCCATTTGTTTACTTTCTCTTTGATTTTTCTTGACTGGGAGCTATACCAAAAAAAATATTACTAAGAACAGTGTCAGAGAATTTACTGCCTATTTTTTCTTCTAGGAGTTTTATGGTTTCAGGTCTTATTTTAAGTCTTTAATCCATTTTGAGTTAATTCTTGTATATGGTGTACAAGGAGGTGGTCTAGTTTTATTTTTTTTTTTTGCATGTATCTGTCCAGTTTTCCAAACACCACTTATTGAATGGACCGTCTTCACTCCACTGTATACTGTTGCCTCCTTTGTCATAGATTAATTGACCATATATCTAGGAGTTGGTTTGTGTCTGGGCTCTCTATTCTGTTCCATTGATCTCTGTGCCCATTGTTATGCCAATACCATGCTGTTTTGATTATTATGGTCTCATAGTGTAGTGTGATATCAGGTAGTGTGATACCTCCAACTGTTCTTCTTTCTCAAGATGGCTGTGGCTATTCAGGGTCTTTCATGCTTTCATACATATTTTAGGATTATTTGTTCTAGTTCTGTGAAAAACGCCATTCGTATTTTGATAGGGATTGCACTGAATCTTGCTTTGGGTAGTATGGACATTTTCACGATGTTAATTTTTCCTATCCATGAGCATGGTATATGCATCCATTTATTTGTATCTTCTTCGATTTCTTTCTTCAATATCTTATAATTTTCTGAGTACAGGTCTTTCACTTCCTTGATTAAATTTATTCCTGGGTATTTTGTGTTTTTTCATGCAATCGTAAATGGGAGTGTTTTCTTAATTTCTCTTTCTGATAGTTCATTATATAAAAATACAACCGATTTCTGAATATTAATTTTGTATCCTGCTACTTTACTGAATTAATTTATCAGTTATAATAGTTTTTGGTGGAATCTTTAGGGTTCTCTCTATGTAGTATCATATCATTTGCAAATAATGACAATTTTACTTCTTCATTTCCAATTTGGGTACCTTTTATTTCTTTTTCTTATGTGATTTCTGTGGCTAGGACTTCCAACACCATGTTGAATAAAAGTGGTGAAAGTGGACATCCTTGTCTTGTTCCTGATCTTCAGGAAAACACTTTTAGCTTTTCCCTGTTGAGTATGACGTCAGCTGTGGGTTTGCCATATATGGCCTTTATGATATTGAGGGTTGCTCCCTCTAGTCCTACTCTGCAAGAGTTTTATTCATAAATGGATGCTGGATTTTGTCAAATGCTTTTTTTCTGCATATGTTGATATGATCATATGATTTTTATCCTTCATTTTGTTTATGTGGTATATCACGTTAATTAACTTGTATGGATACTGAACCCACCTTGCAGCCCAATAATAAATCCCATTTGATCCGGGTGTATGATCCTTTTAATGTACTGCTGAATATGGTTTGCGAATATTTTGTTGAGCTACATCAAACTAAAAAGCTTTTGCACAGCAAAGGAAACCATCAACAAAATGAAAAGACAACCTACTGAATGAGAGAAGATATTCACCAATGACACAGCCAAGAAGGGGTTACTATCCAAAATTTATAAAGAACTCATACAACTTAACAGCAAAAAAACAAACAATCTTATTAAATAATGGGCAGAGGTCCTGATTAGACATTTCTCCAAAGAGGACATACAGATGGCCAATAGACAGACATATGAAAAGATGCTCAACATCACTAAAATCAGAGAAATGCAAATTAAAGCCACAATGAGATATTACCCCACACCTGTCAGAATGGCCATCATCAATAAATCAACAAACTGCAAGTGTTGGTGAGGATGTGGAGAGAAGGGAACCCTTATGCACTGTTGGTGGGATTGCAAATTGGTACAGCTACTATGGAAAATTAGAAATAGAACTACCTTATTACCCAGCAATTCCACTTCTGGGTATTTATTTGAAGAAATCCAAAATACTATTTCAAAAATATAGATGCAACCCTATGTTCATTGCAGTGTTATTTATAATAGCCAAGATATGGAAACAACCTAAGCACCTATCAATAGATGACTGGATAAAGAAGATGTGGTACATTTATACAATGGAATATTACTTGGCCATAAAAAAAGAATGAAATCTTACCGTTTGCAACAACATGGATGGAACTAGAGGGTATTATGCTAAGTGAAATAAGTCAGACAGAGAAAGACAAATACCATATAATTTCATTTATATGTGGAATCTAAATAACAAAATAATAATAATGATAATAATAATAATAATAATAATAATAATAATAATAATAAACAGAAATAGACGCATAGATACAGAGAACAAAATGATGGTTGCCAGATGGGAGGGGGGTTGGGGTCTGGGGGAAACAGATGAAGGGATTAAGAAGTACAAACTGGTAGTTACAAAATAGTCAGAGATGTAAAATATAGCATAGGGAATAGTTAATAATATTGTAATCACTATGGTGCCAGGTGGGTACTAGACTTATCAGGGGGCGGGGGAGGGGCGATTACTCTGTAAATTACATAAATGTCTGTCCATTGTGCTGTACACTTGAGACTAATATAAAATAATATTGAATGTCAACTCTAAAAAATTTAATAAAAAAAGAATAAAAAAAGTATGCCCTGTGTTGGAGCTAGCTCTTATTGTATAACAAAATAGCTCCCTCATTTCACCTCATGAAACACTGGTGTGTGGATGGAGCCTTTAGGACATCTAATGAGCTATCCAAGTGGAACAAATCTTGAGCAAAACATACCAAACGGCTCTCCAGAAAGGCGCTGCTGATTTATATTCCTTCCAGAAGACATGCGTGGGAATATCCATTTCACTGCACCTTTGCTTGCCAGTCTAATTTTTTTTTTTAAACAAAGTTTTGTGAAATTAAGGAGTTAAAAAAAAAAAAGGTGGTATCTTGGAGCTGCAACTTGAGTTTTTTTTCCCTAGTAATGAGGCTCCCCATTGCCTCCTATACAAATTGGCTATTGGCCATATGTAATTCTACATTTCTGAACTGTCAGTTCCTTTTCCCCTTTTATGTCACTGAAAGGTATGCCTTTTTCTTAAGGTGTATGGAAGCCCTTTTTATAGGGCTTCCATAAACATTAACTTTCTTGCCATATGTGTTACAAGTACCTACATATGTTTTAAAACATTTTTAATAGTAAAACATTCATCAAGAAACATGAATAATAAAATAGTCAGTCTTTGCCTAGTCATTCTTTTTCTAGCATGTATCCTAAGAAAATAATCAGGTATTTTTGAGCCAGAATGTTCATTTCAGTGCTACATATGTTAGGGAAAATTAGAAACTACCTAAATACGTAGCTATTATGGTACATTAATGTGAGTGAATAGGGTGAAGCCATTAAAATGAGATTTTCTATGAATGATTAGGAAATGCTCACAGCTAAAATGCTAAGTGATAACGCAGCATAATGCCCAGCATAATCCAAATTTAGGTAAAGTAAAAAATATATATATATGCATATGCTTTAAAAAAGGTTGCAAAAAGATAATGTCGAAATAGTAATAGTATTAATTGGAGTGGTGGGATTCCCAATGCCTCAATCTTCTTGGTACTTTTCTGATCTTCCAAATTTTTTATAATAAATGCATTATTTTATAACTAAAAAAAAAGCGATTTACTTTGATCACATCAGTCTCTCAAAATCCAGTGCCCATGAAGACGCCTCCCTTGGGGACTTGTCAAAACACAGATGGCTGGGTCCCTCCTCCAGAGTTTGTGATCAGTAGGCCTGGGTGGGGCCCAAGAGTCTGCACTTCTAATGAGTTCCCAAGTGCTGCTGCTGCTGCCAGGCTAGGGAACACACCTGGAGAACCCCGCTCTATACTAAAGGCTGTTCTCCCCCCATTGCTTTGTTTCCATCTAGGTAAAGGAGATGAAAAGCATTGGTGCCTGATCTTCTTCATCTTTGAAGACTGATAATTATTTCAATGAGGTGAGAGAGAAGCCGGAACCTCACGACAAGCCCAACATGCAAACACCCTCATCCCCACAGCCAGCCCCACATGCCTGGAAGACCTACGTTGCACACGTTCCTTCCCTGAAATCCATGGGCACCTCCCTTTCCTTCTCATTTTCCAACCAAATGAACTTTGGAGGATGGGGTCACTTCTCATTAGTATTTAGCTCCTATATTTTGAATTAACTTTCTCTGTGATGGGTGGGTCCTCCCAGTCTGACCGTAAGTTCCTGGGGGGTCCAGGCACCTCACACAGGCCCATAAGAGGTGCCCAGTAAATGTGTGTTGGTTTACTGGGGACTTCCTGTGCTCTAGGGACTGTCACAGGCCGGAAGGACATGGTGGAGAGGGTTGGCTGGGCCCTACCCTCATGAAGCTTCTAGTGGGAAGAGATACGATAGCACAAACACAGAAGAATTATCTCATTAATGGGATGAGTCCTCTGAAGAAAATAAAACAGAGGAATAGATCGTAAGTGACCAGGGGGTGGGGGACTCCTTTAGTTGGAGGCTTTCTGAGTCTGTAGCGTGATGGTTCTAAGTGAGGTCAAAGGGAAAGGCAGGGCAGATCTCGCTGAGTCCTTCAGGCTAGTGTTTCTCATGCTGTAACATGCACGCGGCCTAGGGATTTGGATTCAGTAGGTCTGGGGTGGTCCTGAGATGCTACATTTCCATCAAGCTCCCCGGTGGGGTCCAAGTTGCTGGTTCAGGGACCACCCTCTAAGTAGCAAGGCCTCAGGCCATCCTAAGGAGTTTGGAATTCAATGTAATCACAACGGGAACCACTGAGAGTTTGAAGACGGAGAGTGACAGGTCCTGTGTGCGTTTTATAAAGATGATTCTGGGGGACAGAATGTGTGGGAGGTTCCAGAGCAGATGCAGGGAGGCAGGAGCTGGGTGGGAGCCCAGGGTGCTAGACCCCTGGAGGTGGCAAGAGAGGGGTGGAGAACTGGTCAGGTCCAGGATGTACATTGGAACCAGGGCTGGCAGGACAAGCTGTGGGGCTGGACACCGGGGGAGGCAGGAGAGGGGGAAGCAAAGCAGATTTCAGGTAGGTCTGCACAACTCCAAACAAAGGGCAAGACTGTGCAGGCCGTATCTTCCCATTAACCATCAGGGGTTCCTTTGGGGACTGAACTATGTGGCTGTTTTGGCACCACGCACACGCAGTCTGAGTTTCTTCCCTGACTTGCGTGCCATGGAGGCTGGGAAGGCACATCGTAAGTTTTCCCACTTGAGTCCTCCTGCAGCACGAGCTTGGAAAGGAAGGAACACGGCTGCAGGTGGCAGATGGGCTTTGAGAGGTACAGGAGAGCAAGTGGGAACCTCAGGAGTCTGCCAGGACTCTTGGGCTGGCCTGCTTCTCCCAGAGGTGTCCCCAGGTCCCGGGCTTTTCTCTGGGAAGGCAGCTGCTTCCCACGCCCGCTCCTATACTTCCTGCAGGACCTTGCCCAGGAGCGCTGACACCCCCCCCCCCCAGCTGTTTCCACTCCAGGTAAGAGAGAGCTACTCCTGGGCGACAGAGACCCAGACCCTCAGCTGGACTGATCTGGTAATGATGGGGGAGGGGGGAGATGGAGGCAAAATCTCCCAGGCACCCGTATGTCTGTTTCATCACAATTAGTCAGTACCCTCCACTTCCCCTTCTTAGCACATGCCAGCTGCTCTAGCTCTGTATCCTGAACCTTCTATGACCTTCTACAACTGCTCTGTCCCTTCTTTTTCTGTTTTTAAGATTGGCTTAATGCTCACTTCAAAAAAATGTGCATATATATATATATATATATATATATATATATTCACAATATTAAAGGGCAATTTGAAAAATGCACACACTAGAACCCTCCTCATATTCACACTTCAATACACCTGTTTCTGTCTCTTAGTTCCCTTTGAGCTGTCATTCCGTGTTCCCATTTATACAAACGGGATTCTGGACTGAGCTGTGTGTGGAACTGATGGGCAGTAATTCGCATGGAAGCTTTGGATTGAATGAAAGAGTTTGGATTGCAGGGCTGGGGACAGGCAGGAGAGACAGCAAGACGGATAGTGTGAGTCCTCACCTGGCTGGCGAGGCAGGTTTGAGTCTGTGAAATTAAAGGACTGTGGGGCACTGGTACCAAAGGGGGTGCAGAGAGAGGGAGAAGGCTGTGCTGGGCGCATGGTGGCTCTGGTGTCCTGAAGGTTCCAGGTGGCCCCAGGGAGGTGGACTTCTCACTATGCAGCAGCAGAAGCTGGAAAATTTAAGTCTAAGCTGACTTGTATCTGGGGCCCAGTGAGACACTGAGGTCCCTGGTGACTTACAGCAGTAACAGGAGGTTCACTGCATGTGTGGGGGCAGAGGAGGTATCAGGGTCTTGCAGCCCAGAGAGCTGAGCTGAGCTTGCAGCCATGGGATCTGGCTTGGAAACTGGGGTCTACATGGACAGACGGTGATGCCAGCACAGTCCAGGGGAGGCATAGCATGTGGGCAGCACAATTTTTGTTTTTCTCTTCTTTTAATGGTGTTTCATAAACCCACTTCCATGTTGCTGTGCAATGTCTGCATTCGTCCTTTTCGTGGTATACAATATGACCATGGATATTACCACTCTCCTATTTTTGGCTACACTGACTGCTACTGATTTTTTTTTTCTCTTGTGAACATGTAGTGGTTGTTTTCTCTTTATTTTATAGGTACATAGCTGCTGGAGCAGGGGTACCATGACATCCACAGTACCATACAGTTACAGCCAATTCTACTGAGAGGGCCCAGAGCAGCTGAGGCTGGTGGAGGCTGGGAACGTGGGGATGAGGCTGACTTCATACGTTACAACACATTCTGGCGAAGTATCTGAACTGGGCAGCAAAATGCAAGGGTGGATCCAGGCAGGGGAGCCCAAGTGAGAGCAGAGAACCAGCTACTTCAGGCTTGTGGAGACCAGACGGCCAATGAACGTGAGCAAGATTTCCCTGGGTGAGGGAGCGGGGTGCAAGGGTGGGGAGCTCTCGCAGCCCAGAATTCCCATCTAGCTGTACATACAATCCATCTCACAAGGAAGGAAAACCGTGGGCCTCTGAGGCACTGTGCCAGCTCCACTGGAGGTGCTCAGTGAATGAATGAATGAATGAATGAATGAATGAATGAGATAGGAGCATTTATGTAACTGACACAGTCTTACCGCTACACCCAAGGAAGTTGGACTATTCTCTCCTGGACCCTGACTCCCTGCAGCAGGAAGAGCTATGGATTCGTGGGCTGGGGTGGGGGTGGGGGTGCCTGTCCCAGGGGCTCTGTGCAGAGGGGCTGGCACCAGGAGCTACAGCATCTCCCTCTTGACAGCTGTGGCGTGGGTGATTTGTCCCCAGGCACAGAGACCTCCGGCAAGCCTGCTGCCCGTGACTGTACCTCAACGTGGATCACTGATTGCTTTGAGATTGCCTATTATGTGCTCAGCCCCATGCTAGGGACCAAAGGGGACAGAGAGAGCAGTGTAGGACATACTTCCTGTCTACAGGGAGTTTACAAACGAATGAGAAAGATGAGCTATATACAGGCTGCAGAGGGCACAGAGATGAGCCACCCAGGTCCCCCTTCAAAGACTGGTGGCCCCAGCTGCTGGAAGTGCGGTCAGTGGTCAGCCCTTTAAGGACTGCCTGAGCTGGAGTCACCTGGCCCAAAGTCATGCCCATCCAGGGAGGCTCACATTCAACCACAGCCTTAAGCATCAGGGGCTCTGTAAAGGCATCATCCGCTCCTTCTTTGTCCCTCCTGACCCCTCCCTCGGCCTCCTGCAGGAGTTGATCCCCAGGGCACTCCTAACATCATCACACTAAACTGCCACCTAGTCAGCTGCCCAGAGCCCCCAGCCTTGGAGAAACAGGGACTAGAATACTGAACATAATCCCTACAATAACATTCAGGGTTAATTCTGTAGTTCAGACTCGAAGTGCCGGAAGAATGGTGGCTGTAGAAAAAAAATGCTGCAAGATGCAGCCCTGAAATACAGCTCTCCTTAGGAATTACTACGTAAGACTTCAATTAATTGATAAAACACAAACATATTACAGCCTTGTTTATGAATATGAAGAGTTGTTTCTCTCGTTTTTTATGCATGATGCTCAGTTCTGGGGTCCCTGATGGACAGGAGGTGATGTAGCCTGGGGACACTGAGATGGTTTCTTTCCTGCAGGGCTCAGCCGGCCAGGAAAAATGCCAATTAAGGCAAAGCTGTCTGTGAGGCAGCATTTCAGTTGTCACATTAGCCCCACGACCTGGGGATCACAGGCTGGGTACTAGCTCCCCAACTCTCCAGGCAAACTGGGCCTCTTTAATTGGCATCCGTTCCTTTGGGGCGTGGTGACCTCTACCTAGTAATGTTGAACTTTGCAGGGTTGATGAAAAGCCAAGCAAAGCCTGCAGTCTCTCTGCCTGTCTGAGACCCTCGGGCGAGACTGAGATGGGAGGGGGCAGGAATGGGTCCCCCTATGGGAACGTGTTTGGAGACATACACCTTCATCAGAGGCCAACAGCACATGCTGAACAGAATCTATACCACAGTCACTGGAGCCAAACAAAATGCTACCCACTGCCTTGCAAGACTGTGGTGTTTTGTTGCTAAACCTTTTCCAGGTGCTTTTACTATGAAATGATTGTTTATCTTATTACTGATTATATGAATCATTATTACAGACAGCCGGCTGGGGTCAGAGGTAGGGGACAGTCTGGACCCACTAGCTGGAGTCCTAACTGTGTGCAGACCGCGAGGGTCTTCAGGGTACAGCGATGCTGTGGGCTTGGGGGTGGCGGCTGGCTGGTCTCAGGATGTTGGGATTAAGGCCGCTCACTGGCTGAGACACTGGAAGTCCTCATGGGACACGGCTTGGCATTTTCGGCTTGGTGTCTCTTAAGTGCTGTCTGAGCTGGCCCTGCAAGGGCTCCAGTTCTTCAAGGAGCAGGAGTGAGAAGACAAAAAAGGAAAAACACCCTTTTGGGAAATGAACTGTCACCCTTCTTTCCAGCCCCCTGCTCCAATAAGAATAGCAATGGTCAATACAGGGACAAGCAGTACGAAATCTAGGGCCAGATCAAGGCAGGAGCAGTGGCTGCTGACCTAAACCCTCAGCTTTTCACAGTGGTGGCAGGAGAAATGCCATGGTACCCAGCAGGACACAGGAGCCACCAGGGAAAGGAGAGGCTCTTGCAGGGGTTGGAGGAGGAGGGTGGGGACCCAGAGATTTGCTGTATGGAAGTTTTGAGTTGAAAACTATTTTTTAAATTATGGTTAATATGTGCTAGATATGGTGCATAATTTATCTTTTTAATGCTTTCATCAGCTCAGAAGGGAGCTGTAATTTTCCCATTGTACAGATGAGCAACCTGAGGCTCAGAGGTTCCAAGAAGTTGAAAAGTGGATGAGCTGAGACTGGAACTCAGGGCTGAGTAATTCTCACCCAATAGGCTCCTCCTGCTGCAGTTGCCGTGGAAGGGCTCTCACTGCTCAGCTTATTTCCAAAATGTAGGCAGTCCCAGCCACCAGGGGAGATCCTGCCCAAATGAATGCCCCCATCTGGCTCTGTGTTACCTGGAGACACCTGCTTGGAATGGGCCATTGTGATGCATCACAACTTGTTTTGTGCAAATGGTGAAGGCTAACACTTAGAGGCTGGGCCCAGAGGGGTTCTCTCATTCAGCCCTGGCAGCAACCCTGTGAGGTTTTATCCCCATTTTACAAATGAGGAAACTGTAGCACAGAGAGGTTAAGTAACTAGCCCAAGGCTACAGAGCCTGTAAACGAGACCGGAGCTGGGACTTGCATCGCCCCTGATGCCAGAGTCTCTGTGCCAAGAGGCCGTGCCACGTTGCTCCCTTCAGTCCCAGCTCAGAGCACCTGTGGGAAGCCTCCCCAAGCCCTCTGCTCCTCATCCCCTGCTCTGACTCTGAGCAGCACCATCTTTCCAGGCCACTCAGCTGTGAGTGTAACACCACTTGAGTCTATAGAATTTTGTTTCATTTTCAAGTTCCCGTCTTAACAGGATAAACAAATGACAACCTTTGGGTGGCAGAGGTCAGAGAGCCGGGGCCAGAAAGGGCCTGGCACACAGGAGGGGCTGCCTCTGAACTCGCTGATGAGGGGTCACCTGCTTTGGCCCCTCTGGCTGTGGGGAAGGCTGTATGGGACAGTGTTTCTCCCCTCAGAGTCCCACCCATCTCCTGCCTCCCCAAAATGAGGCTCACTTGGCCTGGCCTTTCATCCCAGCATGGGCCCAGGGTTGGCTGACGCTCAGCCCCTCTCCTCTGCCTGGGTCTGCTAAGAGTTCACCACCATGTTATTGGAAAGGCTTCCAAGAGCTGGAGGCCAGGTTCACTCAGAGGGTGCACCACGGGAAGGGGGAGGGATGGTGTGGGGAAGCGCCTCTCAGCAGGGAGCCCTGACAAGAGAAGGGGGAGGAGATGGTGGAGCTGAAAACCCCACAGTAGGGTGTGCCTGAGGGCCAGCCAGGGGCCACCCGCCCAGCCAAGGGACCCACAGCCCCCAAGACCCCTGTCCTCTGGAGCAGCCCTTCAGCTCCAATCTTGCGTTTCCTCCCATTAGTTTGCTAACCCCAAACGTCAACGTCTGGTTTATTTATTCCAGCTCATCCTTTTAAAGCTCCGGGTTCTCCTGCAATGTACCCCAACTGACAGTCCTCCCCAAGGAGCTCTCATTCACCCTCCTCTCAGCTCACTTCTCCACAACCCTGGCCAGTTCTGTGCCCAGGCCTCACAAGCAGGTACCAACGTGCTTGATCAAAGTGGTTCCAGGAGGTCCCCACCCCCACCCAAACTGCCCCCACACTCTGCCTGGGGTGATTTAATTTGCTTTCTCCTCACGCCTGAAGTCCCACCATTAGAAATGTGTCTCAATAAGCCTCCTCTTTCAAAGACAGACACCCCGCGAAGGGGGTAACGTGGCCGTTGGTATCTTCCATGCTTTCAAGTCAAGAAGGGGCTTTTCCCTAATACCTAGATTGGATTATCAGAAGGAGAAGGTGAAGCAAGAGCTCTGAAGGAAGGCTACGAGCCTGGGGAGGGGTGATTTTGGAACACAGGAGGTTCCTGGATGGGTAGGTCCCAGCGGGGTGCAGGAATCTGAGCAGTGGACCAACAGCACGAAAGTACCAGGGAAAAAAGTTTACTGTAAATGTCGGTTTCGCTGCCATCCCCCCCAAAAAAAGCCAAAAGGGAATGATGAAAAACTAGGGGTTGAAGGCACACTCAGGGCGGCTCATAAGTTCCCAGTATCCCTGTCACCTGGTTAGGTCTCCAAAGCTCAGGCAGTGACTATTCTTAGAGTGGAGCATTCACTGAGGTCTCTCCATTTCTCTCTCTCTCTCTCTCTCCCTCCCTCCCTCCCTCCCTCCGCCTAAAGGAAAATATAGCAATGCCCAGAAATCCACCCCAAACCTGTTTCCTTCCAAACTACCAACAGAGGAGGCCTCACTGATCAGAGGGAGGCAGCAGATCAAGGCCCGGTTTCTTTTCTTGCAACTTCTACCCTTCTAGAATTTCTCCTTCTCTGCAGGTCCAGGCCACAAAGACATTAATCCCCATTCAAATGAACCCTCAAGGTTCTTCCTTCATTAAAAAAAAAAAAATCTCTCAAAACACCCCAACGCAGCGGCTCTAATGTCATCCTGCGTGCATTCACCAGGAAGGGACAGAGAGTGGGCGGGGCCTCACCTGGCCTCTCTTGTTGGAAGGCAGAAACGCGACCCTTCTTTCCCTCCTCCGCCCCGCTCCCGCTCTGCCCAACAGCGTTCATAAACAGCGATTATTTCAGTCCTTAGAGCACAGCTGTCTTGTGAATTGTCCAGTCAGGGTTACGGGGTAGGAGCCGAGGGCTGGAGCACGAAGCTCCGTTCTCCGAATAAATCTGCCCTCCCCGACTGCTCCGCCTGCCTGCTTCCTCGCAGGTGGGAGTTGAGGAGGAGCGCGAGGCTCTGGCTGAGGCCGGGGTGACAGAAGCATTTTCTGAGCAGCCTGCTGAGGGCAGAGCCCCAGTGTGGGAGGGTGGGAGAGCTTGCAGACAGGGTTGGAGGTGAGGTCTCCCTACTTCCATGTCACGAATTCAGGCTTCTCCAAAACCCTCGTTCCTTCTAACCAAGGAGCCCTGAAATTGCACCTCTAGGGAATGGCCTCAAGCTGGCTGCCTCTCTGGTTAAAATGTGCTGGCACATTATATGGAGTGTTAGTCAATTTGTCATTTATAGGAAGTGCTTGGGAAATGTTGGTTAAATGGATGAATAAATGCAGATGAATGAATGAATGAATGAGTGAGTGAGTGACAACCTGGGCTACTATTAGAAACAGTAGAAGAAGGGAGGAAAGCTCTGGGTGCTTCAAGAGAAGTGGGCAGGGATGCCACCAAGGGGGTTGGGAGAAGAAAGGGGGCCAAGTCAAATTCTACCACATCACAGCTGTGCAGACGGCCAGCCCTCAAAAAGTGTGATTCCAGGGCCGGCTGAGTGGCGCGTTGGTTAAGAGCTGGCTTGGGACACCAGAGGGCCCCGGTTCGGATCCCACATATGAGGACCAGTGACACTGCCCTCTACAGCTAAGATGCTGAACAACAGCTGAACCTGGAGCTGGGCTGCCATGAGTCACCGNGGTTACACTAGCTGCACTCTGGCCTTCACCCCAGTTCCCTCTGGTAAACATGGTGAAAGCTGGCTTGTTCTTCCTGGGTCCCTGCAAATGTGTGAGGGCCCCATTACCCAACCTGGTTGTTGGGGATCCTCTGGGTATAACGCATACTCCCTGAGTGCCCACGTGTTCCCTCTCTGGTGTCTGACATCTCCCTGGTGACGGGGATGGGGAAGATGAGGGCAGGGCTCTGTGTGTGTGTGTGTGTGTGTGTGTGTGTGTGTGTGTGTGTGTGTGCGTGCGCGCGCGCGCGCGCGTGTGCAGTTTTGCTCGTGTAGGTGTCCTATGTGAGGAGGACTGGGGAGTGGAAGGCTGGCAGCTGGGCTGGGTGGGTGGCTGATTGCCAGCTGGGGAAGGGGTATGCACTAGCAGTTTCCCTGTTGGATGAAGCAGCAAACAGGGCGCTGACAGCCTCCAAAAAAGGGTCTGCTCTAACTGCCTCTAGTGTGCTCAACAGAGGTCGACCTTACCCGCAGTGCTCAGTCAGCATGCCATTGCTGGGATACTGAGTAGGGCCAGGCCAATCCACAGCCCTTCCCCTGGGCCAGACAAACTAGCCAGGCCGGGCAGTCAGCACGGTGATCTTCACCATACTGTGAGGGTGGCAGGGACCTGCTCACTGAAGCTGACATTTTCCATAAGTTCAAGGTCAGGTTTGTAGGGAGGACAGGGGGAGCAGGGCAGAACTGAACGGGCACTGTGGAGATCAAAACAAGGGCCTTGGTCTCCTGCGAGGACCACATCAAAGGAAAGACTCACTGTTAGCTCCCAATGACCGGGAAATGATCAAATGATCGTAATTATCATAGCCGCAAGCCTTGTGCTAAGAGCTTCACATCATCACTTCTCGTAATCCTCAGCAACCCTACAAGTGGGTACTTTACTATCCCCCTTTTACAGAATGGCAGCTCAGAGCCAGGACTTGAACTCAGGTCACACTGGCCACCTCTAAAAGTCAGTTTTCATCCTGGGGATCCGCATAAGGCAGCTCAGAGTATTTTGGGACTTTGAATGGAGTAGGAGAAACCAGAGTGAGACAGAAGGTAAGACCTGTTCATCGTAACAGAGGCATGAGTAAAGCGTTAGGCCAGGCCCTTGTTTGAGGCTGTAGATGTGGTTTGGTGCATCTCAAAGAAGAGGCTAAATTGCCATTTGTCTGGCATAGTTAGCAGGCTCACCGAGCAGTGAGATCTAGGACAAATGTGATTTTGAAGTCCTTGAGAAAGACTTTATGTTTCATGGTTGAAGAGAAAAGGTGCAACAGCCTGGGTTGTGTGGGTATTGGGGGTACAGGGTGCAATGATTGAAGTGTGGTGATCTTCCTCAGCATATGTATTTCTGCTAGAATCTCTTGGAAAGATGGTCACAATGCAGATTCCTGGGCGCCCCCTCAGGCCCACTGAATCAGAACGTGAATCCCAAATCTCCACACAGACTCCCTAGGGAATGCGTGCTGACATGGCAGAGGCAGTGGTGGTCAGTAATTGGTTGGTTTGGCCTTGCTGGTTAGTGGTTCCTGGTGGAGAGTCTGTGCTGTGATAAGCTACTGTCGCTGGCCTGGGTCCTTCAGGTTGTGTTGGGGGTGGGGGTGGGGAGCAGGAGTTTTTCCAACTGCTGGATTGTACCTTAAGCATGTTCTCTACACCAACCATTCTTAATAGCTGCATCGAATGCCACTGAGTGAACACACCGTTACACATTCCCTACTTGTGAACACTTGGGGGTTTTCTATAGTATGGCTAATGTTGGGGTGAGCATCCTTATGCATACTCCCCCCATGTTTTCGGTTATTGCCTTTGATTCTCAGAAAAGGGATCAAAGCGGGATGAACACTCCTAACACAGAGCGCTAAATTGCATTTTCCAAAAAAGGCTGCACATGTGGGCTGACAGCCCCAATGTTCAAGAGTTTCAGTTTCACCACAGCGCTGCCAGCATGTCCACCCCACCTTTTAAAGATAAGGAAATTGAGGCTGGATTGTTGATGGACCTATGGCCTGTCCGAAGTTAATACACCTAGTTACTGCCAGAGCTGGGACATGAACCTGGGGGTTTCTGATTCACTGGCCAGGGTGTTTTGCCTCTGCTGGCTTCCTCGCTCTCCATCTAGGCAGGAGGGGAAAATTAAGCCTGGCCCATCATTCTCTCTCTGTCCTACTCTCCCTGTCAGCTCTGACTTCAGCCTCGCCTGGAGCTCACATTTCAGCATTTTTCATTGTTTCTCTGCCTCTAACAACGGGGTCTCTCCTCTCTGCTCAAGCATCATATCTTTTGTGAACCTTCTTCTGATCACTCAGAGGAGGTCATTACATACTTGAACTGCAGTTAGCTGTTGATAAGTGGGTGGGGGAGCAGTGGGACAAAGGCAAGGTGACAGCCAAGGGGAGGGGCCGAGGCCAGCCAGACTAGCCAGAGCAGTGGGGGCCCCATGAGGAAAGAGACAGTGGGGAGGTGGTTGGGACCTCGTGTTCCACACTAGGAAGCTCAAATATGGGGGCCCTTGAATGCATGCCTAACCCCCATCTACTGCTCCTGGGACACCAGTTGTTTCCATGGGAAAGTGGGGCTCTGGCTTCAGCAGGGTCCCTAACAGTGTGGCTTGGTGGGCTTCCGAGGGCCCTACCCCCCCCAGCTAAACCATACGTAACATTGTATGAGTATGTCAGCCTGTTCCTTTTTCTGGAGAGACAGCCCATAGTGT
>NW_017731536.1:1817887-1825139 GCF_001890085.2 Hipposideros armiger
TCTAAGGAGCAGTTTGCTTTGCTGATGTGTGCCTCAGTTTCTCCACCTGCTGAACAGGCAAAGTCATGACTCTTACTGAACTGAGAGGCTCTTGCTAGCCAGGAAGCGGCTGAGATAATCTTGAACTTTGGCAAAGCACTAGAGCAAGCCTTCCCTAGAGAATGCACACAGCCCTGGGCTTGAGTGTTACTCAAATCGGAAACTCAGAGTCACCCTTGCTGCCTCCCTCTCCTTCCCGCCCCATAGCCCGTCCCAGCCCATCCACCCCTCTGCTAAATGATCTTCAAAATAGATCTCCAATCTGTCCTCTTCCTGCCACCGTCTCCACCACTGCCCTGGGCTGAGCCATCACCCCCTTTCACCTTGACTTCTACAGGGACCTCCTAACTAGCCCCCCCCCCCCCCCCCCCATTCCTGTCCTTCTCCCTCAGCCCAGAGCCACACGGCTGCCCAAGTCACCTTCTTAAAACGTGCATTTGATTGTGTCACAGGGCACTCAAAATGCAATCTAAGTTGTTCACCGTGGCCTATGAGGCACCACAACATTCCCGCTTCTCCCTGCACGCTCACCCCTGCCTCTGTACCCCACCCTCCAGACACAGGCAGACACCCCGAGTTCCTTCTGCTGCAGTGGGACTTCACCTGTGTGGATTCCTTGGCCTGACATGCTCTCCTACTACCTCAGGTCTTGCAGAAATGTTACCTCCTCAGAGAGGCCTTCCTTAACCACCACAGATAAGTTAAGACCCTCTGCCCTTCCCCATTATCTATTTCAGACCCTTCATCAAAACACTCATGCAACTCGCATACTTTTATTTAATTGCATGCTTACGTGGAATTAGTTTTTGACTGTCCCGTCCTCTAGAATAGAGGCTGCTTGTGGGCAGGGACCTAGGGGGTCTTTTTCACCGTGTCCACCTGGTACCCAGTAGGCCCCTGGCAAATATGTGGGGGAAAAGGTTTGTTGAGAGAACCCCAGATCTGGAAGACAGGAAGAATGGATCTAGTCCTGGCTGTATCACTGGCGGGCTGTGTGTCCTTGGAGACGTCCCATGCCCTCCCAGACCCTCAGCTTCATCCTCTGCAAATGGGGACGATGGATGAGCTGATGACCAAGAGCCCTGCCAGGTCTGACGCTTCGCAGTCAGGTTGGCCTTCAGTCTCTGAGAACTTGCAGGTGCCCCTAAACCAACAAGAACAGAACTCTGGCCACAATGCACTTGAGATGGCTTAGAGAAGGCTTTATTTCTGCTGTCGGCCCTGCTGACTTTTTAGACAAATCCACTTGTGAGGACGGAGGCATTCTCAGGGCTGTGACTGGCCCCAAAGCACCGCAGCCATGCCAGCGTGGAAACTGAGGCTTGTCCAGAGAAAGCAGTTCCTACCTTGGACCGAACCAGCACAAGACCAGGTCAGGGCTAATTTCATTTGGGGGTTTCCACCCCAACTACCATGTTCCCGCAACCCACCAGGTATGAGGGCCCTACCCCCGATGATGTCAACTTCGATGTGTGCTGTGCCTGCGTGGCATTCTAAACCTATTATCCTAGTCAGCCTGCAGGACAACCCAAGAGAGGACCAAGAAGGGTTTTTTTTCCCCCCACTTTGCAGATGAGGAAACTGACCCAGATGAAAAAGCGAGTGAGTGGCAGAATGGAGACCTTTGAAATTAAGAATGAAAAACTCTAGGGAGATTAATATTCTTTTACCAATTTATATATACATATATGGATATATAATTTTTAAGAGACTATTTATATGAAATATATTTGAAAAAAATATGAACTTCTTTCATATTAGAGAAAATTTGTGGAACAAAGGGGACAAGGTCATCCATAAAGTCACCACGTTAGCCAGGCTAGTATTCGTAGCCTCGCAGCAGCTGAGGGCTGTTAGTCTGTTTCAGGGCATGTCCTCCGCCCCCTCCCGCCTCACTAACATGAATAGTCCGCCTTGCATTAAACACAGGCGTCCCCCGACACCCCCCTTTGCACTATCCCCCTTTGCATTTCTTAGGTACTTGGCAAACGTTTAATTACATCTTGAGGAAAGCTGAGATGAAAGTCAGCTGGCCGGAGCAAGAGGAGGAGGTGGCAGCTCAGGGGCTCGCCCGCCTCTGCCTTCGCGGTCCTCTCGCTCCCAAGCCCTCGCTGTCCTGAAGTCTTGTTTGTACTGTTGTCACAGGGGACTTGACTGTAATCAAGTGGCTCCATCTCTTTGATCCACAGATTAGATTTGACTGAAATGTATTAAAATGACAATTGGAAATAACAACTCATCGGCTGTCTGGCGTGGAGAAAAGGAGCCGCAACTGAGTCTAAGCTAGGCGTTAACTGCCCTCTATATGGTGGCAAAGATCATCCCAGCCTGCCAGTGGCCAAAGCTACAGACATTTCTGCCGCTGTGTTCTAGGGGGCAGACCCAGTCACCTGGAGCCCCCTGGCAGTTTGCCAAACTCCAGGACCATCCTGTGGCCGGCTGGCCTCTGCCTGCCTGCCTGTCCTGTGGAAGCAGGAGGGTGAGGGCGGGGCTCAGAGTGGAGGCCCTGATACTTGAGCCCGCCTCCCACTTCTCAGATGCACTGGGAGACCAGCCAGAGCTTGTCCTGGGGTGCTGGCTAAGCACCCGGTGCACTGGATTGTTCTCTGTGGGGGAAGTGAGGGAAAGTACCCTGCCTGGCTAGGACGTGGGGAAGGGCTCGGAGCTGGGCTGGCTGCACAACAGACGGGGACGACTGAGCAGGGTCCCAGCCCTCTGCTCACAGCCCGAGGGCCCAGGGCTGCCAAGGCCTCACCCTCCTCCCAGATTATATCAGGTGACGCAGTCAGGCACCCATAGCATAGCAGGGAGGGTGTCAAGAGTGTCAGCTAGGCCTAGCTGGGGCTCTGGGTGTCTGGGCCCATCACCACCAGAGCAGGCTGGAAGCCTAGGGGAGGGGAAAGGCTTGGTGAGGACCTGGCCAACAGGGGCAGTGGCCAGGAAGGGGGTGGCACTACCAGCCAGGGGAGGCAGCTCCCTCTTCCTTCCTTCCCCTCCATCCCTCCTCCCTTCCTCCCTCCATTCCCTTCACAGGTATGAACTGACTGCCTTTCTATGCCCCCCACTACTCTGGGTTTTGGCTATAAAGTGGTGAACACATCTCTCGGCCCTCAGAACGCTGACCTTCTAGTAGGAAAAAGACAATAAACATAATCTTCTACCATGCAGTCAGGTGATGAGGCCAAATCACTACCCCTCAGCCCCCTCCTTAGAGAAACCCCGTTGTCACCTGTCCTCTCACCTCATTTGATCCTCATCCTGAGGGAGTGGGAAAGCAGAGATTATAGCTCCCATGTGAAGTGAGGAGGTGACCTGCCCAAGGTCACACGGGTGCTGTGGAGCATGGGCCTCCAGATTCCCTGCCCAGGGCTCCCCGTGCTGTCCCTCTGCCTCAGCACAGTCACCTAGACTTACCGGCAAAGCCACGAAAGGAGTTAACTCCGTGCTTCTAGAGATACTGTTTGTTTAGGGGACATTTATACACAGAAAACTTAAAACAAAACAAAACCAAGAACCTCAACCTTGAGAAACAACGAACTCAGCTAATATTAAATGACACTTGCAGGACAGGACCCTGTGGGTCTAGGCAGCCAGGAGCTGAGGTCCAGGTTACACTAGCTGCACTCTGGCCTTCACCCCAGTTCCCTCTGGTAAACATGGTGAAAGCTGGCTTGTTCTNAGCGCGGGACAAGGACCAATTGCACCAGTCGCGCTTTTTGCCTCACTTTATAACACGCAAATTAAACCCTTTGGTAAAAGTAAAACTGAAATGAAAGCAAGGGTGGCGAAGGATTCTCCCGGCCCATACACCGCCCCTTTTCTCCTGGGCCTGTTCGTTTATTTATTTTCTACTATTTCACAAAATGCCTTAATGACTTATCTCAAATCAGGGGCGCGCGGGGGGGTGTAGATTTTATTATTATTGTTTTATTCAATTCTGCGTCTTTTATTTTTAGAGGCAATTTTATTTCCATTTTCCTGAAACCTGAGCCCAATACATTTACTAGAATTATAGGTTTTCTCCTTAAAGGGTCGTGAGTGTAACTTAACCAAATCAAACACTGCACAGAAAGCATTCAACTGGCAAATAAAAAAGAGGGACGTGCAGGAGGTAAGCCGGAACTGCAGCCCTCTCCAGCAGGGTTTCCCAGCTGGGCTTGGCCCAGGTAGAGTCAGGAGGCCTGAGGTGAGGGCCCCCCACTGACACTCCTGGCACAACAAACACACAAATCATACAGACTCTCATTTGCTTTGTCTTGGTTCTAAGACTGACTCAGAAATGCCAACCAGAGATCCAACAGTCCACATTTGGGGTGGGCCAGCTGCCAGTCACAGAGGTGTGGGAGAACACCCTCTCCCAAACTGCTCCTTAAAGCTCCACACCAAGCCCTTTTTGAAAATTGCCGGAGGGGAGGCTCCAACTGCTGTCAGTTCTCTTTTCCCCGGAACTGACCTTCACCTGGGGGAAACCGTCATTAACTCCTTGGTACCTAGGCTGGCTGTTCTCAGACGTGGGGTGGACTCTGGGGGGGTCCTTCCTCCCTGGTGACCAGCTGCCCCATGGGACACGCAGAATCAGCACAAATCAAATGAGACCAATGAGAGGCCTGGCTTTCTGTGGCCTCTGCCACTCTTCCAGGGGCAGGCCTCTAGCCTTAACGCACCCCAAAGCCAACTGTAAATCCCAAAGGTCCACAAGTCCATGAAGGCCAAGGACAGGGCCCCGATTTGCAGAACCCCAGGAAGATGGTTCAGACTAAAGTACCTCCTCCAACAGGTGCCCCCCTGCCTGAAATGCCAGTGCTAGTGATTCATTCCTCCATGGGGCGTGCCCTGCACAGTGCCTGCACCAGGCCGACACAATTGCTTTAGGAAGGCGAGAAGGGTGTCTCTGGGAAGGGGGCACAGGAGTCTCCACAAGTGGCTGGAATGAGTTGGTCAGAACCCTCTTGTTATGGTGGGAGGGCCAAGGACGGCAGCATGAGGGGATGGAGGGGTTCAAAGCCAGGGAGGATGGAAAGGGTATGTGCTAAATCAGTGAATCGGGCTCTGAAGGTCAGAGGGGAGGCGCTTAATCAGAACAGGTGGACAGTTTCCAAGATTGGATGACTCCATAGCTTTTTATCAAAACCCACGTACTCCCGGAACACCCAAGCCAAAGAATGAAAAGTCAAATCCCTTTGTTCACAAAGTCACTAATTAAATACCCAATCAAGCGTAACTCCACACTCCACTCCCAGACCAGGTAGGTGAAGGTGCCAACATATGACCTGGATGGAGTCGCTATCAATGCAGAAGTGTTTGTTGTGCACCATAGGGATTTGCCTCAGTGGCCTGGGTGGAGGTGGGTGGGGTGGGGGCAGTGGGGTGCCTCTCTCCGAGCCTTCCATCTTGTGTGGAGATAAAGCACAAGGAGCTGGTCAGCGTGGGGCAGGGTACGTACAGCACTGTGCGGGCTCCATTAAAAACCAGGGGGCCAGGAGTGGTCACCAAGACAAGGCTCACTCCAAGAGGTGGGCTAGTCAGGCCTGGAAGTTTGTGCTGCTGGGNCTGTTCCTCTTCCCCCAATTCCCCAGCGCTGTTCCCATCCCCCAATTAAAAAACAAAATCTAAAAAAAATTAAAAAGTGTGATTCCATTATCAAGTAACTGCCATTTGCATGACTCCTTGCTAAATTCTCCTCCCAGAAGTTGGGACAATTGTCCTCTGAGATTGTGACACTCAGAATTGTCATAGCTGAACTTCAGACACCATCAGTGGGACTCTGATGTTTTCTCGGTGGCAGGAACCCCTTGTACAAATAAAATTTTGTGTGAAAACAGACCCACACAGAACTGTTCTGCTTGAAACAGCTCAGTGAATCCCTTGGGAGCACACCAGTCTAATCCGACTCCTCATTTTGAGTAAGGAAACTGAGGCCCAGAAAGGTCCACCTGTGTTCTCAGACTCCATCATAACCACCTCTGGTGGCTGGTCTCCTCCCCTGAGATTCTACATCAGTCCTTCTCAGGTGGACCCCGGGCACCTGCAATCTCTCAAAAAGTTTCATAGGTGATTACGACCTGCAGTCAGGCTTAGGAATCGCTGGATGAAACACAAGTTTGAAGGCGAAGTGTAAATTAGTAGCAGCGCCTGATGTCAGCTGCTCTTGGGGGTCATGCAGGCCAAATTCCATGAAAATGACTTCCAAGAAGCTACTGGAATTGATTTCTGGTACTGAGGTTTGTTTATATTGAACATGATGCCACCGGATGGCCACTGACCAGGACTTCGGCATGTGCTGATAAAAGGGTAATTTTTTGTCATCTTTCATAGTCTTTCAAGTTTGGTGAGTCTCCCTGTACCACCAGGTTCAAATTTATCTTTGTTAAAAGTGTTAGCCCAGTCAGCCCCACAGATATAACAGTGGGGTAAAATTACTTCATCATGGAGCTGAAGTACCCGCGTCAAACGGAACATCCATCCACATCAAGCAATTTTGGATGAATCAATGGATCTCGTCAGCAGCTCAAGGCCCCAACAAGAAACGGACGAGGTGACCTTGCATTGCTCAGCTGCCACCTGCTTAAGATGTCAGGGCTCCCCAACAGCTTTCTTGATGGTCCCAGAGGGGTGATTTGAGGGAATAAGGAGGTGAGGATCTTAGTCAAGTCTCCACTCAAAGCCCCAAACATTGAGTAGCTTGTCTAAGAATGTCACCCTCATTTCCCTTTCGGCCAATTTCTTTCCTTTCCAGGGCCTTGCTTTCCATCAGCCGCTGTATCTGGATAGAGTCGGGCTGAGGGCGTAGTCCCCACTGCAGGCTCTCTGGAACATTTGAGCATTCCTCAGGAAAAGGGAATGACAGCAGCAACCCCTGTGTCATACCATGGGACCCTGCACTGTCCTATGGAAACTTATCGGAAAAACCTGGTAAGAGCTCTGGGTCTTGCGGAGGAAACACCAGACTGTGTAGAATGATCAAGAAGTCAAAATGGCTCTCACTCTAGGTATGGCGTGCAAACGTGACTGAGCTGATTCCAGAATATTTCCTGTTGCTGCTTCCTTGAGCATATAAACCCTTAGAAAACAGGATGGCTTTCAAAAAATTTTTAAAAGGTGGATGTTATCAACAAGTGTTCATGAAGATGTTGAGAAACCAGAGTTCTCATCCACTGCTGATGACCCAGGACTGGGGAGTTGAGGTGAAATGGGGACTAACTGCGGGCGGGTA
>NW_017731536.1:1828754-1833478 GCF_001890085.2 Hipposideros armiger
TCATCGCTTCGTGCTGGACGCTCCTCAGTGGTGGTGCAGACTTCAGTTCTGTTTGCATCTCCCTGCAGGTCTCAGACGGTGCTGGGCGGAATTTCATAACATTCTGGAACCCCGAGAGCTGGAGGCCTCAGGGCCTGTCTGGCACTGGTGTCCCCTGGTTCTGCGCATGGAGCTTTGCTCTCTCCTGGCCCCCTGGTCCTTAGTCCCTCATCTGTAAAATGGGGATGATGAGGATGGTGGTGGCTGCCCCTTTTGTGGTCCTTACTGCAGTAGTTTGGGAGAGCTTAGGCAATAGCACCAAACTCCATGCCCAGAGAGACAGAACACAGACTGACCCCAGCTGTTTTTATGGACGGTTTCTTTTCCCTTTCAAGCCGGGTCGGGCCTTAAGGGAAGAGGGTGGCACCCAGGCTACTTTCTTCTCCTAGAGATCTAGCCAGAGGAGGTTCCTGAGCTTCTAATCCCCTGAAGACTTAACTGGGTGAAAGAGTGGAGGTGAAACTTGAAGCTGGCAGGGCCATCCCCCTTCCTTCCCCTCCCCTCCACAAAATCTATCAAATCTGAAGAAAACTGCCTGATCGTTTCAACCACCCCTTTACATGTTCACAATTCTACATTTCGAGGGCATGGAAGGGGTATGCCACCATTCGGCCAGTGAGTCACAGGAATGGGGCTGCCTCCTGTGCAGAGCCCAGTAACGGGGGTTAAAAGACAGAGGGCAGCCATCCCCTGACCGCCCGCCCACAGCCAGGACAATGGACGCCAGAGACCGGGACAACCCAACCACCGGACGCCCCCGGAGCCCTCAGCAAGGCGTGAAGACAATTGCCCCCGGCACTCGACGCTCCGCATGGGACGGGGAACAGGGGGAGTTCGGGCTCTTTCCAGAGTCCTTCCCAGGCTAGCCCCGCGGCTGCAACACATGCCTGCAGGGAACCAGGCGCTCGGGAGGGTGACGCGGGAATGGGGGCGCACGGAGTCTGTCCCTGCTGGCACCCCCTCCTCCCGCCATGTCTCCAGGCCGCCTTGGGAGCCAGAAGACTCCAGCTTGACTCGACCGCCAGGAGGGAGTTGTCCCCGCCCACACACGCCCGGGTTGGAGCACAGAGAAGGGTCCTTCACCCACCCAGCCTCAGCCGGCAATTCGAGCCCAGGGACCGCGACGGGACTCCCTCCGGCTCGCGGAAAGACACTTCTGCCCTTCTGCCAATCCCTCCTTTAGTTTCTGCCCCTGTCCGGGCAGGAGTTGCCATGGCTTTTGTTTTCCCCGCAAGTTTTGCATCCGACACGGAGGAGGACCAAGCTTTTGGCGGTTGGGGAGGTGGAGGAAAAGATTTAAACTAACAATGTATAGCTAGCCACCACTACCTTCCCGAGCGCCTCTCGCACTCCTCGTTGTCCCCTCTTCCCCACCCCCAAAAGCCTGCCCACGAGGGCCACGGACAACGAGAAAGCGAGGAGTTGGTTTATGCAGAGTTCCTGACTCTTGCTCGCATTTCGCTGGTTGGTACGTGGCCGGGCGCCCCTCCATCAGCTCAGGCGCCCCTGCCCCAGATTCCACAGAACGTTGGGCTCCAGCTCATGCGCAGGTTTGAAATTTCTTGCAGACGCTCCCGCTCGCCTCCCCCCCTCCCCGAGAGCGCCGGTCGGAGCCACCACCCGGGACCAGAGGGTCCTGGCTGCGCGGAGCGAGAATGACCGCAATGCCTGGAGTGGGGGGCGCAGCCGCCGGGCGCCCCTGAGCTTTCCCCGAAGCCCGCAAGGGCTTCCTCCCTACCCCCGCCCCACTGACGGGCAACCTGGTTCCCTGGATCCCAGATCACACCCCGCTGCCGGCCGATGCCGCCGCAGACCCACCTGGCTGCCCCGGGGACGCCGCGTTCGTGCCCGGACTGTGTCCTGAGCGCCACCAGGGTCCCGGGTTGGGAATCCACGCGGCAGCGCTGCTCAGGGGAGCCTGCCACAGCCGGCGGGAGGTTGTCATTGATTCGTGCTGGGCGAGTTAAGCCATTCCAGGAGTGGTTTTGAGAAAGCACTCCCACCCCCTCCCTCTAACCAGAAGTATTGGCAGGCAGCCCCTTTCGTCCACCTGTACTGCTNGGGGTTCTTTTTGCTGTGATGAAAATATTCTAAAATTGATTGTGGTAATGGTTGCACAACTTTATATATATGATAAAAGTCATTGAACTGTACACTTTAAATGGGTGAATTGTATGGTAAGGGAATTACATCTCAAAGTTGTGATTTTAAAAGCCCTTCAAAAAGTTCCTCTTCTTTCGGTTCCGTTTCATAAAGGCATCCTCTGCGATACTTCCCCGGGGCTTGAGGAAGTTAGGTGTCAGCAGGAACTGGAGTCACTGCCATCTGTCTGGTGGCCTTTACCAGTAGCTTCACAGAGACCAAGGGGCCAACCTTGTTATCTCCAGAAACAACTGAATAGAATTGCCAGCCAGGCTCCACAGCCGAAAAAAACAAGAGCTCTGGGTGTATGTGTGCCTGTACGTGTGTTGTAGGCAAGGCAGAATTTTCCAGAAGGCCAAGTTCAGTTCTATGCTATCATTTGGGAGGGTCACGTGTACACTGGCTTCTGGTTTGTATCTAATTTGAAAAAGCCAGCATAGATTGTGTACTCTATTATTAGGCACGATTCCAGTTTGGAGTCTCGATGTTGCCCCAGTCAATTTGTTCAGAGGATGGACTCACTTTTTGACGGATGACAAACAACCCGCCCCAGGTTCCTGCCCGAAGAGGGGGAGGCCCCAGTCATGCCAGCTTTCCTATTCTGCACCCCATGCCAACCTGAGCCGGCCACCATTGGGGAAGAGCTCTTACCCCAAGGGGAAAGTTTCCTTCTGATTAGCTGGCCTGCTGCATAGTGGAGGGGTGCAGGGGTGACAACTGCAGAGAGGGAAGGAGGCCCTCTCCGGCTGGTCTCTTTCTAAGCAAGGCCCTGATGGACAGGGACTCCCAAACAGCATAGAAGGAAGTGAGACAGAAGAGAGCACACATTCCTCTTTTTCTAAACAAAAGCTCAAGAGGTACAGAGGGAAAGTTAAATTATGCTGCAATTTTGAAAGTCAACTGCTGAAGAGAAACTCTCCCTTCAAAGGAATTACTCATCTCACTCCATCACGGTACCTCAGGGTCTATCAGTGTTCAAATTTATTAAGCAATGACATGCAGAATGTAGGGTATAAAGGGCCTGTTTCATCACCCCACTCTCCAAGCTATTTTTTTTTTTGCTAAGTCATGAGAAGTCCAGCAAGTTAAAAATCAAAACAAAAACTAACAAGCGCGCACATACACGCACACACACAGCCTCAAAGATGGAAAGAAAAAAAAAATCCTTCGTGGAAGTTACTGCGAGGCGGACGGCTCCAGAAAGGAAAACACAATTTCTGACTAATATGAAGGAGACTCCAAATTGCTCTTGGCAATAATCTCTCAACCCCACGTTCCCCTCCCTCTATTCATCTCCGCAGTTCCCAGCCAAAGGAAAATAAACCGAACAGCTCTCTCCCTGGCCCAATCTGTAGGCCAGCAAGGCCTGAGTGCACAAACATCCCCGTGCAATGATACACCTGTGCCGTTGCTGTAAACACGGGACAGCCAGGTGGCTGCTCACTGCTCCTATCAGGCTGATAATATTGACAGAAAAATGCCTTTATTCTGAAACCATGGCATCACAACGAAATGCAATATGATCTCATGACCTCAGACCAAGAGTTTTTCTTTCTCTTTTTCTTTATTTTTAAAGAAGAAGGAAGGCTATCCTCCCCGAAAGAGTTGCTGTCAATTCTGAAGAGGGAAGGCCCCAGAGCGTCACTCACATGGGCTTAGTTTCAAGGCAAGATTTATCAGTCCACCTTCCTCACCAAAGTGATAGTTAATTTTAGAGGTAGTTATCTTACACCTATTACACCCTTCAAGATGGAAGGAGAGTTAACAGGCCAAATGTCCCAGAATATTTATGGCTGCTCTGTCTCAAAGATCTCTCTGACACCATTTTATTAGGACAGATATGTCATGTCAGCCGAAATGGAGATGGACAGGAGCGCTGGGAGATGGCATAATAAGTGGAGATATAAGCGGATAGATCGTGGTCTTTTCAGCTGAGCCCTAAAATGTGCTGGCAGGACGGTGTGAGCTGCTCCGAAAACTCTAGGGACAGCCAAGAGACCTGGGTTCTAGAACTGGCTTTGCTACCAAGTCCTGTGAACATGGAAAAGCTTCCTCACTGGTAGGACGAGGGGCTTGGAACTGCAGCGCCAGCCCTGCGAGTGTGGTAAGTGCCATCATGGCCACTGAGGAATACATCAGGACGGTGATCCTCAGGGGCAGTTCTCAGTCTGGCTGGCACTGCTGCAACAAGGCGGTGTGCTCTTGGAGGCTGCATGGGGCTCTTGTCATCTCAGGCTGGGATGTACCAATACTAAAGGCCCATCTTAGAACCCACAATTGTAAATCTATCATCCGAATAGCAGAGGCCCGAACAGCTTCATGGGCACCGTGTACACTTCCCAGCATCCCCCTGAGCCAGGGACCGGTCCTGGTGACTGCAGCATGGGGACAGCTCATCATTCCAACTGCCCACCCTTCCTCTTCACGCAGGCCTCCTGCTGCTTCTCCTTCTTCATGGTGATGCTTTTGTAGCACCTTCCCATATACTGTCTCATTTCATTCACTCAACACCCATTGAAGGATGAAGGATGTCCTATTACTAT
>NW_017731536.1:1835418-1836675 GCF_001890085.2 Hipposideros armiger
CGCTGGTTTAGAGGGTTCTCCCAGTGGATAAAGCATCAGGCTGGGGTCTTCAGGGTGCAACCAGTTTTGTGGATGCAGCTTCCCAGAAATGAGAGAGTGTAGTGCAAGGCCTGCTTAAGACAGGAAGGGGGGTGGGAGGATTGGGGTACCTTTTTCAAACCCAGCTGGAGCTGCATATGGGCAGAGGGGGTGGATGAGGAGAAAAACTGCAGGGAGGGGTGGGGGAGAGTTGCAGTGCCCAGCCCAGCCTGCCCCCTCGGCGGCTCCTCCTAGCAGGGCTCAAGCCCCTGGACCTGAAGGAGTGTCTGAGTAGGCCACTGGGTGGTGCCAGGGCTGATGATATTGCAGCCAAGAGCCTGGGGAGAGCTGGCCACTGTCCAGCCCACTGGCTGGGTCTCACAGTGGACAGTAAATGTCATTCCTCCCTCCCCCTTAATCACTGTGTGTGTGTGCCCTGTTGGGACACACCCATCAGAAAGGCTCTGGGCAATAAGTGGGGAACCCTGCCCCACCACCCCTCCTATCTCGCCTCCCTGCTCTCAGTCCCCCTGTCAGCTGCCACCTAGAAACAGGACCATAAATGAGTCTCAGAGGGGTGGAGTGGGGAGAGGGGACCAAAAGAGGCTCCCAAAGCCACCCACAGATGGGGCTTGGGGTGGGCCAGACTTCAGATCTGTTACTGTGCATTTCCTTTTGGGATGTGGTCCCTTCCTGGGCCCTCTTTGGCCTACTCCCTCTTACTCACCCTCCTCCACTCCCCTCTCCTTACCTCCCCACCTCCCGCTTCCTGGGTCAGGTCAGTCAGAGCCCTGGGAAACAAGCTGGCTTACAGGCGCGGGCTTTTCACATCTGCCTCCAAACCCACAACTCACTCTTGTTCCAGGGAGGATGAAAGCTCCTACTGCAACCACCAAGCCTGGCTCAGAAGCTAAACAGAATCACAGCGAGCAAACCTGCTGCTGTCTTCCCCTGAAACCTGACTGGCCCTGGGCCTCAGCTGTGACGTAGGCATATGGACGACTTCTGGGCACGCGCCTGCGTACATCCAGAATGTCTGTATGTACCTGTATCAAGAGGTGGATATGGAGATGATCCGTGCAATCTAGAAAGAGTAATAACTAATATCTACTGAGGGTCTAGCCGTCACTTAATCTTGGCAAACTGCCCCAGGAGGTAGATTCTCTCTTATTTCCCCATTTTCTGAGGAAATGGGCTCAGAGGTCTTTGAGAAAGCACTCCCACCCCCTCCCTCTAACC
>NW_017731536.1:1840731-1866986 GCF_001890085.2 Hipposideros armiger
TGGTTACCATCAGCGTCCAGACACTTCTGATTACGGCGAACTACTGCTTGAGCAATGTTGACCAAAGTGTCCACTTGTATACATTTTTTTGGCACCCCCGGTATTTTTTTACCCATGGAAAGGAGAGAGGAAATAATTACAGATGGTCCTACATAGATGATAGATAGATAGATGATAGAGATAGATAGATAGGTGATAGATAGATGACAGATAGATAGATAGATAGATAGATAGATAGAGTGGCCAAATCTACATTTAACAAGTAGAGTTATTATTTGTGCCACCTAAGTTTTCTTGTTTCCCATTGTGTCACAAGGGGCTGACGAAGCTGGGAGGAGATGGTAAACCGGGTGCTGAGGCGTTCAGAGTCACCCCTCCACAGATGATTGGAGGCAAAGATAAAGCCTTCACAAAGTGACGAAGTCAGTTAGTGGGAAAAAGGGATTTGGTTTCACAACTTTTCCAGAGCCATCTCTTGCATAAGAAGGGACACACTTGAAAAAAATCACAGGAGCCCTTCTCAGGCACTTAGTGGGTGTCAGGTACTGTGCTAAGTGCCTTACAAGTATTATCTTGTTTACTTCTCAGCAGCCCTGGCCCTTTGGGGAGTACTATACCTCCTGTTTTCCAGGAGAAGAAATGGAGGCCAGGGATGGGAAGTCACTGAAGCTGATGACTTCACATATAAGCAGGTACCGGGAGCCAGGTGGACTGGATCCTGGGGTTGGGACTGGATACAGCTTTGAGAGCAGTCGTGTCATGCCGTCAGTGATCAATCCCATCTCGGTCTTTCACAAAAGGGCTGGCCCCTGAATATCGTAACCCTACTGTTCCCTTCGCCTTTAAAGGTATAGTTTAGCGAATATACTAAACTTGACATTATCCAGACTTATTGTCTGCGTTTGTGAAAAAAATTAGTAATAGTAGTAGTAATTATAGTAATACGTTCCATTTATTACGCATCTAATATGAGTCAGACAATATACAAAAGGCTTCGCAGGCATGTTTTAAATTTCATCCTTACAGCAAGCTTCCAAGGTGAGGATCAGTCCATTTAGGGGTCCTGAGGTCCAAGTGGGGTTAGATAACCTGCCTGAGGTCATCTAGTGGGTTGCAGGGGGGCTAGACTCCACCCCCACTCTTTCTGTTTCCCTGCCTCTTGCTGGATAATGCAGGCACAGAGGTGCAAGGTATGGGCTTCCCCGTTGGGGCCACCAGATGGCTGGGCCTGGAAAAGGCCCAGCAAGCTCAATGCCATGGTCAAAAGGAAGGAAGGAAGGAAGGAAGGAGCGAGGGAGGAAGGAAACACGGATGTAGCATGGACTATGTGTCAGGCAGCACAAGATGATAAGTGATCCAAATCTAGAGTTTCAACTTCAAAAGCCCTAAAGAGGGGGGCACTGGCCACTAGCCACAGTCCACCCTGAGTCACTCGCTCCAGGATACAATCAGAGGTATGACCCAGGTCTTTTTGGAATTTGGCTATAGTCTTTGAGGTCAAAGCCTCAAAAATTCTTGTGAGGTTCGGGTGAAGGTGGAGCATGCTCCTTTGATTAAAATTGGTGGCCCTTTTAGTTCCTCCTCTCTTTTGGGTTTTGACCTTGATTTTGGAAGCCCTAGGGCTTGGAAGGCAAGAAACACAGGAGGCAGGAGGGACATTCAGCTCCTAGGACAGAGCTAGGAAGGTGAGGGAGGACAGGGTCATGGCTGTGGCTCGGGGTCATGGCTGGGAAAACTTGAAGGGGAGGACAGTGCAACTCTTGTCAAGTCCAGGGGCCAAAACCAGATGCAGAGTCTGCGAGGACTTTGGGGCAGAGCATGCAGCCAGTGTTCTAAGTAAGCAAGCAGGGGGCAGGGCCAGGCACCATGCTGGATGTGTGGCCCTGTCAACTGGGCTCTTAACAAGCAGCCACGACCAGGGGTCAGGAGTCCATCTGCACAGCCAGGAGCTCAGCAGAGGCAGGAGGAAACAGTCTGGGGTGGATCCCAGGCCCTGGTGGGGGCGAGAGAAGCCCCTCACAAATGCCCCCGTGAACTTTAGACACCAGTCAAGGGAGCTGCTCTCTGCAGGGTGGGGCAGCGCTCCGTCTGCACTCAGAATCCTGGGTCTGTTCTCAGGGGCAGGATGAGGACGGAGCTTGACCAGGAAGAGTGGAGGGCAGGAGGCTGTGGCTGGCGACGGTGTCCCACAAGCCAGGGCCACCCCACATCTGCCTTTCTTCCAGGGTGTCTCCAAAATCCACCCTGTTCAGTTCTTAGACAGTTCCCGCTCCCGCATCTACGGTCCTCTTGGGTCTAGTATTTCCTTTCATTGCAGAAAAGACGATTTTGTGTTTCCTGATCTTGAAAGTAATATACACACATTGAAGAAAACTTTATGTGTGTGCAACTCTATTACAAAAGGCAGCTCTTGTACCCTGTTTTCCTCACTAGCCATTTCAGGGCGAGCATTTCTCCGTGCTGCACCTGCTCTGCCCATCCCCCAACCCTGCATTTCTCACCACCTCATTTCAGGTGTTACCTGCAGGGGCCTCTGGCTGGCATCTGTGTGCTCAGGTGAAGCATGATACCCGCTGAGCCACCTTACCACTTCTAAATGCTTCTTTAGTCCTAGTCTCTTTATGTGAAGTGCTTAAGCCATTGAAAGACATTTTCATAACAGGAAGCCAGAGAAACCCTCATGAGACAGCGCCAGGCATCAGCCAGTGCCGCCTCTTAGGGTCACCGAACGTGGAGAGAGCTGATATAAAACTGAATTTTCATTAGCAGTCCTCTACCCCGTATTCTCATTTGCTCCATATGGTCCCATGCAGGTGTAAAACTAGAAAACGAAATACGTTAGAATTGTGCATAAAACAAGAGCACATAGGTCCCTGAGTGACACAGGCCCCAGGGAATGAGTGTGACAGCCTGTGTTCTGTGACTTTTTTGTGTGGTTCAAAACTGTCTCTCAGGTTCCCGGTTATGTCCTCGATAGAGGAAGTAAGCAAATAAGTCAGGTTTCCCTGTATCTCTAATATTCTTTGACTATGTTATGTGGACTTTATTTCTTTCTTTGAAATTTAAAATAATTTCCTTTTTGATGCGGTGACATTTATGTGGTGTGGTCATCTCGGGGGCAGGGGGGAGGGGGGGGATAGAAGGGGGGTGGGGGATGCTCCCAGGTTCCAGGTTTTGCTCCTCTTCCCAGGCTGAGAACCACTGGTTAAGTGCAAACAGAGCTGTACTCCGGGGAAAAAAAACCAAACAAACAAACAGATTTTTTCAGATCTTACTTTCTCTCAAATGGAGCTGTGTGTCTCTAACAGGGTTGGAAATAGAAGCATAATCAAACCATCAGAGCTGCAGGCTCCCCAGAACCCCTCTACAGGCCCACACCCTCACTTTCCCCCTAAGGAAACAGGGTGTGTCCAAGGTTACAAAAGAAGTGATTGGCTAATCGGCAAATATCTCCTTCCCAGGAGACCTTATGAAATGATTAACAACAACCTGTGAGGGGATGTGCACATTTATAACCTATCTTGTTCCTGGAGGATTTGAGCTGGCTTACCAATGTGTCTACTATGCAAGATAAACAGACGTTAAAAAATAAGGAAGAAAAAGGAGGCAAGAGGAAAGTAAGACAAATGGAGTCAGGCTTAAGGTCAGCAACCAAAGTGGACGTTGGCGAGAGCTGTGTACTTAACCTAACATGGCTATAGATTTGGTAGCGAGCTGCCCAGCTGTCAAGAGCAGGGGACTCTGTTTTCTTGTTCTCTAGGATTTGCTACTTCCCTCTGCAGGCATCCGTTTTCCAGTATGTCCAATGGGCAAATCCTGCCTTGTGGGATATTTGCCAGGATCAAGTTAAATCTCCCATGTAAGAGAACGCCCACGAAACAGTACAGGGCACCAAAGATGTATCATTTTACTGTCTTGCTGTCTCTTTGTAATGTAGAAAACAGTACTCGTTTTCTATTGGCTGAGGTGGCCACCAGGTTTAAGTTGGTCAAAGTTAAGTCTATATGCCTTCTTAAGAACACCAAACACTGGAAGAGAAGCCTTGTAACATTTTCTGAGCTCAGATTACACCCTTTCCCCTATCACACCTTTTCCCCTTTCCTTGCCTCAATTGGGAAAACTTTAAAGTACTTAGGAGCAGCAGGGGATGTAAAATACTAATGTAAAGTTTAAGTAGCCCCTAAAATTTTCTGTTCTCTGTTGTGGGAATGAGGCTGGATAATGGAGAGGAGAGAGCAGGGTTGGAAAAGGGGAGAGGGGGCCCCTTCAGGGGCCTCTCCAGCTGCAGTTTGGAAGGCACTGCCCCCTGGCCTGTCACTCAGAGGGATTCCCCTTAGGTATTGGGGGTGGAATAACACCTCTTCTGAACATAGGCTGGAGTTTCAGCGGAAAGTTAACTAGTGGTAGGGAATGGGTATGCTGTGATTGTAAAGGTGGGGAGTGGGGGAGTGTGTGTGCAAAGGAGCCACCAAATCTGGGTCAGCAGAACTTTGAGGGTCCTCAGCTGGCTTCCCCTACGTGGCTTTCGCTGTATTCACTGAGAAGCGCTTTCCAATAAGCCAGGGCATTAATAGCAAGAAGAATCATAGAAATATCATTTAAATAACATATAGAGAATATATTTGGTTTGGGGTTGAACATGGGAAGGTACTATAGGCCAAGGGGGCCCAGCATTCTCCTTGGGAAATCACTGGTCCCCCAAGGCCATTGCTGCGGAGCCTGCTGACCTGTGGGGGTGGGGGACAAGCCGGATGAATCAACCTAGGCTGGGACCCGGGTTGAATAGGAACCAGTCCTCTTGTCTGCAGAGCCCTTCACAGTTCTCAAAGTTACTATATAAGGGGTTAATGTAGGGTTAATATTATCTCCATTTTATAGATGAGGAGACAGACACCCCCCTGCCACTCCCCCCCCCCCAAGTCGGTCAAAATGGCAAGAATCTGATTGTCCCAGCAGAAAGACTGCCTGGAACTGTGGCTGGGAGCATGAGCTCTAGAGCTAGATTCTGTATCCTGGCTCTGCCCTTGCTTGCTGTGTGACCTTAGGCAAATTCTTTCGTGTCTCTCTGCCTCGGTTTCCTCACGTGTAAAAGTTATTGGTATACAAATATTACCTGAGCCAATATTTGTAAAGTGAACAAAACAGCCCCTGACACATATAACGTGCCACATGAGCATGTTAGACACATCAGCTCCCAGCCCAAAGCCCTCCTCTGCAGCCCCCAAACCCAAACGGACCAATGGCAGGATCCCAGGGGTGTGTAGTCTGTCCTACGGGAGAAATTCTCATCCCACTCAGTGTCGACTCAGCGTCAGGGGCCAGAGAGAGGGGCCACAGCCAGAGGGGAGGTGGGGAGCAGACACCTGGCAACCTTCCCAGTGCCCTGTGGACAGTGCCATTTCCTCTCCCTTCGAGGACTTTGCCAAGGAGGAACACATGGGCTTGATAAACCGGTGCCAAGCAGGAACGAGATGGTATCTGGGCCGGATGAGCAGACAAGTTCAATATGCCCATGTTCCCACCAGGGGCAAAGGCTGGCTCCCCGCTCTGGCCCCCACCTCCCTCCTCCTCTCCCCTCCCTCTCTCCCCTCCTCCTCCTTGCTTTGGCGGATGGATATGTTTTAGTTGCTGCCAAGGGCACCCATCAGAAATGACGGGTAGTTTGCCTTTGGCTAGGGCTGCGAAAGTGTCAGGCAAACAAGCCCTGACTGGCTTTCTCTTAACGCTGGCCCTAACAGACTGCTGGGTGACCATGGGACTGAACCGTGCTTCCCTAAAGCCAGCGACTCACGCACTGAGGAGCAGCAGGGCAGGTGTCCTGTTTCCAGCTCCCGCTCTGCCGCTAAGGGGCTGCTCGTCCTTGGCAAGTACTTCTTCCCTCCAGGTCCGCGTTGTTCTCATCAGTAAAATGAGGGTGTGATGAACTTGAAGGCCCTTTTTGATTCCCATCTGTGATTTTGAAGGAAGCGTTCTGGGGCAGAAAGCTGCAGAATTCCGAATGGCTTTTGGTGGGGCCTGCCTTCTCCTGGCTCCTGGGCCCACTTCTGCAAGACTCTCTTGGTTTTCATGATTGATTTGGCAGTGTGGAGGGGCGTTTGTTCATTCAACAAACACACGGAGTGAGTGTCCCCAGGTCCCCTGCTCTGCCCTGATAGGAAGAGAAGAGGGTAATCTCCCGCGGCAAGAAGAAGCCAAGGGGAAGGCTGTCAGGCACACCTTCTTTGCCTCTCCACCCTGGGTAACAGCAGACCAGGAACCCCTGTAGCCTTGGGCACGTCCCTTCCCTCTCATGGGCCAGTCTCCCCATCTGAAAAATGCCAAGGCTAGACTAGCTGACCCCTCCCACCCTCAGTTCCTGCATTTTATTGGTTATTTGACATCTATAATGCACATGCACTGGAGAGGGGGTGGGGGATGCAGAGAGATTCAAGCCCACGTCTGCCCTCAAGGAGTTCAACCCATGTCCTTACCATTGCTTAACTAATTCACTTATTGAGCGCCTACTATATGCCAGACCCTGTGTTTACCCGACCCAACTAGATCAGAAGCATCTGGAGGTGGTAGAGGTCATGGCCTATGCATTTTTTTCTTCTTCTAACCTATCCCCCTTATCCTAACACATAAAATACCTGCCCATGTGGTGTTTAAGGACATGGACCCTAGAGCCAGACTGCCCCAGGGTGAATCCTGGTGGTCTTCCAATTAGCAGCCTCAGTTTTCTTATCTGTAAAGTGGGAAGAATACTAATTCCTACTTCATAGGGTTCTCATGAGGATTCAAAAATGAACGCTTATAGAGCATTTAGCACAGGGCCTGGCACACTGAAAATGCCCAATAAATGTTTGTAAATAAAATGCTTACCAAGGTGAACACAGCTGACCTGCTTCTGGTCAAAGTTTGTCATCCCAAGAAAGACTCCCGCATGCACCCTTGTCCCTACTCTAAATTGTGTGTGCACTGTTAATCTACTCCTCAGGCTGTGTTCACAGACATTGCAAAGGTGACTTTGCCACAGCCAAGCTCAACTACCCCAAATTTCAAGTCAGTAAGGTCCAAGTTCATGAGCTTCTATATAATGAAAAGTATCATTTTAATCATTCATTTCAACCGATTGCCTCTCCTAATACTTTAGTAAAACTGCTAATAGTAGCATCTCTCCCACTTTGGCTCTTCCAGCTCCAGGTGCCCTACCTGTGCTCATGAACAGAGGCCAGGAAAAGAGCAGGTCCCTCAGAGCCTGAGCAGCCCAGAGCTGGCCATAGGGGCCCCGAGGTTCTGGTCTCCTAACACAATGCCTGGCAGGGCCCCAGGATGACAAGAGCCCAGGATGACAGGAACAGACATGCTTTGCTCTTTTGCAACCTGTTCAGATATTGGTTGAGGGCAATGAATGGAATAGAGTCATGGCATTAATTGCTCTGACCTGGAGTTGCCAAGTTGGCTCACACTTAGACCTACCTCCAGACCCACAGTCTCCTGGGGCACAGTGACTGGGCTTGAAGTGACCAAAGCTGATGCCAGGCTCCTAATGGTTACCGCTGGCCAGAGAAACATTTTTACTAGCACACTCAGTGGGAAGGGCTAGAGTCTCAAGCTCATGAGGGCCTGAGGGCGCTTCTCACTTCTCTCAAATGATGTATTTCTCCAGTTTCCCCAGGGAGGGCGCATTCATTCATCTCACCAATATTTACTGAGCATGTACTCTGTGACACGCAGGTGTTAAGCTAAGTCCCTAACACAGAGCTACCCTACAATGAAAGCACACTGGAATAGGAGCTAGGAGGTGGATTAGAGTTCAAGTTTCACTACTAACAAGTTTTGTGACCCTGGGCAGGTCACTTCCCTCTCTGGGTCTCTAGGTCCTCAGTCTATAAAATCCAGGACTGGACTGATAATGTCTGTGGTCCACTTCTGTTAAAGATCCTGGTTATTTAATCTCTTAGGTAACAGCCCTAATGTATAGACTGCAGCGATCTTGATCAAAGAACCGCACTTGTAAAAAACACAAGGTCAGCAACCCATGAAACTCCCCATAGCCACAGGGAGAGTTCCTGGTTTGCTACCTGGAAATAGAACTCTATCTAGCCTTGGGGATGAAGTAGAAGTTGAATTGGCCACAGGGAGACAGACATAAGGACAGGACAGTGGAGTGTCTAAGGGGCACTCTGATGGCCTTCTTGATGTAATCTGAGGAATCCCAGAAAGGCCTCCTCTGCCCCAAGTATCCCCCCCCCCACACTCTGGTGTCCTGCCTTTGGAATTCCACCATTTGAGAGTAAGTATTGTGAGGCAGGGGCGAGGAGTTTATTCCAATGCAGGAATCTTTTTGCAAAATGCAGACACTGGGAAAAGGGTGAGGTTCTTAACCTGCTAAAGTTGCCTGGGTCTTCCTTCCTTGTCAGCAGGGCCTGGCAGCCTGTGGGCACTGGGCCCCAAAGACTGGAGGAGAAGCGGGGACCCTGAAGAGCCCCTGAGGTCGTTGAGCGGGAGGGAGGGCCTCTGGGGGTGATTCTATAAACTCGGCACTAAGCCCTAGAGGGCCTGGAGGAAGGGGTGGAGGCGGGTGCCGGCAGAAGACAGGAGGGCACGCAGGAGACTGAATTCTCCAGGAGCGGAGGGAGTGGGGGAGTTGAGGGCAAGAACATGGTGCCTCCCTTTGGCTAACCTATTCCTCGGAGGAGCCAACAGGGAGCAGGGAGGGAAGGGAAGGCGAGCAGGGAGCGAGGGAGGGGCAGGCATGGGGAGAGGGGACTGTAAAACCAACGGGGCGGATTCACAAAAAAATTCCCGAGGGCGGTGAGGGTAGAGGGTGCGGGGCAGCACCCCAGTTCGCCGGGCCCACGCCCCTTGAGTTGCCCGGCCGGTTCAGGCTGGTTCGCCCACCTCTCCCTCCCCGCCAGCCCCATCCCCCCGGCCCGATCTCTGAGAAGGCAGAATCAGAAACGTGATGTAACCACAGCCCGGCCACAGGCACTCGGGACTCCGCGCCCGCCCGCAGTCCCCTTTCCCCCGCGCCCCTTCCCAAGTCCTGCGGGGGTGCCTCCGCCCTTGTCCCCGCCCATCCCCGGGCGCCCCGCCTCCCTCCCGGGCGCTCCGCTCCCTCCTTTTTCTGGGCGTCTCCGCACCCTCTCTTTCCCTGGAGCCTTGGACCCCTTCCCTCCTCGGCTCTACACCCCGCCTTTCCTGTGCTCCCCGCGCCCATGTCTGCGGCCCCAGCCTGTTTCTCCGGGCCTCTCCTCCGCATTCTCACACTGCCCCAACCCGACCTCCTCGTCCGCCCGCCTCCCCTGAAGGCTACGGCGCCTCCCCTGCCCCCGGCTAATGCTGGGGAGGCCGGCGCCGGCCCGGGCGGGAACTGCACTGACCCCGGAAGGGGGCTGGTGGGGAGGTGAGGAGGGGGCCCCAGGGACTGGAAGGGAGAACGCTGAGCCGGACCCCACCCCCGCTGCCCTCCCACCTCCGGGCAAGGCTTCGTGCCTGGGCCCAGTGTGGGCCAGGCAGCCAGCCAGCCAGGCGCAGCTATCAGCTGGGTGGAGGGCAGTGCCAGCTGCTGGCGTCCCTGAAGCACAAATACCACCTCCACCCCCCCACCCCCCAGCCCTCCTTTCCTGACAGCAGCACCTTCTACCTGAAACCTAGGACCTCAGAGAGCCAAAGGCAGAGGACCTCAATTCACTTTGAGATCTTGTGATAAGGAGGCTAGGGGCTCAGCCTCACTCTCAGGGATAGACTGAAGCCCAGCGCACATCTTTTCTGGGTGACCTTAGGCAAGTCACTTCCCTATGCCTCAGTTGTTGCATTTGTAAAGTGGAGGTAATAAAGTACCTACCTCGTGGAGTGTTGTGACTTTTAGTACCTGGCACATAATAGTTGCGTCATCAATAGTAATTATTACTACTTAATATTAATTACTTGTTTGTATTAATTATATATATTACTTATATAATTATATATTATCTAGAATAAATAATACATTACATAAATTATAACATATATTAATATACATTAATCATAAATTAATATACATTAAATATATTATCTTTGGGGGGCATTTGATGTTTGGCAGAGGGAAGTATAGTATAATCTGTCATTAAAGATCTGTTAAGCACCTATCATGCGCAAGGGAGGCCACCTGGTGTGGTGCAAGGATCTTGGGACTGAGATGTGGGTTTGGATCCCAGCCCTGTCGCTTAGTCGCTGTGTGACCTTGAAAAAGTTATCTCTCCTCTTTGAATCATAGTCCTCCACCAGTAAAATAGTGACAGCAAAGCCCGCTTTGCAGAGCCAGTGCAGGCATTAAATGTGATAACGTAAGGAGAGTGTCTAGGGCAGGGCTCAGGACATAATAGGTGCCACTCAGTAAACGAGAGGCACAGAGAAAGTGAAGAGGATGGGGACAGAGACAACAGACTCAGGTTCTGCTATACGGTGGCTCTGGGGAGATAAGACGTGGAAAAAAAATTACTAACTCGGGGATCAAAGCTCAGTTCCAAATGTCAGGTCAGGAAGGACGAGGGGAGGGGGCATGCCTTCAGCATTGGTGGGAATGAAGAAACGACTAAGGGTGATTCTCAGGCATTGGTGGGGGATGTTTCTGAAGGGGCCCCCTCCTCAGCACTCTCCCACCAGGATCAAGGGGGCAGCCACTGAGCTCGAGAGGGGATGATAGTGTCAGCATCTGCTTTACTGGGGAGGCCCCAAAGATGGGTTGGCCATCTCTCTCCCATCCGGACAGGAGAAAGAGGAGTGAAAAGGACAGTTGGAAAACGAGGCTTAAGCAAAATCTCCACCCTTTATAATGACTGTGAATGTGGCAAAACATTGTCACTGACTGTGGCTATGGAACTGGGTTCCCTCATCTGTAAGATAACAGGGTTGGCAGAATGCTTTCTGGGGCTCCTGAGCTGCACCCCTCCACCCTTCTTGAAAGCAATAGTTGCTGGGACCTGTCAGAATGTGGGGGAGAAGCCACTCTTTGGAGGTGCAGGGCTCAGTCCCATCAACCGTTCTGTGAGCTGGCCAGGAGTCCTCCTTAGTGAGTGAGGTGGGACAGGCTTCCCTAGGGCAGGAAGACCGGCTGTCCCATGGCATATGACTCTTTGGGCCAGAAGGAGCCTTGCAAGCAGGCATCCAGCCTCTCACTTATAGACAAAGAACAACAGCCCAATGAAGTGAAGGGACTTTTCCAAGTTCACATGTGTCTTCAGGAGCACAGCCAAGGTTCGTTCCACTACTGCATATTGCCTCCGACTAATTTAGTTAACAACAACAAAAGACCCCAGCAAGCTGGTGACTAAGGCCAATGTGAAGCTCTCTGAGTTCCTTTCATGAAAGTTAAATGGAAATGCATTTGCTTCACTACCAGGTAAGAAAGTGTTCCCAGAAGCGAGAGAGCCATACAACCAGCACACAGCCCCCATAAACACCATTAGAGGCTGCAGGGGTGACCAGTGGGGCAGCAGGCAGCGGCTCCTGCCAGGCCAGGGGGCATTTGCTGTTGTGATCAGCCTGCAGGCTCCCTGAAGAGAGTCCAAGGACACTGGGTTTGAGGACTAATATGCATTTTTAGTCTGCAGTAATTTTCATACTGAGTTCAAGAGGCACCAGCTCCAAGTACATAAAACCAAATCAAATTAAATTAATTGATTTTATTGAAACCTGCTGCAGTTGTATTCAAGCCCACAGCCAGGGGCACGACCCTCGTGAAATACCAAAGGGGCTTTTGAAATAATTAAATTAATCACTCCCTGGGTTGTGCGCAGGGCATGCTCCTGTGCTCACTGTGGGCACATTCCCACTTACAGCCGCAGGTAACACAACCATTGTCCACGCTCTTTTGGCAAATACATGGACACACACACACACAAATGCGCATGTACGCACACATTTGCCAACTAGAATTTTGCTCTCATTCTCTCTGCCTACCCGTGATCCTGGCCAAGTGCTCTCAACCTCCTCCTGTTTTCCTGACCACCCAGGACTCCCTGTTTCCCCCCAGCACTTGCACTTGGATGATGCACTTTCTGGTTGGCTATTCTTTCATGAGGGACCAGCTTGCGTCACTAAGCGAAGGATAATAAGCCCGCTGCATGCCGAGAATGGGCCTTGCCCTTCTCTGGATCTCCCAGGAAGCTCAGCACAGTGCTCCTCTGTACAGGAAAGTAGCTCCAGACATTTGCTAAGCACCTACTATGTGCTAGGCACTATTCGAATCACTTTGTACATATTAACTCATTTAGTCCTCACCATGACCCTCTACCCCAATTCCAAATTGGGATTGCTGTTGTCCTTATCACAGATGAAGAAACTAAGGCACCTAGCTGGTAAAGGAAGTAGAACTATATTAGTTCTCAGTAAATCTTAAACCAAAAACAATCCATAGACCCTGTTGCTGATCAAGTGATGGCATCACCCTATATGAAGATATTCCTACAAACAAGTAAGGTCACATAGTCCTAGCATCCCCGTAGAAGGGAAATCGCCAACCCTTCATTTCACAGAGAAGGACATTTGCAAACCAGCAAGGGGGAGGTTCTTGTGCAAGGTCACACAGCAATTCAGAGGAGAGAGCGTGCTGTCTCCTGTTGGCTTCCAGCTCTGAACAGCTGAGCCCAGAGCAAAAAGATACCAGTGATTCCAGCTACTCATAGTTTGGGGGCTAACACTCCAAATCAGGCTGCCTGTTAGAAATGACAAAGAGTGTCCAGGGATGGGCATGTCACCCTGTGAAGTTGTCCACTTTCTATAGCCTTGTGCATATTCGGGGAGCAAGCTAGGACAGGCTCATGGACCCGGCCCTTTAGGGGTCAAACCCAAAGCCATAGCCTCATCAGAGCCTAAGTCTTTGCCATAACCTGCCAGGACACCTTAGGAGACAAAACCTGCCGCTGTCTTCCTGTGGCACAGTGAGCTTTCCAAGCCCCACCCCACAGCCCTCTCCCAGCCTACACCCCGCTCACTGCCCTATAGATTAACCTCAACATAAAGGCCTGACCTCCGGCCAACATGAATCCCTTCCCTGACTCTGTGACCTTGAGTTGCTCAATAACAATGGCGATCCTGACGATCATCATGACCGTGACAGCTACTCTTCGGAGCTTTTATTGCTCCATGCCAGACGCACACATGGCATTTCATCTCCCCCTCACAGCAACCTCATTTTCCAGGTGAGGAAACTTAGGTAAAGAGAAGTGAGTAGCTTGCCCAAGGACACAAATCTGATAGCTGGTAGTGCCTAGGTTCAAAGCCAGGTCTATGGCATACCTGTCAGGCACACCTGCATAATGCATTTTCCTCACATTTTTTTACTGATATTCTTTGATTATCCCTTTATCTGAGAATAATTTTTTAAATTGTGGTAAAATATATATGTATATAACATAAAAGTTGATATTTTAACCATTTGAGGGCACAATTCAGTGGCATTCATTATATTCACAAGGTTGTACAACCATCGCCTCTATTTCAAATTTTTCTCACCAACCCAAACAAAAACCTCTGTAATTGTTAAGCAGTAACTTCCCCAATCCCTCCTCCCCCAGTCCCTGGGAACCTCTAATCTACTTTCTGTCTCTATGAATTTGCCTACTCTAGGTATTTCATATAAATGGAATCATGCATTTGTCCTTTGTTTGTAAAGCCAGTTTTTTTTTTAATGATAAGCCAGACTCTTCAACTTTTCAGGCCCTCGGTTTCTCACCTGCCGAAGGACACTACATCCTTAACCTGCCTCCTTCGCAGGGGGTATTGTGGCGGTGCGAGTTCCGGCTTGGGGGCCAGGGGATGTCATGGGAAGGCCAGTCCCTGGAAGCCCAGTGTCCCTGGCTACTGAAAGGACAAGGCTTTGTTCAGCCCTGAGCTTTACCAAGAGGATCAATGACTCAGCATATTAGGGGAAAAGAAAGTGAAGTCTCTGGCAGAGAGAGAGAGAGAGAGGTGGCAAGAGGAGACCCCAATGCCTCTGGGGTATGGGCACTGCATTGTCACAGAGGCTCAAGGGCAGGCCTTGGATGGACCAAATGGAGTAGTGCAGCACCCCTAGGGAGACATGGGGTGGCCTTCTCAAGGCTCATAGGCCCCGTCCTCCTGATTCTGGGCCCAAGACTCTTTAGCTCTCTGTCTCTCCTCCCTGCAGTCAGTCCACCCCTGTGGTTCCAGCCAGACCACCTCCTTCCTACCCTAAGGCATTGCTCATGCAGCTCTTCTGTGTTCTGTCACCAAAGACCCAGCTCTGGCCCCAGCTCCTCCAGGAAGCTTTCCCTTCCCTGATGGCTCTTCTCCAGCCCCCTTGGTCCTTTTCAATATCCATCACATGATCTATCACATTGCGGGGAGGGCGCTCTGTCTCTCAGGTGCATGCCCAATGGAAGGGGTTCTGCAGTAGAGTCCCAGTGCTGCCGTCTTCTAGCTGACCTAGGACATGCTGCTCACCACTCAGATGCTTTGTCTGTAGAACACTTATGGTTTGAGAAGTGGTAAGGATGAAAAGGGATGCGTGTCCATGACTCGCAAACTGGGGTGTGTGGCAGAAGTTACGCAAAGACACAAGATACTGCATGGCAGATCTTTCTGATGCTCGCCTTTACTCAACAATTTGGGGGGAAAGACATTCGTTTTACATTTAAGAAAAAAAAATTGAGACGATTATGGAGAAGAATGAAAAACTTGCAATGCTTTTAAAAGACAAAACAGGCCATGTCCAAGGCATTCCTTGCTTCCTGGGAGCCATGTTAGCGATTCTCTTGGAGCCATGCATTGCCCACTTTGTCTAGATGGCACTTCTGGGACCTGATGGTAAGGACATGAGAAGGTCAAGGGCCTGGCACTCAGCAACGTAGCTGTGGTCTTTCCCCCAGTTGTCGCGGGGGAAAGAGTTGAAAGTTGAAAGCAATGGCACTGCGTTGAGTGGCCCTTTACAGCTGACAAACCTGATTGGTATTGTCTCTTAATCTCCCTCGGGAGACGCAGAGCACTGGGATGGAAAGACTTTTTGTGTCTGCTCCGCCATCACAAGCTGGATGTGTGTCCTTGGACCCATCACTTAACCTCTCTGAGCCTGGGTTTACTCACCTACGAAATGAAAACAAATGTCCTAACAACGGCTTCCTGGCGGGCTCTGGGCAGATGACATCAGAGCATGTGGGTGGAAAGAGTCAGGACGAAGACGCTTCCCCATGCTCTTCATTGCTCCCCACTGCAGCTCAGGGAGGCACGTCAGGCAAGTAAAGCACTTTGTGAGAGGCGATGGAAGCCCCAAGTGTAAGGTGTTTCTATCACAATCCTTCGAGGCAGAAGGGGCAGGGGCCATGCTGAATGCTCTAGAGATGAGAACCAGGAGGCTGAGGCCCTAAGGGGACCTGAGCCTGGAGCCTGTCTCTGACTCCCAGTGATGGTCCATCCACTCTGCCATGCGCCTTCTAATAGTCAGCGCTGGTAGGCAATTCCTGAGATCCTGGGATTCCAGCTGTCAGTCAGATTGGAAAGGGGCTGTTCAGGGCTCTGGTTCTATATTTGCTATTTTTGCTTATTGCACTTCACTTATCATGTCTTTTCTACAGAGCCTTGTCCAGAACATGGTACCCAGTAGGTGTTCAATACATACTTGGTGATGGTTTTGCCAAAGTGGTCCTGAAAGCTGCTGTCCACATTGGAACAAACCCTTTGGGACTCAGTCAATGAAGCCACCAACATTTACTGGGCACCTGCATACTCAGCAAGGGGAGGGGGGCGCTCAGTAGCATTGTCCTTACTGAATGGGAGGGGAGCTTCTGATGCTGTGTCCCCACCCCCTAGCCTTCAACTCCAGTCTTCCCCAGTCTTCCCCAGTCTACAGGAGGTCCTCAGCTGGAAGCCCTGCTCAGCCCTGCCTCTCTCTGGCTAGCTGAACCCCATCCCACCCTTCCACCAGAGCTGTCTGTGCCTCCTTTCTGCACAATGGCCATCCGGAGGTGGCCCTGTGTCCGGTCCCTCCTTGGCTGGAGGCAAAGCCCAGGCCCTGCCTCCACCCTCATAGGCCTCCCGCCCACTCCTGAATCCCCACTTTGAAAACTTTCCATGGATGAGTGATCTCCAGACCACAGCCGCACACCCACCCGCGCTTCCCCTCCCAGTCCCGGCTGCCCCTCCCACAGGCCCCAGCCTACCCATTTCCTCTGCCCTTTTCACCCTTGGCGCCAGAACCAGCTATTCTGAGCCTGTGGTCCAGCCCCTTCCCCCTGCTAGCTGCTCCCATACTAGAGCCCATTTCTTGTTTTGTTTTTTTCCTTTGGAGTTGACTGCTGTTCAGCCCTGCCAACAACAACAACAACAAAAAAAAAAACAACAACAACAAAGGCACCCTGAAAGTATGTGGCATTATGATGCGGGAACACCCAAAGGCTGAGTGCAGACCTAGTATGTGAGTTACCTATTTGGAAAATGTTAAATACAAGCAACTGCATTGCTAGGTTGCATGTGCACGCATGCGCCAATGGACTGGGTCCTTCCAAGAAGATTTTCGAAGCCATCTTTCTCCCCCTTGCCAGAAACAATGAATTAGTCGGGATGAGACCCAACAGAATTAATTGTCCTTTTCTGGTTACCCAAGCTTCTCGCTTCTTTTATAACACAGCAGCCACTGGCTTTCAAGGTTTCTTTGAGAAGATGCTAGGGCAATTACTGCAGATCTTATACAATTACACGGAATGGTATGTTTCAAAAGATAATTTTCTGTATTTTGCTCCACGAAACGCTTCTCAAAAAAGCAGCAACAGTCAGATAAAGGTTGCCCATCCATATACAACAGTTTTAGTAGATTTTCGGACCCCTTTCAGAATGTGGGGTTGAGAGAGAGGAGAAGAAAGAAGTCCTCTTAACTTGATTTGGCCTTGGTGACCGGGAAACACACTCCAAGGACACAACCGTCAATGCTCACTTTGCCGAGCTTACCAACTAGGCCTCCACCTGTGGGAGCCAAGGGCAGAGCCTGGCACAGAGAGTGGGGTGCTGTGTGAGGCACCCTGGGTGAGGGCTGGGCTGGTCCTGGGCCTCCTGGCCAGAGGTTCCCTGCACAAAGGCCTTGGGAAAATGTGTGCTTACTGCCAACCTCCTTGGATCTTTGCACCAAAGCTTTCAGATCCTGCAGCTCTGGCAGATTGGTTTTTGACAGGTACATGGTCAATGTGCATGTTTTCCTAAACATGGCACAAACCTCATGAGCCATAAAGGAAACATAGTGATGGATTTGATTAAAAGATTAAAACTTTTATATGACAAAGGTAGCACATTAACCTACATGAACAGTCAACAGGCTGGGAGAAAGGATTTGCATTATATGTAACAAACATAGGTTTAAATCTATCATATATAAAGAACACCTATAAATCAATAAAGAAAAACACAATGGGGCCGGCTGAGTGGAGCGATGGTTAAGAACTGGCTTGGGATGCCAGAGGGCCCTGGTTCGGATCCCACATATGAGGGCCAGTGACACTGCCCTCCACAGCTAAGATGCTGAACAACAGCTCAACCTGGAGCTGGGCTGCTCTGAGTCACCGGCGACGGTGTAGGCTGCAGTCCCTGTGGCAGTGAGTTGCCATGGGCTACCGTATGTGGCCAGTAGCCAGCGTGAGCAGCCAGCAGCCGCTGTGAGCGGCCGTCCAGAAGCTGGAGACTGATCTGCCTCACCAGGGAAGAGCGCAATGATGGTGCCAACTTGGGCCAGTGAAACAACGTCCTCCACAACTAGACTGAAGAACAAAACGATAGCAACTTGTCTGTTCCCCTTCCCCCAATTCCCCAGTGCTGTTCCCATCCCCCCCAATTCCCCAATAAAAATCTTTAAAAAAAAAAGAAAAACACGATATATAAAGGTCCACTAAAATTAAATGGCTCAATCTCACTAATGATTTTTTAAAAATATAAAACCCAACTGTTAGATGCTTATGAAGAAATGAGGGTAGGGGTGGCAGTATTTTAGAGGAAGGACATTTAGATTAAAGAGATAGATGTCCTGAGATCTACTTATCTGTCCTATGAGACCCCAGACAAATCATTTTCTCCTTCTGGGACAGTTTTCTAGTTAACATTTTAATGGACGTTGCATAAAGAATGGTACTTGTTGGTCTTGTGTCTTCTGCATCAAGCATAAAAGTGGCTTCTTCTACCTTCCCCTTCTCTGAGCAGCTCTAGAATGTTCATCACACCCTCTCCACTCTGGAAGATTAGAAACAGCAGGGTTATTGGGTCCACTTCCCACCTGGGGAATCTGGGAGCACGGCAGGGAAGTGGCTGAGCTAACACCCTCCCAGCAGCCCTTGGTGAGTGTCACAACTGTGTCACAACTGGCCCAGGACTCCTGCCCTATCTCTGTGGGGGTCTGTCTGTGCCATGGGGTCTGCTGGCCAGACGGCTGCAAGGGGGATGAGTAGGGGACACAAGCAAAAGTTAGACAACAGAAAGGTGAGGTGTGAGGAGAGAGCACCCACTGGGTAGTCAGGCAGCTTTGGGTTTGAATCTCAACTCTACCACCTCCCAGCTCTGTGCTGCTGAGCACATAATTCCATTTCGTGAGGCTGAGGGTCCTCTTCCATAAAATGAGCACATGCTCCCCACTTCCCAGTTCCCTTTCCTTGCCATGATCTGGACCTCTCAATATATTTCAGAGAGACCCTCAACCCTGCTGTCCCTTTACTGTTTGTTTCAGCTTCCCAACCTAGACTGCATGACTGATGCCCAGGCCTTGTGATGGTCACCTTTGAACTTCCAGCACCTGGCACACTGCCTTGCACATGAAAAACACAAACTAGTATCTGTAGAATGAAGGCATGAAATTTATGGATGAGGAAGCCAAGGGTAGGAAAGGTGACGTGATACCCTAAGGGCTACACAATTCATTAATTACCTGGACAGAGATGTGAAGCCTTTTTTCTTTTTTTATCATGGGCAAAATGGAAAGGAGAAAATATAAGCAATTATATTGGCTCCTGAAATCTCCTGTTTGCCAGAAAAGTCCCATTTTACATCTATTTTCCCTTATAATAATGCCCACTTTCACTCTCAAAAGCGTCCCATTTTGGACACTAAATTGTCTGTTCTCCGTTTTATGAGAGAGAGTGGAGGGAAGGGCTCTGTGTTCCCTTGACTCCCCCACCCTTCATTTTTCTTGTCAGGAATGCAATTAAACTGCCATTCCATTATTTATTCATTGAAAGCCCCATTTGAACTGTGCTCATCCCAAAAGCAACCTGCCCCCAGCAAAGCCTGTGAAAGCTCAGGTCAGCCAGCAAGGGTGCTCTCGCCACCTGCACGTGGGGTGAGGCAGTTCCTTGCTGCCTAACTGCCCTGCACTGTACCACCAGCGAGGAGGGGACCAACAGCCCTGCCTTTGCCAGGTCTGCGCTAAAACAGCCCCCTCCCACCCTGACTAACTCACACCCTGCCCTCCTATTCCGTAGGGGGCACCTGGACCCATCAGGTGCCCAGGACAGGAACCCATTCGCCACAGCTCTCAGTGGGCCTGGCATTCTCCCCAGAGAAGGACGGGCAGGCTGAGATGAGAGCTGGGTCCTGAGGTCCCTCCACCCAGAGAACTGTCAGGTTGGTGGGAGACAGAGAGGCCTCAGGAACAAAGAAAAACGTCCCCCCGCGAGAACACACCAAACCAGAGGTGGCCATGTTCAGATATGTTCGGTTCACATGACTTGGCTGTTGGGTTGAGGGGGATGGGGCTGGCCCTCAGACATTCAGGGATGGCCAGGAAGACAAAAAGACCATTAGCACCTCAGCAGAGTACTTGGGAGAGCCTCCCACTCATCTGTGGGATCCTTCAAGGCCTGGCTCCACAGGTGTCCTTCCCACAGCCTTCCTCAGTTAACTCACCTCCCCTCCGTGCCCACCCCCTCTGCACGGACAGGAGACAGATGACAGAAGACTCTCTTGTATGCGGCTACAGAGGTCTGCTGCAGCTGCTCCCCAAGTATGATGGGGGGAGGGGATGCTTTTCCACTGGAAGATGGCCCCCCGCCCATCAGGGCAGGAACCCTTCACTTCCTGACCCCACAGGGAATGCACCCTGGGCTATGCACACAGCCCACACTCAATAGGCACTTGCCAACTGCCTACCTGGGAGTGGGGCGTTAGAACCTGGGGTTGGCAGGTCCAGCCCTATTGGGTCTGGCCCCAGAAGCTCCCTTGGCTGTCAGAAAACAGTGTGGGGTGTCCCTTGCTCTCCCCTGGCCCTGCTAATGTCTGTGGACCCCTCGCCTATGGCGCTCCCAGGCCTGGCTCCTAAGGCAGGACAAACAGGTCTCCTGACCTCTTCCTCAGGCTGGCCGACACCTAGTTTCCCCCAAAGGAGGAACCCAGGCCTTCTTTGACCATCTCACCCCTCCTGGAGAGCAACGTGTGTGACATCAGGAGCAACTGGAAATTAGAACTCCAGCCCACTGTGGATTCCCCACTCCCTCCCAGCCCTCAAACCCCCGATAGGCCAGGCCCCTCCGCTCTATGAGGAATTTCTCGGAAATCATTCATCGCCAAATTCTGGGAGCTGACCTCAGCATCTGTATGGCTGGGAAGGACCTGGAAAGCCCTCTGTTCCCATGATGGGAATGATGCTAGTGCCTTGAGGGCAGGCATGCTGTCTCCATCACCCTGGCACTGGCCCCGGCATGACCTAGACACAGTTGGCCCTCAGCAACCGTTTGCAGAACTGCACTCAAGTCTTAGCTTGTTGCCCTCTGGCTGCCCTGCAGCTGGACACATCATAGGCACATAGTTAGTGTCTATGAAAGAACAGACGTGTGCCTACTGGGTACCAGGCTCTGTGCTAGGTACGCTGCCTTCTTTACCTGGTGCAATGGCCCTGCAGGGCAGACATGGTCATTCTATTTAATGGATGAGGAAATGGAGGTTCAGAGAGGTTAAGTGTCCTCCCTGAAGCCACTCAGCAAGTGTCTAGCCAGCGTTCAAGCTTAATCCTTCCTGTCTCTAAAGGCTGTGGTCTTTCCATCTGCATTTCAGCCACTCAGTCCTCACTAATGCTCTGTGCTCAGCATTTGGGGTGATTCAAAGCTGAATGAGAAGTAGCCCTTAGGTAGTTTGTACTGAAGGGGGCAGATAGGCTTGCTCACAATGACATGTGATGAGAAGCAGACATGGCAAGGCCTGCCCCAGAAGCTGAAACCTACCTGTGCAGGCTGCAGGCAGCGGGAGAAGTGCATCCTGACTGGAGCCGAGAAAGGCACCTGAGAAGATGGGGGCATCGGGTTGGGCCACAAAGGACAGACAGACTTCGAGCCATGGGCAGAGGCTGAAGAAACTTTCAAGATGGATTTTAAGCAGCCCCCTGCCGGGAAGATGAGTCTGAGGCGGGGGCTTCCCAGCACCCCTTACATTTCACGATGCAGGTCACTGGGGTGGCCACGTCCACAGGCCCGACAGAGCAGGCTGTGGTGGAGGAAGGGCTGGCGGGTCCCTGGGGACTGCTCCAGGGTCATTTAGTTCTCCCAGCAGGAGCTTTAGGCTTGAAGGGAGTGAGAGGCGAGAGGCCCCGCCGTGTGAGAAGTGGGAGTGGGGAGCCAGCATCTGCATGGCCTCCCTCCTCAGACATAGCCTGGGAGAGTCAGCCAACCTCCTGGCCTCAATCAGCGGAGCCCGGGGGAGAGGCAGATAAGTGAGCTCTGAAGGACGATTTCCAGCCACATGGCCGCAGACTTATTAATTTTCCCACACACTTGACGGATGTGACACACAGAGCCCCAGGGAATGGCCTTCACTGGGCCTGCTGCTGATGCTGGAAAGAGGAGGAAACTGGCAGGCCTGGGGCCCTTGGGGGGCCCCTCCCTCAGGGATGTGGCCTGGGGGTGGAGAGGGTGGTGAGGATTGCTCCCCTCTCCCAGTTCTGTCTCTTGCCTCCTTCTAGTCTTTTGCTTTTTCTCCTTCCGGGACAGCTCAGGGAGGAAACACTGGGCGAGGCTGCTGGGAAGTCCTCGGCAGGGGCGCACAGCACCTGTGCTTTCCGGGGCTGGTGGAGGCGAGGCTGGGTGCTGCGCGGGACCGAGCATCCACGTCTCTCTTGAGAGGACTGGTGGGAGCACACACCTGAGCTGACTGTGAGCCATTAACACGCTGTAAACCCCTTCCTGGGTCTCAGTTTCCACTCCTATAAAATGGACGCCTTGAAGCTGATTCCCAGCTCTGATGTTCTCGCAGGCCTTCAACAACACTCTCTTCCTCTTCCCAAGGTGAACAGTTACTTACTTCAAGGTTTGTTCGTTACAAGTTTCTACTCCTACATCATGATTTGAACTGTCCCACCGTGTCAAGGGCATTCGATCTGAAGCCTGATTAAGAAAATCAGCAAATCCCTTCAACACACAGGAAACTAATGTTTATGGAGCTTTCACTCCATGCCCGGCCTTATGCCAACTGAAAATATTTAAGATGATTATCATACTTAATCTTGACATCAGCTCTGGGAAGAGGCCATTACCATCCCCATCTCCCCCAATGTGACAGAATTCCTTAAATTCCTGCAGTGGCTTCCCACCACTGCCAGGATAAAATCCAGACTCCCCCCTCACCCCACCTTTCCAACACCACACCACTCCCTGACTTGGCCAGTCCCCTGATGGACAGAATGTGCTTCTCCCACCACGCTCAGTCCTGAGCCGACAATACTTCCCCCTCACCTCACCCATTTAACTTCCTCCTTTCCTCAAGCCCCAGCTCTGTTCCTGCTTCTCCCCAAGAAGGGCCAGGACCAGGGGGAGGCAAGTGAGGCTTCCAGGGTGCAAAACTTAAGAAGGCCTTCATTCCCACTGCCAGCCCTGAGAGTGAGGCCACCACCCTGAGAGTGAGGCCTCCTTAAATTTGCCCTACGTGTCTCATTTGCCCACTGGAGCCCCAGGCCTGCCCCCATGTCCCTCCTCTAAAGGTCCCATAGCCCTGACTGGTGGGTCCTGTCATTGGACTGTTTCATGGGGGCCGAATTTGATTCCTGGCATGAGTGTCCATCTCTGCAGGACACAGGCAACAGTTCCTTGGTCCCCATCCTGAAAACAGCGGGGTTTGGGGCTTTCACACCTCCAACCACTTGAACCCCGCTGCACTCTTCTGCCCTCTGCGCCTTCTGCCCTGGAAAGCCAATTCATCTTTTAGAATCTATATAAAAATGATGGTTTATCTTTTCAGTAAAATATTACCATTAAAATGATATTTCCACATGGGCAAATTCTTCGATAACCTGTGTGTAAGAAAAGGCTTTCTAACTGAAAATCCAGAGGCAATAAAATAAAAGACCGATGAATTTGACTATATACAAGGTAATCCCATTCCTGGCAATTTACCCTGAAGATACATTTCCAAGTATATGAAACACTCGTACAAGCACGGCAGCATCATTTGTAGTCGTAAAATGTAGGAAACCACTTAAATGGCCCTACATAGGAGAGTGGTTGGATAAACTATGATACGCCACACATGGAGTACTATGCAGCTATAAAAAAGGGTGAGGAAGACACGATAAACTGGTATGGAGTATTTTCCAGGTGATATTGAATGCATAAGACAAAGTACAAAATAAACATGGATAGCATGCTATCTTTTGGGTAAAAACAAGGAAAAATTTAAAAACATAAAAAATGTGCTTCTAAAAAAAGCAGTAGAAGTGCAAGCATAAAACAATTTAGTTGGTTACCTGTAAGGTGGGTGGGGCATAAGAAATACAGGAGAGTGTAACACATCTCTTAGTATGCCTTTTTGGATACTTCTGACTTTTGAAAGTATGTATATTTTTAAATATTCTACCTATTAAAAATAAAATTAAATCAATAAGAATGGGGAGGGGGGAATCCCTAAAATTGAAAGCAAACTAAAAAAAAAATGAACCTAATTGTATTTCAAATAAATACTATAGCCACACTCAAGGGCAAGAGAAGAATGAAGGAAAGAAGGGAGGGAGGGAGGGAGGACTAATTATTTATGAACACAGCACAATCCAAGTTATTTATGAACACAGCAGGTGGGTTGGGGTGAGGAGAAGAAGGTTTGTTGACTGCAGTGGTATGGGTGAAGCAATTCTGACACCATCTTAAATGTCATATAGGATGTAGTACATGAGTGAATGCATTGATGGTTTTGGGAGTGTGGGTTTTCACTGCGGAAGAAGGACATAGAAACATGGAACAGGGGAAGACAAGAGGCACCCTGTGAAGGCGGATTGGAATTGGAGGTGTCGGTATGGACTTACGATTTCTAAATATGAGTATGTAAGTGTACTCGTATATGCACATTTATGTGCACGTGTATATGCATGTAAATGTATGAAAGGCATGTATGTGTGTATATATATGCATGCAGTTCCTAATTCTGTCACCTGGAAGGGCCAAGAAGCGAAGACTCCCAGCAGCAATGAGCACACCCGGAGCTCAGAGCTTGGTCCCTAACACCAGTCCCCACTACAAGGAAGCAGGCCCCTCAGAGAAAAAGACTGCTCATAGGCCTAGTGCGGGGCAGGTACACAATCAGCCTGGAACCTCTTGCTTTGCCAGAAAGCAAGAAAGTGCCCCAAGACAGGGATGGTGGTCTATCAAGATATCATGGGAGTCAGCTTCTAGGGGCTTCCATGGGTTGAACAACAAAATAGTTGAGTACAGTGAGAAATAATAAACTCTTGGAAAAACAGGAATTCATCAGTCCATACAGGTATTAGATAAATAAATACACTTTACTGCTTACAATAATAAATATGTGTTCTGCTACAGTGGAATGCCAAGGGCTGATTGGTAAATACCTTGACTGGGAGATCAAAATTAGCATCATCAATGAGTACCAACGCAGGGAGTTCCTCCAGCCGGCACTGCCTACGCAGGATTCTGGCCAAGGATGTATCCCCAGAATCTAATGACCAGAGAAGCTCAGACAAACCCAAAATGAGGAACATTTTATTAAAAATAAGAAGGGGACATTGTACTCTTCAAAAATGGCAAAGTCATAAAAGACAAAGAAAAGCTAGAAAAATGTTCCAGATTAAAGGAGCCCAAAGAGACACAGCAACTAAATGCGACCAACACCCAACCCAAGACAGGGTCCATTATTGGGGGGGGATGCGTTATAAGGAACATTATGCCATTAACTGACAAAGTTGGAATACAAATGGCAGACTGGTAAATTAGATCAAAGTGTGTGTTAATGTTACATTTATTGATGAACCGTACTATAAGTCAGAGAATACGCCTAGCCTTAGGAAACATGTACTGAAGTATTTAGGGGTAACATGCTCAAATGGTTCAAAGTGCGTGTGTGTGTGTGTGTGTGTGTGTGTGTGTGTGTGTGTGTGAAGGATAGATAGCACAGATGATAAAGGACATGGGGTAAAAATTTAACAGATGAGTCTAGGCTATAAGGATATTCTTTGTATTGTTTTTATTTTTGCAGTTTTTCTGTAATTTGAAATTACTTCCAAATAAAACCATTTTAAATGTATGTACATGCCAACACGTGAATAGCATTCCCTTCTCTGCAGGTGCAGACTAATTGGCCAGGGGACCCTTGGCAAGCGCCAGGTCAGAGGGCAGCTCTGAAATCAAGCCATCTGGGTTCAATGTAGCCTTGGGCAAGTGACATTCATTTCTGGTACCCAACTCATGAGCTGTCGGACAATTAAAACAGATTATGCTGGCAAGCGCTTAGCTCAGGCCAGGCCATAGGAAGGACTATCACTTCACTGGTGTTGTTTTTCATCATCATAAACCCCTGTAGGGTGAGGGTGCAGAGCTGAGAGCTGCCTGTAGTTCCAAGAGCCACAGGTGGCCTCAAGCATGACCACGAGCCCAGGAAAAGCAAACTGTCCCCAGGTTAGCTAGCCTCCAATGGGCTGACCTCAGGGCTCTTGTGTTCTCAACCTTAACCCACAAACGTCCTCACCTTCACAGTCCCTTCCCGTCAGCTTGCACCCCCTTTCAGGGCCCACTCCTACGCTCCCTCCGCACCTTGCTAGAGCTGCTCCAGTCCCCGCCTTCAGCGCCTTCTCCTGGTGAGGGATCTGATCACGTGGCATTTCAGTATGGATTCACTCTGGTCCCACCTCTCCTCTCCCAGGGGAACTCTTTGTGACAGTATTGTTTTGGTAAGAAAACCTGGAGAATAGGCTGGGGAGGTGGGGGGTGTTTCTTTGGGCCCGGGACTTTCTTGGAGGCCCTGAAATGGATCCTTCTACCAGGTCTTCCCAGACGAGGACGCTCTCTCTTCCTCTTCCCAAGGTGAACAGTTACTTA
>NW_017731536.1:1867252-1910502 GCF_001890085.2 Hipposideros armiger
GGAGAGGGGGAGGCCTGGTGTCTAATGCCAGGTCTTCCTGTCTTCAGAGGTGCCTCAGGTCACAGCTCAGGTAGGGTGACCTCCTCCACAGCACCCTCATTGTCTCTGCTTTCAGCAGTGCCCCCTCCTTGCCCCTTCAGCCCCAGGGGTGTAACCGCTCCTAGTGTTGGGGGATATCGCACTGAATCCTATGGGTGCCCTACACCCTGCACTGGCCTACGGCCTCAACTCGGCTGAAATCTCCCATTTTGAGTGTGCCATCTGGTTCCCGCCAGAGCCTTGCCTCATGCAGACACCTGTGGAGGGAGGTAGTGGCCTCCCCCATAAATGGATTTGGTATTTGTCTGCCCAGTGAGGCCCTGTATTACCGGGCTCAGTGAGGGGACCCACCGCTACGCCATTCACGCTGCAGAACAAAAGCAACGGCCGCCACTTCAGGCCTCCTTCTGAGGCTCGCTGCTTCCTGTTCCGACTGTATTTCATCTTTTCATATTTTTCAAGTTACTGGTTTTTTGGTTTTTTTTAAGTTCCTGTTAACTAAGAAGCATTACAAGAAGGAAATTAAAAGCGAGAAAAGTTGGTGCAGGAATGCCTTTTTTTTTTTGGTTTAAACCTTTTGTTACCTACTCTTTAGGATCCAATTCAACTAGAGGAACACGTGGCAGAACACATTCTTCAAAATTAGTTCCGAAAGACACTCGGGCTATTATTCATTGTATTAAAATCAAAATATTAGCGAATGCCTCTCGCATCCTCAGAGCGGGTCGGGCTACTTCTCTGATGCGTTGTCCTACTTGAAAGTGAGGCGCAAGGGCCTTTCATGAGCGGCCTCTGACAAGTCCCTCTGGTCTCCTGCTCACACAGTGACAGAGAAACCCTGACTTGCTGCGTCTCCGGCACTGGCAGGACCAGGACAAAGCGGTGACCTGTTGTGTCAGGGCCCAGCAGTCAAGGCTGCCACTTCCTGGGGCCCGCCCTGCACTAGAACCCACACCCATCCACAAGGAGCCCAGGGTGGCCTTGAGATGAGTGGGGAGGCCACGCCTGGTCCCAGGAGTGTGGTTTCCCATATCGAGAGCCAGAACTGATTCAGAAGCGGGTGAAGTGGGTGATGACTCAGGGATCCTGAAGCTTAGAAATCAAAACTGCTTTGCATGTTTCCTTGGCTCCCCATGGCTGCCTTCACCTCTGGAAGGAATACCACAGAGCAAATGAGTGCTGTTTCTGGAGCACGGACAAACAAGCCTGGCTTTCTGCACTCTGAGCTCCAGAGCCACCCAGAGGTGTCATGGTGGCGTTTTTCACTGGGTCCTGAGGAAGACAGTGAGGGTCTTAGCTCAGTGGAGGCTCATTGGCCCTGAGGACCATGGGTGAGACCAGGGCACTCAGCTGGTAAGGGTGGCCTAAGCAGGCTCTGCGCCTGGTGGCCCAGGTTGCAGTCAATGAATGCATGTCCTCGGGGGGCTTCCAGCTAGTTGAGGAGTGAGGGACGCAAGGCCCAGTGTGGAGGCTGCAAGGGGTCAGGGGAGGCAGAAGTCCCGGGGGCTGAGTGGACCAAAGAGGGCTTCCTGGAGGAGCTGGGATTTGACAGATGGTTAAGCAGCGGAAAGGAGAGAGGAGAGGGATGGGCAAGGAGGACTGTGAATGAAAAGCTCAGAGGCCAGGGAGGGAGGGAGGTAGGGCAGGAAGTGGACCTTGACTGCACACAAAGGTATTTCTTATTCTTCCTTTTGTTTCCTCGAGTGATCCTAAATTCACTATTAATCTCCCAACACCTATCTTGTTGACAAATGTTGATTTCCCCGCACACCTGTTCATATTTCTGATGGAAATGTACTATAAAATCACTCCATTTGGCTGGTGATTATGATGGCAATCAGGCACGCTCACTGACAGGCCAGGACTCCTCTTGAAAACGCGATTCTGAAGATATGGGCTTTCATTTCACTTATGTCGTGTCTGGGGAAAGAGAGGAGTGAAGCAGGCATGGGGCAAGGTGTGGGGGGATGGTTTCCTTCTCTGGGGATGTCTTGGCAGATAGCACAGTTCTGAGGGCCTCAGGAAGATGGGGGATGGGCAGATAGGGGCCAAGTACATGAAGATGAGTCCTGCGTACCTTGGTGCTGTACAGTGTGCATACAGCTAGGGGCAGCTTTGCAGGATGCTATGGGAAGAGAGGCTCTCTAGGTACCCAAGGTTAGGAACCTTGGCTAGAATATCATTCAACCTCTCCCCTCTACGACAGGAACCACCTCTATGACTCCTGAAACATTACAAAGATGTTGTTATGATTATTTCTTCCTATCACAGAATTGTAGCTTAAGGTCTGGTGATAGCCCAACATGTTTGAACTATGTTATTTAGCCTTGATGCAGTGTGTTTTAAAATTTCAAGATCCCTAACCAGACTGCTTGGCTTCAAATCCCAGCTCCATCACTTACTGGCTACAAGTTACTTAACCTCTCTGTTCCTTCTCACCTGGGAAAGGCAGATAATACAAGTTTGTAATGCGTAGGATTATTGTGAGGATTAAGCGAATTAATACAGGTGAAATGGTTAGGACATGCCTGTCCCAGTAAGCACTCAAAAATGCCTGGAATGTAGCAGAGCCTCCCCTCGCAGTGGATAGGGGACAGGGAGGATTGAGGGTACAGCCAGTAGCCTGCACTTTGCACAAACATTGCCTCACCTCCTTCTCCTGACGCCCCCAGGTTACCCTCTCCGAACCATGAGGAGACCAAAGCCTGACAGCCCGAAGCTACATGAGAGCAACGCTGCGTCTCGGCTGGAACCCAGACTCTGCCTCCCTGCTCGCAGGTCTTTCTGCTTCCTTCCCAGAGACACTAGTTTGCTGGCCTCTGGTTGTCCTGTTTTCCACCCCAAGCCAGGACCTGGTCCACCTCCTCCAGCCCAGGTCACCCGCTTACTCTGCAGTCCTGGGAAGCTCAGGCATAGTGGGCACAGAGTCCCAGAACACTCACATTCTGAAAGTATATACGCATCTACAGCTTTAAGTCACTTTTGCAATTGCCCCTATGTGTTAGATGTTGTCTAATTAAAAACGATCACCATAATAATATTAATAATAGTTGCATTTATTACACTGTTCGAGGCTCTACACTACTTTCCCCTTTTCATATAAAAATATGTGTTATCAATGGAGTTATTTTACGTTGCACCAGACTGTGTGTAATCCCAATCAGGCCAAGCGCGGTGGGCTGTGCCTCACAGAAACTGCCCCACCAGAGGCAGCTGACAGGCCATTATTCTGTGTCCTGCAGACTCTGTGCGGTGATAAGGAAACTCCACCAATGTGATGCTTTATCTGGTTGCAGGTTGAGGAAAGATATTATTTCAATCAAGATAATGATTCTATTTCTTGGACGGAAATGAGATTTTTTTTTCATTGCCTTGTAGGGGTGCCACCAACATCTGTCTTGGGGCTTGAATAGGTCATGACCAAGTTAGAGGATTTTCTTGCAACCTGAGAAAGTGCGTTCCACATAAAGGAGAACTGGAAGGAGGGAGCTCGTTTGCAAGAGGAAAATATACACACCAGGCCAGTGAGATTCCAAAGTAAGTTCTACGCAGACATTTATAGACATTAGACAAAGCCTGTGAAACCAAAATTCGAAAGATAAGCACATAAGGTGAGCCCGATAGCCTGGATTTCAAGTGAGGTAAATGGCCTATAAGGGCAATAATGATAAGGAAACTGCACAGACTAGACTCTTAGCTATGATGGGACCTTAGAAGTCTTCTAAACCTGCCTGTCATGTAGGGTAGATTTCCTGTGTAACTGCTGACAGATGACCCAGCCGCTCTTTCAACATCTCCTACGACAGGGGGCGGAGCTCACCAACAAAGGAGCCTGTTCCATCGGGGACCCGCTCCTGTGATGAGAAAGCACCTCCAAATTATAGTCCAGTCACTTCATAAAAGGACACCACAGTGAAAATTCACAAGGTGCTGACACTGCAGTCGATCTAAACCAACTTTGGGAACAGTACTCATTTCCGTAAGTCATTGAACAATATGCAAATGACAGTAGATGATAAATGCAACAATTGGCATTAAAGAGTGAATTCAGTAAAATTTTAAATTATTTTAAATGTTTGGACATTTCAAGGGCTGTCATACAGCATTTCAAACCCTTTATATGTGATTTGCGTTAGTGAGGAAATAATAATTTGTAATTCTTACACAAATTGTTTATGGAGGAATTCTAAGGAGTTTGGAAATGTTTGTAAAGTTTGTGTGCATTTTGAACCTTCCACTGAGAGCTGACCTGGGGAACTGCTCTCTCTCCAAAGAAAAGGCACATTTCAATCCATTTGGAATAGCCCCAGCTGCTAACTCTTGAGGACCAAGAAGGTGGTGTCTTACTGCATCAGGCTCCCCAAACCTTTGAAATCGAAACCACACCATTATTGGTGCGCAGAGACAATCATTGGAAAGTAACCCCAAACCCTGGTAATATTGGTTGTCACCAGGAGAGGAGCCAGGCTGCTTGGGGACAGAGGTGGGAAGGGGCTTTTTATAGTAATACTTTTTGGTACTTTTGAATTTAGAGCCATGGGACTCTATTACTCATTAAGAATAAAATTACAGTTAACAAAAGCATACCGGTGTTTCAGTAGAAACAGACTTTGACACTATTGATTTCTATTTATATATATATATATATATATATATATATATACTCTTAAAATACAAACTCACGAGTAGAAAAGTATTGCACGGTCAGGTGAAAACTACATTTGGCTAGCTTCAAAACAGGGGTGCCCACAGGCACAGTGGTAAGTGTGCCTGATGTCCCACTCAGGTCCCCTTTACCTGCCAGGGCACCCACTCCCCATCTGCTTTCACCGGCAATGTTCTCGAACTCCCGCTCTTGGTCAAGGCCATGGCTCGGAGGTCTCCCCGGCAGCACCACTCTGGGTGCTGATGACTAATGAGGGCATATGTGAGGCCTGCCCCTTGTGGCCAAGCCAGACATGTCTGCAACTCATTTCACTCGGACCGAGCCAAAGAGAAACCTGCCCTGGCACATCCTTGCTCAGCCACTCCTTCCGAATGCTGCTCTTCTCTCTCTCCCCTACAAGTTTTCCCTAAAAGTTCTCCCTTGATACACCCAGTGCACCTGAATCCTTGTCTCGGGCTCTGCATCTAGAGAACCCAACCAAAATCAGTCACCAGTGGCTCCAAATGGAGCCCTCCTGTCTTTCCAGAGGGTTGGAGGTAGAAGCACACATGAGCCTTCCTCTTTGAGGACAGAACCATAACCACCTTCCCACTTGGCCAAAGTCCTCCAGGCTAACACCATACATCCATGAAAGCCAGCACAGCAAAACGCTGTCTATCCAGGGTCAGCCAGGTGGCTCAGTTGGTTAGAGCGTGAGCTCTGAGCAACAGGGTTGCCAGTTCAATTCCCACATGGGCCAGTGAGCTGTGCCCTCTGCAACTATTGGGTAGTCGGAAAAGTCATAATGCATTTTTGCAACGAAAAACATAGAAAAAATACGTCATGACTTTTTCAACAACCCAATAGACTGAAGACAATGACGAGCTGAGCTGCAGCTGAGCTGCCGATGGGCAGCCGGATGGCGCAATTGGCTAGGGCACATGCTCTTAACAAGGTTTCCGGTTCAACGCCCGCATGGGATGGGGGACTGCGCCCCCACAACTGGATTGAAAACGGCGACTGGACTTGGAGCTGGGCTGTGCCCTAGTTTGAAGGACAACAACAACTTGACTTGGAGCTCATGGGTCCTGGGAAAAACACACTGTTCCCCAATAAAGTCAAACAACGCTGGCCATCCAGAACTGAGAGCTCCTGGAGACCAGACCCCTGTGGCAGTGCACAAGCACTCTTCCTCCCCAGGATGAAAGAGCAGGAAGCAGGAGCAGACCCAGGACCTGCCCCTGAGCCATTTACGTGCCTCAGAAAGTCAGCGTGAGTGTCAGCTCTGCCACTTATTAGCTGAGCGAACCTGAACAAAATATTTAACCACCTCTGAGCCTCAGCTTCCTCATCTGCAAAATGGCAACTGCGGAGCCTCTGTTAAGCTCCTGTGAGGCAATGCGGTCAAGCGTGCTGCAAACTGGTAGCGCTGTGGAAATACTGGTTGTTCAGCACGAGATTTAGAACCAGCTAGCTTCCCCTGCTTGCTTGCAGCAAATAACTAATGAACCTTTGTCAAATAAATAAATCCCAGCTGCCCCTCATCCTGGGCATGGGACCTAGAGCTCCCTGTGGGAGAGGCAGTTCCAGAGACAAGCAAGAGCATGTTGGGAGCACAGTCCTGGTGACTGTTTACCTGGAGCTCAGGGTGTGTCCCCATCATTGAGCTCATGGGTCTCTGGTGGCCCTCAGCTGGAGCTGTCTGGTGAAGGCTGTGTGTGTGTGTGTGTGTGTGTGTGTGTGTGTGTGTGTGAGAGAGAGAGAGAGAGAGAGAGAGAGAGAGAGAGAGAGGGAGGATCTTCAATACGAATTTTCTGCAATCTATTCAGTGTATATATTAATATCAAATACAACCTTAATTTGCTGAAAACTCATGAGGTCATTTTCACGCCATGAGTCACAAAGTGGCCAAAACTTAATTTGATTTACATAGATGAGGGATACTTCTTTATTCCAACCTGATTGTTTGCACATGGACCATTCACGAAGCCATTTCAAGCCCTTCACCCCAGGCCCGGCCCAACCTCACCAGAGGTTCCTCCCCACCTGTCATACCCATGTCTGTGACACCCTCCACGCAGGCCGCTGGGTGTTCCCATCCGGGCACTTCTGTCCTGTTCCTTCCTCCTGCATCAGCCCAGGACAAGTCTCTCTTTCCCCAGGAAGTCTTCCTTCCCCACTGCTTCCTGAACCAGCGTTTCTGCCTGTGCTGTGAGAGCCAGAGCAGGACCACCCACCCATTCATAAAGTTCCTTAATGGTCTCACGTGCAGATGTCTTCTGTCCCCACACTGACCTGAACGCTCCTCCATACCAGCCTCGGCCTGCTGCTTCCCTTGTATTTCTCGGAGCCGCCAGGTAGTGTCAGATGCTGAGTATTAATACGACTCTCAGGTGAGGGCATGGATTTTAGGTCATAGGATTGCTCTCAGTTTAACACACTGGTAAATGGACCAGATGAGAATTTACTGTTCTAGATAGGGCCAACTTAGCAGCAAACTTAGACTTGTACAGGCTACAGAGTGAGAAAAATGCCCAGCTCCCTTATCCCCAAAGGAGTCCAGCTCTCTGGCACACCAATCAACCACAAGGGAGGAATCCGTTTCGTGAGCCAGCGGGCGCACTCTCCACTCAGAGGACAGAGCTGGGGTTCAAACCATGAGCCTTCAACGCTAAGCCTCGCAGCCCTGGGTCCAGCCCCACCCAGCCAGAGGCACCTTCTAGAAGAACCGAAAGCCGATTCCATCAGGGTCATACCTCCTTCCCCAAACAGGGAAACCTGCCCGCTCCCCAGGAACAGTGTCAAACCACAGACCTAAAAAAGCAAAACGCATACTCACAAGCAACGACGCCTTCGTCTTAAATTTCAGGCGAACAGTTTCTCGGCAAACCTGCTCATTTCCTGCAAAGAGAAGAAAGGGATGGAGAAGCATATTAGCATCTGCTCTGGGCATCCTTCGGCAGTTTCCTGGCTGACCTCGGGGCGTCTGCACCTTCTCTGCATTCTCACTCCCAGCAGCACTCTCCCCTCCCAGGAACACTGTGTACTAGTTGGGTGGGCGCCCCTGGCTCCCCGCAGGATCCCACCCCTCCTAGGCGTGGGCTCGGTCCATGCCGCCTCCCTCCCCCTTCCCACAGCAGTGCCAGTCTCAGATTGACCACTGCCTCCAATTCCCTGAAGGCGCTGGGCTTCTTCCCACTCTGGAGTGAGGCCTCCTCTTCTGTAGCATGGGGTTGCCTAGCAACCCTGCGCGCCAGCTCTGGAAGGCCCTCCTAAATTGGACCTCACAGCACAGGGCATCTCCTTGTACAGCTGCCTGAATCTTAACAATCTGGTTCTGAATAATAACACAATGGTAATTGCATGCATGGGCCCCAAACTACATTTAAATAATGTTCAAGAGCTGACACCCACCAACAAAGGCCAGAGAATGCATTGCGGAGGTTGACTGTAGGGCCAGGCAGGGCGTTCGGTGCGGGAGGGAGTTGACACCAAAGACTTGAGTTAATGACAATGCCAACCTGAACTGTGAATCTTCCTGCCTTTCTGCCTGAGTGTGTCACCACTTTAATGTGTTTTAAGTGAGTTTGGGATCTGTAGAGGCAATTAATGCCCAGAGGTAGTGATGCTTCAGGACAGGATGTCCTTTAGTTCTTCTTTTTTTTGGAGGGGGAGGAGGGGAGGGGAAGGACACAGGACAAGGCGGGAGAACAGCACGGGAGTGAATTCTCTTGCAGTTACCAAGCATGGCTAAATATGGTTTAGAAGGTGGGAGAAGGAGCTCACCAAGCAAGAGCACAAGGCACTTGCTACCTTAGCGAGGGACCAACCCAACATGAATGATGTGTTTCAGGATAAGAAGTGAAGGGAAAGAGGCCTTGACACTGGCTAGCACGCAGACTGAAGCAGCTTAGCATGGTGTGGGGAAAGGCCCCGTGCACCAGAGTCCAGCCTTCAATCTGTGTCCCTGGCAGAGGGTAATGAAGAGCTCTGCTCGAGGCATAAGAGCCTTAACACGTGGGAAACGGCCAGCTGGCAATCTGCTTCGTGTGGAGTGATAGCAGTGAGGGCCAGCCGATCAGACCTGATAATTTGAAAGCCCGAAGCATTTCTTTCTTTTTTTTTAAAGGCTCAAAATCCTCCTGCAAGGGACTTACACACCCATGTTCATAGCAGCATTATTCACAATAAGCAAGAGATGGGAGCAGCCCAAATGTCCACTGAGGGATGAATGGATCAACTAAATGTGGTATATGCATATAAGAAAGCCGTATTCAGCCTTAAAAAGGAAAGAAATTCTGACACAGGCTACAACATGGATGAATCTTGAAGGCATTATGCTAAGTGAAATAAGCCAATCATTCACAAGAAGACAAACAGTGTATGATCCCACCTATATAAGGTTCCTAAGTAGCCAAATAAGAAACAGCAAGTAGAAGAGAGGTTAGCAGGGGCTGGTGAGAGTGGGGACTAGGGGGTTAGTGTTTAATGGGTACAGAGTTTCAGTCTGGAAAGATGAAAAAGTTCTAGAAATGGATGGTGGTGACGACAGGGTAACCATGTGAATGCGCGTCATGCCACTAAACTGTACACTCACAAATAGTTAACACGATACATTTTATGTTATGTATATTTTACCACAATTCTTTTAAAAAGGTCCCTGTGGTAATAGCATAGCACATACAGCATTTCTCCATAAGACTTTTGTCCATTTTCATCTTGGAAGTCAAAGTGGCCTGGGCCATTCACAGACTCAGATGGGGAGACTGTCACCAGGACTCAAGGACAAACGGGTCAATGTGAGTCTGGGCCAGGGAAGCCTGTGGCTTGTAAGCGTGGAGTCTGTGCATTGTCGTCAGAAGGCGGTGTCTGAGGACTGTGACACAGGAGTCTCTGCTGCCCACCTCCCCTGTCGCGCTCTGGAATGTGGCCTCCATCCCCTCAAACAGTCCCTCTCACCATGTCCCCTGCCTGCCTCCTCCCTTGGGCACGAGGGCTCCAACGACACCCTCATCTTTACCCTCTGCTCCCCCTGCACTCCCTGCCTAGGAAGCCCCTTCCTGACCCAATCCTACTCTTTCTAGTGGACCTCCATCAAGCCCCACCTCCTCCACCAAGCCCTCCAGAAACGCCCCACATCTGCTGTCTCTGAATGGTGTAGCCCGCAACCAAGCACTTGTTTAGGTACTGTCCTATGTGCATGTCTGAAAGTGTCACCTCTCCCAGGAAATCCCTGGCAGGACCCCTGGACAGGAACTGTCACTGTATTTGTTAACTGTCACAGGCCTTGGCTCAGAGCTGAGTACATGGTGGATTGCTCCTCAAGGCTCTGGGAGGGCTGAGGGGTCCCGCCTTCTTTCTCATGGACTCTGGCCACCGCTCCCCTGCCCCGGGGACACAGCACATCTGCTTGCTGCGTATCCCTGCAGCTAAATATTCTAGGCGGGCGTGCATTTCCCTCCAGTCATTTAGAGGTGTAACTCAATGTGTGCAATAAACAATTGAGCATTCACAGATTTTATTAATTTGGAAAGGTCATTAGAGCTAACAGCTTCTCCGAGTGAGAGTGAAAAAATAGCACGAATGTTTTTTTTCAGTGTCCTGATTTTTTTTTCTTGGAATGTGCTTTAAACCTTAAAAAATAGTGTTACAAGTGAAAAATAAAAATAAAAAGGCAGAAGGTAGGGTGAGGGGGGACGGGGGTGCGGTTATCCAGGCTTGTAAGGCAGGAAGAGCCTGTTGTAAGCTCTGGGTAAGCCTGTTCCCCTCACTAAGCCTTAGTCTTCTCTGCAAAAGGAGGGAGTGGTTGCTAAGGTCCCTTCCAACTCAAGCAAAAATAAAATTATGATTTGGGGTGAAAATGTGAACATAGCGACTTTCCAAGCTCACAGTTACGCTCCCCACCCCCCACCCATCCTACCAGGTGTTGGGCCCATGTTCATTTTTGGGGGGGAGGTTAAGGTAAGAGTTCTTGCCCCCTCAGCCAAGAAAAGAGGCTTAAGTATAATATTTCAGGTGCCTCCCCAGACCCTGACATGGGGGCTCTCCAACCCGACAATCTGGCTGCTTTGCTCTCATTAGATCATTAAGGAACACTCCAGATTAATAACTTGTTTTCTTGAATCCCAGGAATGGCTGGAAATGAGCCAAAGGGAATCATCTAGGCTCTGTCTCCCCAGCCCTTGGCTCTGTGACCAGCCAGTGCTGTCTGTCAAGAGCTAGACCTCTGTGGGCAGATGCCCATGGTCCTCCCACGGAGAGAAGCGAGCAGCCTTTAAGGAGAGGAGGGCTTGGGCTCCAGCCTGCTGCCGTGGGGAGAGAGAGCTGGCCCTTAACCAGACTCTGCAATTCGAGATTCCCTCCCTTTCTCTAACCTCATCCCCTCTTCTCTCTGCCCCGAGAGTGGAGGAGATGCTGGGCAGTGGGAGGCCCACATCTGTCTGCAAATGTGTGCCCAGGAATGCCCACGCCCCCACCTCTGGGTCACTCCTGGTTTTCAATAGCAATAAGATGTCTAGGTGTGAATCAAAACTGTATGGCTAGCAATGTAATAGTAATGTTAACATTCACATTACTGTTAGTTAATAGTAACTAATATTTGTGTGATGCTTTATGATTTAAAAAGTACAGATATTCCTGGACCTAACGACAGGGTTCCATCCGTCCCGATAAGCCTATTGTGAGTTGAAAATATTGTTAAGTGAAAAATGCATTTAATACCACACTGCAGAGGATGGGCTGTTGACCCCCTGATCACATGCCTGACTGGGAGCTGCAGCTCACTGCCACCGCCCAGTGTCACGAGGCATATAAGACCGCAAATTGCTAGCCCGGGAAATGATCAAATTCAAAATTTGAACTACGGTTTCTCCTGAATGCATACCGCTCTCACTCCATTGTAAAGTTGAAAAATCCTAAATCACACCATCCTCAGTCAGGGACCATCTGTATTTTCCCACATACTTGTCAGGCGGGGAGGACAGACTCCACCCATTGACTGAGCCCTGCTGTATCCCAGGGTCTCTGCTCCTTTCTGGGGATGCAGACGTGAAAAGGTGTGGTCCCTGCCTACAAATTCCCTCTAGGAAGGTGGATAGTCAAGAAGACGGAGGCACAGAGAAGCTGAGGGACTTTCTCAGTGTCACCTAGCTGGCAAGTACTGGTAGTGCTCAAACCAAGTCATGGTGTTGGCCCCTCACGGTTTTTTGATAAAGACCCTCCTCTCCTCAGCAGCTTTGTAAAGAGGCTGCCTTGAGATCTGATCCAAATTCATAAAATCTTTTTTTTTAATCTGCCTAACCTTTGTCATTTAGGAATTGCCACAGCACTTACAATCAGCATGTGACAATGACACTGGCATTGTTCTCAGTTGGCTTTTTGAAAAATAAAATATCTGTGCTTAGAGGAGCCCTCTAGATCCCTAACATTACAGCCAGGGCTCCCAAGCCCAGACAGGGCAAATGAGTCGCCCAAAGTCATGGCCAAGACAAGATGAGAGCCAAAGCCTGGGTCCAAAGACTCCCAACCCGGGGTCTACACGCATCCACCTTACATTGGTGGGTGGGCAGTTTCAGGCTGTGTCCTGTTTATTCTGCGCCCCCACAGCAAGCATGCGTGGCTGGGATGGGGTTCTTTGATGCCCACCCAGTCCCCCCAATGATACTGAAGTGACTGGCTCTGCCCCTGGTGAGCCTCACAGGGAGAAGCAGAGGCCATGAGAGGTTCCCTCAAGGGACAGTGATGTATGGTCTCTGCTGCAGGGCCTCACAGCTCCCCGGAAGCCACAGTGTCTCATGGTTTAGAGCCAGACTGGCGCTGCCACTGATAAGCTGTGTGTCCTTAGGCAAGTGACTTAACCTCTCTCTGCTTCAAATCCTCACCACCAAAATGGGCAGAATAACAGCACCCACCTCGTACCTTACAGGGTGGAAGCAAGGATTAAATGAGAAAATGGAGGGAAACACTTGCCACAGGACCTGCCATCTGTGTGTTTTCAGGTGAGGTCATTGAGACCAGCTTTTCCCTGGAAGGTCAGCTCCATGAGGGACACTTAGGGACACTGACTGCTGTGTCCCTAAGTCCCCAGTGCCTAGCATGGGACTGACACATAAATGAGTGTTGACGGCATTCCTGTGAGAAGTGCTGCAGGGCTAGTGCAGCAGTCAGAGGCCTGGTGTGATGGACGCTGAGAGGCGGGCAGGGAGTGGGGTGGCTTTGGGTTGGTCAGCCCAGGGTTTGTGGGGACAAGGAGGCAGGGGCTGCTCTTCCCAGGATCCTTCAGAAGCTGCGTTGGGTGGGTTGAAATCAGCTTTTTTCTCGGATATTAACGTCAACACCATGGGAATGCGAAATGGTACAGCCACGTTGGAAAACAGTTTGGCAGTTCCTTACAAAGCTAAGCATACTCTTACCATAGGATCCGGCAATTGTGCTCTTTACCCAGGAGAGTTGGAAACTTGCAGCCACATGAAAACCTGCACATGGATGTTTATAGCAGCTTTATTCATGATTGCCCAAAACTGGAAACAGCCAAGGTGTCCTTCAGTAGGTGAATGGGTAAGTAAGCGGTGGCACATCCAGACAATGGCATATTATTCAGCACTAAAATGAAATGGGCTCTCCATCAAGAAAAGACAGCGAGGGAACTTAAATGTACATTCCAAATGAAAGAAGCCCGCCTGAAAAGGCTCCATACTGCATGATTCCAGCCCTATGACATTCTGGAAAAGGCAAAACTATGGTGACAGTAAAAGATCAGTGGTTCCCAGGGGGAAGACAGGACAGATGAATAGATAGGGCACAGAGGAATTTGAGGGCCATGAAACTACTCTTTACGATACTGTGATGGTGGGTATGTGTTGTTACACACTTGTCCGAGCCCATAGAGTGTGCAACATCAAGAGCGAACGCTAATGTAAACTACGGATGATGGGTGATTATGACGTGTCTGTCAATATTAGTTCTTCAACGGTAACAAATGTACCACACGATTACAAGACACTAAGAAACAGGGAAACCTTGAGGGGAGGAGAGAGGAAAGCGGGTCTAGAAGAACTCTCTGTACTTAATGCTCATTTTTTTCCCCTATAAACCTAAAACTGCTAAAAAAAAATAGTCTATTAATTCTTAAAAAAAATCAGTCCCCCACTCAGGCCAATCAGTACACAGGTTGTCACTGACCTGGGATCGGATGTCCAGGCCCCATGCTGGGGATTTGCAGGAGGGGCCGGAGACCAGCGTGATCCTCCCAACCAGAGGTGCCACCATGCCCAGCCAAAATGTTAGCGACAGTGTGGGAAAGCCAAGTGGGGAGGCCAGCAGGACCCCCAGCTGGCGACGCAAACAGGGCTGTGCCTCCCAGCAACCAGGACAGCTCTAGATACCGGGCAATGACTCAGAATTAATTTGTCCTTCCTGAGCACAAGCCTGGTGCCAGGCTCACCCTCCCTGCCTTGCCAAGGGCACGTCAAAAAGAGACTCAGCTGCCCTGCCTGCAAGCTAGACTATGCCCTGCCTTTTCCTGTCCCCTCCACCCCCAATCCAGATACAGTAGGTGCTCGATAAACACGGCATTAAATGGTGACTACTGGTATGCTTTCTGCTTTCCCCATTAAAGGAAAGAACCTGATTGGAAGCCACCCTAACCCCTCGGCAAAGTATTTGCTGAACAGAATGAAGAGCAGAATTCAGGTGGAAGTGACACACCTGGGGGAGACCTTGTATTTGGTCATGGGGCCACCGTCCACAGTCTTAAGAGAGCATCTCAGAGCGGGTACCCCCAGCACAGGCTAGCCTGCTCAGCCCTGAGCACTCCCCTCCCCCACCCCCACCAAGTAGGATGGACAAGCCCCAGCTCGGGCTGGGAAGGGCTGAGCAGTCAGGGTGCCCTGAAACAAGGTGGCAAGTGTGTGGAGTCATTGCCAAGCAGCCTGTGGGGATGGCGGGACCCGGACAGGGAGGCGCCTCAGGGCGACCCAGGACGTGTATGTAGAGAATGAACCGGGGTCCAGCTCATCCCGCCTAGCCCAGCCGGGTACCAAGCCCATTCGGTCTGATCTGATTCAGAGAGGGGGCGGGGGAAGTGTGAGTTTGTGTGTCCCCGGGAACAGTCTTCTAAAGCAACCCAGTCCTCCTTCAGTCACTGCTTTAGGGGTGATGGACCCTTAGAATTCCCAATTTCTGTGAACTTGGCCTAGAATCTTAAAATAGCCCTGAGAAGGAGGGAGGTCTGAGCCAGGAGAAGCCAAGGCCAACAATTGGGGCCTGGGCCTGGGAGAGGGGGAGGGGAGAAGAGCCTGTGCAAGGAACAGGAGCCCCGTCTCCCTGGTCAGGCTGCCCAGCCTAGGCCTGGCTGCTCGGTCACGCACATTTTATTTTTTCCAGCCTCAGTGAAGTGTTCCTGGGGCTGGGCAGATCTGAGTGAGAGCTGACAGCCGGTCCTAGTCTGGGGCAGCTGAGAGGGCGATGGTCGCTCAGACCCCTGCCCCCCAGCGGCCTCCCCCACAGACTGCTAGGGGTAGGCACAGCGGGGTGACAAAGAATATTCAGCATTATGATACTGACTAACAGTTCCCAACTGGAAAAGGAGGAGCATTCTTTCTATAAGACAAGGAAAAGAAATAAAGCATGAGGAAGTCTTCGGGTCTGTCTGCTGGGCACAGGGAGACAGAGCTTCCCTGCAGGGGTGAGGGGAGGGGAGGAGTCATGGGTTTAACGACATGGTCCTCTGTACCCGATTTCATTGGCTGATGGTGTTTGAGGAGGTACTGCTGTGGCATTTGCCTCGGTGGTACCCCCAGCCCTGCCTGCCGGGCTCTGGTGCTGACTGGGGCTGGGATTTCGAGGCTGTCTGTGGGCAAGTGCTGGGAGGGGAACCAGAGAGCAGTGGCAGCAAGGCTTGTCAGTCTTTGTAGGGACTGATATCGGGCAAGCAATGGCAGCATTCGGAGCTCCAAACAGCACGACGGGGAGGCAGGCCTGCTCTGTCGTAGATGACCACAGGCGCCTTCCCCTGCCGCTGTGGTTTCGCCCCTGGCCTTATTTCCTGGTGCCCTCAGTCCTATTACTCACATTCCTCCCTCTACCTACTTTCCAGAAAACTCTATCTCCACCAGGTGTCTGCTGTGACAGGAAGGCTTAATGCCAGCCCTTCGTCTTCTCAGAGAAAAGGCATTTCCAGCCCCCTCTCAGGTAGAAGGAAAAGTTGGTCCCCTGGGAAAGGGATGAATTTTACCTTTTATTTTTGCACTCCGCTGTTGACTCTGCATCACAGTGACAGCTAATCCGACAGTGACATACAATGACAAGTGACACACAGGCAGTGTGGACGGTGTAATGGATGTCTGCAAAGGAGACGGGCGACCTCTACAGCACAAGGGGAGCCCCTGGGAGAAGGCTGTCTCAGAAGCGGTCCCCTCCGGCTCCTGCCCCGTATCGTCCTGGCACTGGACCACTCCCTGCCAACGTGGAACCTTGGTAAGGAAGCCGTACATTTTATTATTCCAACTGGGACAGTTTTGAGAGTGAAAGGGGACACTATTAATAGTTATCCAGGGACAGCACATAAAGTGGCTGTTCCAGACCAACTGGGATGTGTCACCCCAGGAAGTTTGGGGAAACCAAGGAAGGGCTCTTTTCTGGAACTTCCATGGCATGACTTGGGAAAGAGAGCCTGCCTACCCCACCCAGCCTCCCCTCTCAGGAGGAGGTGTCAGAAATGGTCCCCGAGAGAGGCTGCCAAGCCTCTCACAGGCCCAGTGGGAGCACTACATGCATCCGTGTGAAATATAAGAACTCAGTTGTCTGGCTCTAACCACCCCCAGGGTCCCCACCTCAGATCCCACCTCCTGCAAGAAGTCTGCAGGATACCCGGTTTCTCTCAGCATTTTGTGTCTCACGTGTCTGAGGTTCACGTGTGGGTGGCCATCTCCCCCACCAGCTCATCAGCTCTGGAGAGCAGGTGCCACTCTGTGTCATTCATCTCTGGACCCTCCTGTCTGTCCCCTCTCCCCCGCTACCCCAGTGCCTTGCTTACAGGTTGTCTCTGATTTAAAGTTGCTGGAAAGAACCCAGTTGAATGGACCCCTGCAAACCCCCCTGTAGTACTAGGGACCCAGGGCTCTAGAAGGCATCCTTAGCCCTCTGGGAGCTCATTGGTTCTCCCACATCAGCTTATAAGTCACCATCAGGGCAAATACTCCTGGATTTCTATGTCTTTGCAGGGGCAGTGGTGAGATTTGTGCAATCATGCAGAGTGGTGATTGTTGGCTGGGGGTGTCTGAAATAAAATCCAGAAAGGGCCTGAGAAGACCTCCATTTCCATAGCTGGGGGAAGCAGGATTTGGCCAATGGACCTGGGTGAGAACCTCCACTCGCCACCTAAACTCTCCTCACATCTTGGAAAGATAACATGGCCATCAAGACTGAATGCAGAAGGGTGGTGCATGCAGTAAGCTCAGGGAGTAACCAGGAAGGGCTTCCTGGAGGCAGCAGACAGTAAGCGGAGTCTTGCAGGATGGGGAGGATATGGAGGGTAGGGGCAGAGGGCAGTCTAAAAAAGGGAGACTGAGCAAAGATGCAGAGGCAGGAATGGGTTCAGCATAATCAGGGCCGTGAGTGACCAGGTCTGATGGAACAGAGGGTGTGTGCACAAGGAGCAGGAGATGTGACTACGAAGGCAGATGAAGAAACCCAAATGCCACCTCTGGGCCTAAGTCTTAGGCAGCTGCGGAGTCACCCTGTCCCCCCCACCCCAACCCCTGCGATGGTCTGGGGGCAGAAAAGAGAGTGGAAGCTGGATAGCAGCTTCAGGCCCCTGGAAAAACATCTGGGTGGGAGCAGAGGAACTAGCCAGGCTGAAGACATCCCCAACTTTCTTCTTATTTCCCCTCTGCTACTCCCAATTCTGCCAGCTATGGGGAACCCAGCCAACTACGCATCTGTGGCCCAAAAATGTACTCTCGCCCGGCCAACCAGCCTCTGAATCAGAGGGGTGGGAGCAAGTTTGAGGAGCCGAAGCCCATGCACGCATGATATGGTAGAAATCATCTTAGCTGAGATGATTGGTCAGCTAAGTGAAGCATTTTAAAATCGAATGTACATTTATACATTCAGTCATCAGAGTTTGGACGTCATGCCGAGGCCTTTCCTTTAACTTGCATCTCCTGGGTGGAATTGTTCCTGATGTCTTTCTTGCATAAATCACACTCATATGACATTGCTTACCATTTCCAATTACAGTTGTTTTTAAGTGGAATGAGAAATTAAAAATACTTGTAAAATGATCTGAGTGCAAAAGTCTCCTGTGCTTTTTTGACATTTCCTTAACATTTTTCATAGTTGTTTCACCCACATCTAACTTAATAGCATTTTTTTAAATGACTGGTCTTTTTTTGGGTTTTTCCTAAGCTTCAACTTAGTGTTTATTGGAACAACTTTTTCCCCCCTTTTTTTTGCAATGGTATTTAATTGGTTTGTATACTACTTAATTAAATTGCATAATTACAACAGCAAGTTCCACTGGCGTAAACAGATTTGGGAACCAAGCCAGCTGTCTTTAGGAAAGCATTTGGCTCAGCTGGTGGGAGCAGCCGTGGTGGGTGTTTTGGACAGCTACCTTCCCGCCCCACATGTTCCTCCAGCTGCGGGCATCAGTCAGAAGGAGTGGGGAGAGCTGGTAAGTTGGGCAAGATGGCGAACTGCGGTGCGGAGATTGTCTAGTGCTCCCCTTATCAGGACCCAGGTGGAGGTTCATTCTCCGGGGACCAAGGACCTGACACTGCCCTGCCCCCACCTTGATCCTCACCTGGTTCTGCTCCCTCCCACCTCCACACTGTGCTAAGTGGGCCCCATCTCTCCCGATGCTTTTGCCCTCTTCCTCTCCCACACCCCAGGCTTCCTCCCATTGCAGCTGTCTCGGAAGAATTTGGCAAACGAACGCCACCGCTTTAGTGACAGGCAATAGCCAAAGCACCGCCCTCCCAGAGGCAATGGGAAACTCTTCCACAGAGCCGAGTTTCTAATGACATCACATCAGGCGTCTGGAGTAGGTTGTCTGGGAGAGATTTGGAGTCAGAGGAACGTCTAGGAGTCGTCCCTCAATCACATCTTCTTCCAAGGCTGAAATTTTTGACCATGTTTAACTGAGTCACAGTTGTGCCCACTTCTTCAAGAAGACGGGGCTGTGAACATACCTCTGCTTTCTTCCTTGTGTTCCCAAACTCTTTATATGGCGTGGGATGCCCTCCCTCTTTTAACGTCCCTTATCAAAGTCATTTTCTCTCTATCCAGTCTTCCCTATCTCATGGGTCATGCAGAGCATAAGTTAACATTTAACTTAAATGCCATTCATCCAACCAACCAACCAACCAACCAACCATAAGCATTAGCAGGCACCGACACCTCACAAGGAGAAGAAGGAAAATACTCTCCAGAGCAACACATTTGTAGTGGATATTTGCTATTTTGAGCCTCCCACCATTCCCCCTTCCTCTTAGGAAGAGAACCCCAATTTCCTCCCTGATTACTACCTGCTCCCTACAGCCAATGTGTTTCAGGGGTTGGTCATGTTTGGCTTAAGCTGATTGACTCAGCTCAGCTTCGTGGCCATGGTAATTGAAACAAATTCTATCACAGACGATACAAGGAGGTGTTTGCTTGGGACCTCTAGGGGAGAAACTCCATCACTGGAGTTGTTGAGGGCTCATGCAAGGCCTGGAGCTGCTGCAGCCACTTTGTTACTATAAGAGTTCAGAGGGGAGCCCTGAGCTACAGAAAAACAGAGTTGGAGATGTCATCAAACTACTTCTGAAGACCACCCTGCTTCTGAACTTTCCATTTACCTAAGCCAATAAATTCCCTTTAGTGTTTTTTAATTGATTAACTTTTTAGGAATCAACAAATACAAATACATGTCTTGAAAAATCAAAGGTAATAAAAGCCCAACAATGAAAAACAGCAGTCCCTGGATTAAGAAACTATGGTACATTTACACAATGGAGTATTACTCAGCTATAAAGAAGAAGGAAATAGTACCCTTTGCAACAATATGGATGGAACTAGAGAACATTATGCTAAGTGAAATAAGTCAGTCAGAGAAAGACAAATATCATATGATCTCACTTATACGTGGATTCTAAGGATCTGAATGGATGGGAGATGTGGACAGAGATAGTCTCAGAGACACAGAAGAAAAACTGAGGGTTGTTAGTTGGGAGGGGGTAGGGATGAAGGAGAAGGGGAAGGGATGAGACAATACAAATTGGTAACTACAATATGGCCTCAGGGATAGAAAAGACAGTCTGGGGAATATAATCAATAATGTTGTGAATATTTCTTAGGGGCCCAGATGGACTCATGTCTTCTTGGGGAGACCACTTCATAGTCGGTGTAGAGGCCTGAACACCACACTGTATTTCTGAAGCTGATGTTGAATAATAATGTATGTCAACTATAATTATATATACATATAATCACGGGACATGGAGTAGAGAGTGGGAATGGAGTCAATGGAATTGTAATAGATAAGCATGATATCGGGGGTGAGAGGGCAGTAGATGAGGGGAGGGAGGTTGTTACTTTGCGAGGGTGAAAAGGATAACTATTGCATTGTTCTGTACACCTGAAACTAACAATAAAAAATTTTTTTAAAAAAGAGAAAGAATGGATAATAAAAATGTACTAATTTGAAAAAAAGAAAAGAAAAGAAAAGACAAATAGCAGTCCCTGCCCCAGCCTTCCCCACTCTGAGTCCCAATTCCCAGAGTTAACCACTCAATTACTTTAGCTATTTCTTTGGTTCTTTACTGCCATATTTCTAAATACCATGCTGCACTAGTTGGCTCCGGCTGCCATAACAAAATACCATAGACTGGGTGGCTTAAACAACACGAATTTATTTCTCATAGTCCTGGAGGCTGGGAAGTCCAAGGTCAAGGTGCCAGTTAATTTGGTTTCTGGTGAGGGCCTGCTTCCTGGATTGCAGACGACCAGCTTCTCACTGTGTCTTCACATGGTGAAGAAAGAATGAGGTCTCCAGTGTCTCTTCTCATAAGGACACTAATCCTATCGGATCATGGCTCCACCTCATAACCTCATTTAATCCTAACTACTTCCTTAATCCAAATCCAGTCACACTGGAGGTTAGGGATTCGACCCATGAATTTTGAGAGGACACACACAATTCAGTTCATAGTACAGGCTATATACTACCATTTCTACACTTTTCCCTTTTAGACATTACCTGTGAGTTCCCCATAATGGAAGATGAGGTTTTGTCTCTTTACGCCGCCAACCCCACCTTCTCTAAACCCACATTGCTGTTTCCTGTATCTGGCCAATAGAGTGGCAGCACCATTTTTGGTTAAACCCATTGTCAGTGTTCACAGTATTGTGACTGCGCACCTAGGCTCATGGATGAACCACATGATGTTTCCTTTTTTGCATAATTTGTTTTCTTTAGTGTTAACAATGGCTTCATATGCACCTAACACTTATTTACATGCAATTGACTGCCAGAACTGCAAAATCCCTCCCAACACAGTTCAGTGCATGAGGAATCTGTCAGTTCCTTTGGGGCTTTTCCAGGAGGCATCCTATCCAGAGGTCCCCATCCTCCGACTCCAGTCTGGACCTGAGCCCTCTGCACAGCTGTCACCTGGGACTTCTTACATGAGACCCCTGGTTTCCTGGACCCCATACTGCATGAGTTCCCATTGCTGCTGCAACAACTTACTGCCAACTAAGTGGCTTAAAACACCACAAATTTATTATCTTTGATTTCTGGAGGTCAGAATTCTGAAATGGGTTCTCTCACTGGACTAAAATCGGGGTGTTGGCAGGGCTGCATTCCTTCTGAAGACTCTAAAGAAGAAGAGAACCCATTTCCTCGCCTTTTCCAGCTTCTAGAGGACGCCCACATTCCTTGTCTCATGGCTCCTTTACTCCATCTTCTAAAGCAAACAACCTAAGTTCTACTCTGCTAAATGAGTAACTATCCATCCATAGACTTTCAAACCTCCACAGTTTGGTTGACATCTCTCAATGCCATGGGTGAGGGGGCGACTAGGAAGTGGGCAGAGATCAATGGATGTGGCCAGATCACCATGTTTAACCAGAAAGTCTCTCCTTGATCTTTGGGCTGCTCTCGGTGGGGTTTCCAGTCCCATGAGCCAGACTGTATCCTGCTTGACACACTTCTGCATCACAGGCTCCCTCCTCAGCTCAGGGCACACACGGCCACACTGCCTACCCTGCCTGGGAAGCCAGTCCCTAGCACACTGCCCATTTTGGCGTCCACAGGCTCCTCTCCAGTGCTCGCATTGCCTCTGACTACAGTGCTAGGAGCTTCTAGTAAGTTCTACACACTCTTCTTTCTTCTTCTTTTTTAGCTGAGTCATCCTGCCACCTGTTGGCAGCTCAGCAGCAGCTCAGCTCAGGCTGGGAATCGAACCGGCGACCCTGTTGCTCAGAGCTCGCACTCTTCAGTGAGCTTCTAACCAACTGAGCCACTTGGCCGGCCGTCTACACACTGTTCTTAACAGCCCTCAGCTCCCACTCCCATTTGAGGTGTCCCACTCAAGTTGCATACAATCACTGGGCTGCCCCATCCACAGCAAGCAATTCCAGACATAGGGGTTTTCCAACAGACCCTACTGAGTGGACCAGTCATGAAGAACCAGCAAAGAGCCCTTTCACGGGTACAGGCTACACAATATCACCCATACCTCCCATCTGGTGTCTTTTGTGACCCCTTTCAGGTTCACATGTCAGAAAACCCCATCCAGACATATTTTGTGACCCATGCTCCATATTTAGTCACAGGGAATAGCCCAGAGTGGCTGGCATTTGTGGTACAGGCTGTACCTGGGCAAGAGGGGGATGGCGAATCCAGGCCTAAGGAGATAGGCTGCTCATCGATACATCATCACGCCGACCAGCAGCAGGCAGGAATGACATACCTCATATTATAGGCACCAGGCGTAAAACCTAACCTCTGAGGCTGGTTGCTAGCTTGTTATTGCTGTTTTCTCATAAATAATATTGAAATTCATGGAGTCATTAGGGGCGAGTCTTCCAGCAGAAAGATGCTCTTTAGCAGGAAATGGATCCTTTTACCAGCAACGCCTCGGAGAAGAAACAGGAACACCGTGTCCCCACAGCAGCACAACCCAGAGCTGCCATCAGCCATCTGCCCCATCCTGGCTCAGGCTCTGTCCAGTAACCACCTAAATAACAGCCCTGTGACCCAAATGGCCTGGGGGGTGGGCAAAATGTGGGTGGGCTCCCTGTGGGGCTGTCAACATTTAGCACAGTCCCCTCCTATCCTCTTCAAAAGCAACAAATATGGTCCCATTCACTGGGGGAGAGGCCAGTGATGAGGTTTGTTATGACCCCGGGACGGGGAAGGCCACCAGCCTGGGAACTGCCTGCTCGGAGCCCAGTGTAGATGTGGAACATGCCAAGAACAGAATGCGGCCACCGCACCTGCGCAGGTGAACTCTACTCTCTATACCAGACTGGCTCTAAATAGTCCAACACCTCAAATCTCATGCCAGCCCACTAAAGGCATCATTATTTAAGTGCTTCACTTTGGGGAGCTGAATAATTCCCTCTATTCTTCAGAAACGCAGAAGCTGAACACCAGGCATGCTGAAAAAGAGATTCACCTACTTAAAAAAAAATTTTTTTTTTAAACAACGACAATAACCATAAAGGAACTTTCCACTCTGTCCCAAGAGCCATGCCTAAGTGCCGGGAAGTACAGTTATAAACCTGGGATAAAACTCCAGGGGATTGGCAGGTCACAGGAGGGGATTCTTGTATACCCCAAGACAAATACATGATCAAATCTCACCTGTCATCCATTCCTATGATGGCATCACCCCCAGCGTGGTCCCTGTCCACCCTCCGCCAAGCTCTGAGCGGAGCCCCAGTGACTCAGGCCTGTGTTTTCTGCGCAGCCTCCTCCTTCCGCTCCTGCACTCCAGGTGTCCTATCCTCCCGCCTCTCCCCTCTATCTTTTCCAGAGCCACTGTCTTTGTCTTAGCCCCAGGCACCTCTTCCTTTTAAAATTTGTTATGAAATATTCCAGACATACAAAAAGGCACAAAAATCAAATACCAGACACCTGGGTCCCCATCACCCAGCTGCATAAATAAAAGGCAACTTTTTCTAATCCCAAGCCCACATCCCTTTCTGAGACCAAAATTTCTAGCAGCCTTTGTTCCATTTTTCCCCGGAAAAAGCCCAGGTTGCTGCATAAATCTGAGGCATAGCGAGCTATCACCTGGACTGCCTGTATTAATTCTTTCTCTACCCTTCATGGCTGCGTGCAGCTCCCCCGGCCTCCTGCTCATCTTCTTCCTTTGTGATTTCATGGCCTCCCTACCCCAGAGGGGCCTGGCTTGTGGAGGGGCTCTCCTAGTTGGAAATCACACCTGGGTCATGCCACAGAGCTGGACCACATGCTTCCTCCTCCCACTAGTGCTCTTGGAGACATTCACAGCCCCTTTGTGTATCAGGCATGGTGCGGGAGCTGGGGAGAAGGCAGGGCAGGGGGACACGCTGCCTTCCATGGCCCCGCAAACACTTGGGGGCAATGGACACATGCACAGAGGTAGCCGAAAGCCAACTGGGAAGGATGAAATCTGGGGGATATACCTGAGCAGAGAGGATGGGGGCTGCTGAGGCCTGAAGTGTTCAGGAAGGATTGGAGCCGGAGCTCAAGGTGTGTGTGGGGTTGAGAGAGACAGAGGGGGACAAATTGGAATCTTCTAGGTGAAAGAAAGCAAATCAATAGAGCCAGTTGGGGTGGGGGTGGACCTGGGGTGCGGGGGGAGGGGGGGCAAGGGAGGGGACAGGAGAGCCCAGCCAGGCTGGAGAGGATGAAGACGAGGCAGGCAAGCCGAACCTGCTGGGCAGGGTCTTGGGTGGCAGTGAGCTGAGGGGGTGGGTGTTGATGCTAACAAAGCTAGGGCCCCCACCACTTCCAGGCCCGCCCTTGTTCTCAGATGCCAGCCAGCAGGTAGGGTGTGTGTGTGTGTGTGTGTGCCCTAGCCCTTTGTCACTGCTTCCCCACCCTCCCGCCCCACCCTGCCCTGCCACATACAGTCTGTGGGAAGGCACGGAAGGGCAGCTCAGATACTGACCACACTGTTGACATTGGCACGTCCTGGGTAGAGGTAGAAGATGACTCGCTGGGTGCCCTCTCACCCACAGCCCGCCCAGGAGGCAAAGGGTACTCACTTAATTGGGAGTGTCCAGGGACACCTGGCGCCCATAGCCCGGGGCAGGGGACAGGGCTCAGGAGTGGGGATGCCTTCCCTACCTCTGCAGGAACCTCCAGGTTAAGTTCACCACTGCCTCCCCACCTGAGCTCCTGGCCTCATTTCCCACCTAGGCCCTACCACTGGTCCCCAGCTGCCCACCCCCACCTGTCGCTCACCCCCACCCATAGCCACCCTTGTCCCCACCATCTGGGCTGGTATTCCTGTGGTCCTGTGCTCAGCTCCACCACCATACCTATTGCACCATCTTGTAAGTCATTCCCAAAGGCCGGAGCTCTGTCTTACTCATCTTTATATCCCCAGCATCCTGCCACAAGAGAGGTGCTCCATGAAAGTTGAAAAAGGAAGGACCGTCCCCCAAGTGGCCTTTGCATTACAGGGTTGAAAGGAGGAGAGTCTCTGAAGAGGGGTGTCTCCTCCCCCCAGGACTTCTCTGGTGATTTTTCAGTGACAGCTGTAGGCCCTCCTCAACCATTTTCCTGGGCCTCTGAGCCTGAACCAGGGGTCCCGACCTGTCAACCACAGTGCGAAGCCTCCCTAGCACATCTGGTGACCTTCACTTCGTGGTCCTCACCCATTCTCTCCAAGGTGCCCACTCTCTTTTGCATTCTTTCCATCCCTGGTGTACAACCAGACCACTCTACCAGGTAAGTCTCCAGTGGGGAGAGGGTCCCAAAAAAGATAGTAGTTACACTGGGGCACACGTCCCCTCCTTTCCACCCACTCAACTCTTCCCAGGCCCAAGCTCTCACTCAAGGCCCACCTCCCCCATGGGCCTTCCCAACCCCCAACCCACATTGATCTTTCCAGCTCAACCGCGCCACTCTTACTATCTCCACTGCTCACTTGACCACTGATCATGAATGTTCCCTTCTGGACTGTTTCTAAGGTACAACCTCAGAGCTGGATGGCACTGTGGAGAACAATGAATTCCCACTTGTAGTTTTGCCAGGAGGCAAGGCCTATGCAGAGTGGGAAGGCATGTGTTAGAAGGCTTTGAGTCCTTTGGTGATAGATCTGAACTGGAGCTCAGGCCTCCTGACTCTGGTTTAGAGGTCCCTCCTCCTCATGAATCTTGGCCCTTGCCTCCTTATTTACAGCACAATCCTGGAAGATAAGGACCGTGTTGCACGCCCTGCTGTAGCCCTACTTAAGGACCAAGCAAGGGGTTGCCCAGAGCAGGACCTTGGCGAATACTTGGTGAGTAGTCATGTGATGTGTTCCAAGGTCCCAAATGACCGCCACACATCCACTTTTCAGTGTCAGTGCCACCTTTCCTTGCCAACACAGCCCAGCCCACGCCAGAGGCCCCCAAAGCAACCCAACCGAGACCCCTCAGAGGGGAGAGAGGTGTATAAATTTTATCTCCTTCGGGAACACTGGTAATTTTCATTTGGCCTCTGCCTGACTTGTCTTAGCCACTAAGCAAAGAGGTAAGTGCTCATTTTAATGGCAGGAAGGGACTGTAAACAATAAAAAAGCAGCCCAGCTTGTGGGTGGGGTGGAAAGCAAACTTGAAGGGATTTATAGCTGCCTAGGGACCAATGATGAGGGCCCCCAGGGCACCCAGGACATCCCATTTTCCCCTCTTCCTCCTGAGGGAAGATTTTCAGGACACCCAGTGAGTACTGAGGTGCAGAATTCTGTACACAGGGTTAGGGGGTGTCCTCCCCCAGTTCGTTTACCATTTGGCTAAGATGAGACTAGAAATAATAAGTGAATTTAGCAAGGTTGCTGGGTACAAGGTCAATAAACAAAAATCCAGTTGTATTTTCTATAGACTAGTCACAAACAAATAGAACATAAAACATTTTTAAATAGCATCCAAAGAAATTAAATACCTAAGAAATAAATGCAATGAAATATGGGTGCAACCGCTATACTGAGAAGTATAAAACAATGCTGAGAGATCAAAGACTTAACAAATGGAACTATGGCATCCATGGATTGAAAGACTCAAGAGTGTGGAGATATCTGTTTTCTCCAATCTATAGATTCAATGCAAGTCCAATCATAACCCCAGCAGAGGTGTCCACATGTGTTTGTAAATGCGTGTGTGAAAACTGACAAGTGATTTTAAATTTATATGGAAATGCAAAAGACCTAGAGCAGCCAAGGCAATATTAAAGAACGAAGCTGGAGAATTCCTCTAGCAGATATCAGGATGACTACTTTCTATTTTCAGTAATAATATAGAGTGGTATGAGTGCAAGGGTGGACAGGAGGCCAATGAATCGAGTCCAGAAATAGGTACACTTGTATATATGGTCAGTGATGACCAGGGCTCCACTGCAATTCAGTGAGGAAAGAATGGTATTTACAATAAATGACGCTGAGTCAACTGGGTATCTGTATTAAAAAGAAATAAACCTTGATCTCTACCTCACACTAAACAAAAATTAATTTGAGATGGATCATGGACCTAAAAATTAAAGGTAAGCCAGTAAAGCTGCTAAAAGAGAACATAGGGGAATAGATAGATCTTCATGACCCTGGGTAAGCTAAAAATTTCCTTAAACAGGACAGGAAAAGCGTTAACCAAAAATAGAAAGACTAATAAATTAGACTTTATTAAAATTAAAAGTGTCTGTTAATCAGAAAACACCATTAAGAGAGTAATGAGGCAAGCCAAAGAGAGCTCTATGACAGGGAACCGATATCCAGGATATACAAAGAAAGCCTACAAATAAGAAAAAGGCAAACAGAGCAACTAAAAAATAGAGAAATACTTGAATAGGCACTTTATAAAAGAGGATATCAAAATGGCCAATAAACATATAAAATCATGCTAATGCAAAAAGAAGATCACAGTGACGTATCACTACACCAACTAGAATGGCTAAAATAAGTTACCAAGTGTTGGTGAGGCTGTGGAGCAATTGAACTCTTAAATTACTGGGAGGGATGTAAATCTATACAACTACTTCAGTCAAATGTTTGGCAATACCTACCAAAGCTAACTATACATATACCATATAACCCAGCCATTCCACTCTTAGGTATACACCCAACAGGAATTGTACGTATGTGCACCAAAAGACACCAGAAAGAATGTTCACAGGGGCTTCTTTCAAAATGGTCTCAAACTAGAAGGGACCCACATGTCAACAACAATAGAATGGGTCAATGAACTGTGATTTAGTCCCCACCAGAAATCCTATACAGCAATGAAAAAGAATAAATCTCTGGCATATGTGACCACATGGATAAATCTCATGGATATAATGCCAAGTGAAATGCAAAAGGAGTGAATATTGCATGCTTCCATTTACATGAGTTTAAAACAGCAAAACTCCTGCATGATGACGGCAATCAGGGTAGTGGTTACTCGGTTTCTCCGGACAGGGTACTGACCAGAAGGAGGCCAAAGGGAGCCATCTGGAGAGTTGGGAATGTTCTGTAGCATGATCGTGGTTTGACTGCAAGATTGTTGACCTATATAAAAATTCTTCAAGGTGTACATTTAAGGTTTGGGCACTTTACCAAAAAGGGGGTAGGGGTGGGGAGAGGAGAGGGCAGGAAAGACCAAGACAGGGCCAGTCAGGGTAGGACTGAGGGTTGAGGCTGTCCTTGGGTGGCCTTCCGATTGCTCCCAAAAGAGCAGCGTTCTAGTAAAGAGGTGAACACATCATGGGTCAGTCCCAAGGATAAAAAGTCACCTTTCACCAGCACCTTGTCCACTTTGTAAAGACAAGTTAACAAGAGTGGCTCTAGGAGAGGGGCCATCAAGTACAGCTGCCACCGCGGGGGATGGGGTACACAGATGCAGCCACCAGGGACCACAGAGGACTCTGTCTTGGACCGGTTTGAATCAAGTGCTGGCTGCTCTAGAGGAAATTAATAAAATCAGTTTTCTTTTCTTTTCTACCTAAAAAACCCTAATCTGCAAACTCACTTTTCTCTCTAACTTCTACTTATTCCTCAGGAGAGAAAGGAGTGTGGGGAGATATCTTAGCTGGCACTGAGCCTGGAGCCTAACGCAGATAAGAGAGATTTAGTTCCATTTCACTCCTGCAGGCTCTTTAACGTCACCACCCAGTAAATGTGGAACTTGTCGCCTGCCCCAGGAGGGCTTTGACGGCACTTCTTTTCATCTCAGCCTTCTCTGGCAGCCCCTGGCAACTTGGGTTCATCCACCTCCTTCCCAGACTCCTGGTGGCAGAAGGACAGCTGAGGTGCACCACTTCCTTATTTGCTCCCTGTTTCCCCACTTAGATTGTGACTTATTGATATTTGTTTGCTTCGAGCAATCTGACAGTCTGGTTTTATTCCTCCACCCTGGCCCAGTCACTTATATTAGGGTGGCTCTGGAAGTCTGTTATTTGGATTTGCTCTCCATCTGTCCCACGCTCAGTGTTGCTGTACTCCATGTTATACTGTTTAAAAATAAAGTCGAAAAAGTAACAACTAAATAGATGACAGCCTGGCAAAAACAGCAGCTGTTGCCCATAAGGCAAAATAGAATATATTCCCCTGGATATTTTTATATAGAGATGGATAGAGCGAGAGAGAGAAGAAAGGGGTCTCCTCCAATGCAACATCATTTAACCCTCTCTAATGCCAACAGGGTGATGGGTGTTCCATGCTGGCACCTGTGACTCACCCTCAGGCTCAAAATGTGAATGTGCAGAGTCTAGAGTCTGAAGAGGCAGCTGGTGTCTGGGAACCTTTGTGAGATGAGTGTTTGCATTCTGACCCCAAGTACAAGTCGGATCCAAATCAAGTCAACAAGTCCAGACATTGGAGCAGATACAACAATGAATTTCACATGAATTCTGCCCTTGACAAACTTAAAATTTAGTTGAGTTAGCATGACACAAAGTTACCAAAAGTTCACAATAAAATTCACTTTAAAATCCAAATCATATGACACCAAAAGCACAAGTGACAAAAGAAAAAATAAATTGGACTTCATAAAATTTACAATCTTTTTGCTTCCATGGACATCATCAAGAAAGTGAAAAGATAACCCGTGGAATGTGAGAAAAAGTTGCAAATCATATATCTGATAAGGGACATGTCTAGAATATATAAAGACCTCTTAGATCTCAAAATTAAAAGACAATCCAATTTTTAAAACATGGCCAAAGGATTTGAATAGACAATTCTCCAAAGAAGATATACAAATGGCCAATAAGCACATGAAAAAATATTCAATATCATTACCTTCCAGAGAAATGCATATCAAAACCACAATGAGATACCATTTCACACCTATTAAGATACCTAGAATCAAGAAGTCCACTAAAACCAAATGTTAGCAAGGATGTGGACAGATCGGAGCGCTCTGACACTGCCAGTAGGAATGTAAAACGGTGTGGCCCCTTTGGAAAACAGTCTGGCAGTTCCTCAAAAGGGTAAGTGCAGAGTTACCATATGATGCAGCAATTCTACTCGTAGGTATACACCCAAAAGAAATGAAAACATATGTCCACACATAAGTTTGTTCATGAATATTCATAACAGCATTACTCAAAATAGCCCAATGTGGATGCAAATGTCCATCAACTGATGGATGGATAAATAAAATGTGGTATATTCATACAACGGGGTATTATCCAACCATAAAAAGAAATGAAGTTTTGATGCACGCTATAACATGGATGAACCTTGAAAACACACAAAGTGAAAGAAGCCAGTCACAATAGACCACATATATTATTCCATTTATATGAAATTTCCAGAATAGATATATCTATAGAGACAGAAAGTAGATTAATTTGTTGTCAGGGGCTGAAGGAGAGGAGAATGGGGAGTGACTGTTAATGGGTAAGGGATATCTTTTTCGGGTGATGAAAATATTAATAAACTTTAATTTTTTAAAAAAGAAAATATTCTGGAATTAGTGGTGATGGCTGCAAACTCTGTGAATATATTAAAAACCATTGAATTATATACTTTAAATGGATAAATTGCATGACATGGGAATTTTATCTCAATTAAACTGTTTTTTTTTAAAAAAATCCATAAAATTTATACAGAGAGGCAAAAGACCTCAAATAGCCAACTTAATATTGAAGGAAAAAGACAAAGTTGGAGAACTGACACTACCTGACACTAATCAAGACAGTGTGGTCCTGGTGAAAGAACAAATACATGAATGGAACAGAATGCAGAGCCCAGAAATAGACCCACATAAATATAGTCAACTGATCTTTGGCAAAGGAGCAATACAAGGAAAAAAGATAGTCTTTTCAACAAATGGAGCTGGAACAAGTGGACATCCACATGTAAATCAACCTATACACAGGCCTTACACCCTTCACAAAAATTGACTCCAAATGAATCATAGACCTAAGTGTGAAATGCAAAACTATAAAATTCCCAGAACATAGGAGAAACCCTAGATGATCTTGGGTATCACAATGACTTTTTAGATATAATACCAAAGGCACAATCCATGAAAAAAAAATTGATAAGCTGGATAAGCTGGATTTCATTAAAATTAAAATATTCTCGTCTGCAAAAGACAATGTCAAGAGAAAAAAAAAAAAGACAAGCCGTAGACCGGGAGAAAATATTTGCTAAAGTCACATATGATAAAAGGACTGTTATCCAAAATACACAAAGAACTCTTAAAACTCAATGACAAGAAAATGAATAACCTGATTTAAAACTAGGCAACAGATCTGAACAGACACCTCATCAAAGAAGATATATAGATGACAAGTAAGAATAAGAAAAGATGCTCCACAATCCACGTCATCAGGAAAATGCAAATTAAAACGATGAGATAGCAGTACACACCTATGAGAATGGCCAAAACTCAGAGCACTGACACCACCAGATGCTGGCGAGGATGTGGAGCAACAGGAGCTGGTTCACTGCTGGTGGGAACGCAGAATGGTGCAGCCACTTTGGAAAACAGTTTGTCAGGTTCTTACAAAACTAAACATACCACTACCATATGATCCAGCAATCATGCTCTTTGGTATTCACCCAAATGAGTTGGAAACTTAATGTCCACATCCACACAAAAAAATCTGCACATGAATTTTTATAGCAGCTTTATTCATAATTACCAAAACTTGGAAGCAACCAAAATGTCCTTCAGGAGGTGAATGGATAAGTGAACTGTGGTGGCACATCCAGACAATGGAATATCATTCTATGCTAAACAGAAATGAGCTATCAAGTCATGGAAAGATATGGAGGGAACTTCAGTGCCTATTACAAGTGAAAGAAGTCAATCTGAAAAGGCTACATACCGTATGACTCTTATTACATGACATTCTGAAAAAGACAAAACTATGGTGACAGTAAAAAGGTCAGTGGTTGTCAGGTGCTGGAGAGGGAGGGATGAGTAGGAGGAACGCAGAGGATTTTTAGGGCAGGAAAACGACTCTGTGTGATACTGTAATGAGGGTTATATGTTATGCATTTGTCCCAACCCATAGAGTGTACGACACCAAAAATGAACCCTAATGTAAACTATGGACTCTGGGTGATTATGATGTGTTAATGTAGGTTCATTAATTGTGACAAATGTCCCTCTCCGATGGGGGCTGTTGATATTGGGGGAGGTAGTGCATGTAGGGGGGCCCCAAAAGTTATGAGAACTCTCTGTACTTTCTGCTCAGTTTTGCTGTGAACCTAAAACTGCTCTTATAAATCAATTTTATTAATTAAAAAAACAAAACAATCCAAACCAAGAGAAGAGATGAGACAAAGATAGCTTATGATTTGTCGCTGAATGGCTGATTCTGTAGGTAAGGCAGGAGGTCAGAGCAGGGAACGCATCCATCCCAGACAAGAATCTAGATACAGACTGGGTCTTCAAGAAAGGGTAAAATGTGGAAAGGAGAGTTAATCCAGTGTGGGCAGGGGAATATAGGCCAAGTTCAGGGGATACCACCAGTCCTCCCCTTCCCCACAGGTGGGACCGCCATCCTGTGTAGGGGATACAAAGCCCCTGAGACCCAAGTCCAGCCAGGCACATGGAAGGGCTCTCCTCTGACCAGTGAGCGAGGCGCTGCTCTACAGCCCCCCTGGCTTGCTCGCTTGCTTGGCTCCTTGTTCAGGAGGGGCCCCGACTCCCTTCACCCCTTCTCTGGTGAAATCACCTGGTCCCAATGATGAGAAGCTGGCCTGACGCGGACTCACCTATTTGTCAGGCACTCTCCAAGGTGATGCAAATACAGCATGAAGGAGACAGACAGGAGGCTTTGGGGCTTGTAAGGAGAGGGTGCCGGGACAACGAAAGACCCAGCAGAGGTGTGCAGGGCCCTGCAAAGGCCCAGAGCAGAGTGGTGCTGAGCCGATGGTGGCAACTCAGGATGGGTGGTCAGGGAAGGCTGAGGTGACGTTTAAGCAGAGACCTGCATACTCAGAAGCAGCAGCCTCTGAGGGTGGAACAGTGTTCCCCACAGGAGCAGCTGGCACAAAGGCCTTGGGGAGGAAGGGGGCTGGTGTGCCAGAGGACCAGAACACGCGCGGGCCGGGGTGGCTTTACGCCTTGGATGTGATCTTAATTCCCATTGTCCTCTAACCCTCTCAGGCTCCAGGGCCTCTGGTTTTGATTACACAGTACCCTCACTTTGGTTTTTCTATCCTCAAACCACCCAGCGTCCGGAAATTAACTCAGCCAGAAGAGCTTGCTGCAGAAGGCCCTTTAGTGAGGGCCCTAATCACTCCTGAGGTGATGTTTGCACAATTAAAACCGGAGCGTCCTGCGCTCGCGTTGAGCGGGACCCACTCTCGCCATGGGTTTTATCATCTGTAGTGGCCTCTCCCACGTGCACTGGTGGGGAAATGGCTCCCACCACAAGGCCTCCTGACAATACGTCCACAGACCAGCCCGCACTCATTCACATCTCATGGTGCTTGCCATTAACTACATCAAATCTGAAAAGAAAGCAGCTAAATCTCAGACAACGGTTAGGGAGAACAGGGCACAAACAGCATGTGCCTTAGCTAAATTGATTAACCTCTCTTTTGGGCACTGATTCCGACTCTCCTGAACTAAAAGCATCGAATCAAATCCCATGTGGTTAAAGAATATGCCAGAGAATTGGGGCAGGGATGGGAACTGGCACTAAAGTAAGTGCAGAACTGGCTAATGGGCCATGTCAGGGTGCAGGGGTCCCCCTCCGGGCTGAGCTTCCCAGGGCAGGGTGGCTCCATGGAACTGTCAAAATGTGCGGCTGGGATGAAAAATGGCCTCCAAAATGCACAGCTGTGACGATGTGTGTGGCAAATGAAGGCCTAGGTGAGTCAAAAGGTACTTGGAACACGTGTCAGCCCGTTTTGTGGTGAGAGCGGGCGCTGTGGGCGGCGGGGACTGGGTGTGAGCGCCACAGCACAGCGTCGGCTGGAAAGGCTGGTGGCTTCTTCTCCTCCAAGTCTATTTATTTTTATTGTGGCAAAATATAGATAACATAAAATTTACCATTTTTACCATTTTTAAGTGTATAATTCCATATAGTTCCATAGTAGTACATCCCTCACCACCATCCATCTCCAGAGTTTTTTTCATCTTGCAAAACAGAAACCCTACATCCATTAAATACTGACTTCCCATCCCACCCTCCCCCAGACCCTGGCAACCACCATTCTATTTTCTATGTCTATGAATTTGACTCCTCTAGACACCTCTATAAGTGGCATAGGCAATATTTGTTCCTTTGTGATGGTTCATTTCATTTAGCACACCGTCTTCAAGGTTTATCCATGCTGTAGAATGTGTCAGAATTTCCTTCCTTTTTAAAGTGACTAATACTCCATCGTATGCATACACCACACTTTGTCTATCCTCTCATCTGTTGGTGGACACTTGGGTTGTTTTCACCTTTTGCATGCTGTGGCTACTGCTGCTATGTACGTGGGTGTCCATGTAACTGTTTGAGTCTCTGCTTTGAATTCTTTTAGATTTATACTCAGAAGTCGAATTGCTGGGTCATATGGATTTCACATTTATTTTTTGCTACCCTATTGTACATATGTGTTTTCAAAACTCAGAATGCCACCAACTTTTTGTTTTTGTTTTTTGAAGTGGGCGCAGTACAAAATCATAAATAAATTAATTCGTAAATACATCTCCTTCCAGGCCTGGTTTTAAAGACCGGTTCCAACAATCCTGCTCACCATCTTTATTCCTTCTTGACACTCACTGCCCCATAGGGGACATCTAAGTGAACTCTCTGCTTGGCGCAAGCCCCCTCCTCAAGAACCCCCCCAACGCATGGTCCTCCACACTGGGGGTGAGTACTCCCAGTAATGGAGCACTTGCTACCTCAGTAGGCAGCTGGTTTCCCAGTGGACAGCTTTTGTTGTTTCCAAGCTCTTTCTCGTGCTGAAGAGAAATGATTTTTTTCTCCAGTCAGCGGTAAGGAGGCAGAGCTGTTCTGTGGATTTGCTTGGCATGGGCAAAGGCTGAGGGGGCGGAAAATGCCATCGTGGTCTCCAAGGCTCACAGCCTTATTGTGGGAGAGTAATGGCTGAGGTAACTGAAGTTATATAACCCAACTGAACCATTGAGGAGAAGGAGGCAAAAGGAGTAGTGAGAGCTACACGGCTGATAGGAATGGAGGGCGGAAAGATGTAGGTGACTGCTCATTGGCACTCACTCCCTGGAAGACGAAGGCATGATTGGAAAGGAGGCGCCACATACCCATGGCCCCCAAACCTAGGTCTCCAAGCCAGACTCATTTCTTGAACCTTGGGCCCGGTTATCCAGAGTCGGTAGAAATCCTTTCCTTCCAGCTCCCCGTGGGAACTTCTCAGTCAGAAGCCAGAGATCTCTCTAAAATGCCCTCCAGTTCAGCCCCACATTCCGTCCATCCTGAGTCTGCCAAGCCTAGTCCAAAACATCTGGAATCCATCCCTCCTCTCCATCCCACGACCCCCTCTGCCATCAGGCCCTCGCCATCTGGTATAGGTTGAGTTGCATCCTCCCAAATGCATATGTTCAAGTCCTAACTCCCAGTACCTGTGAACGTGACCTTATTTGGAAACTGGGTCGTTGTGGAGATAATTAGTGCAGATGAAGTCATACTGGGATAGGATGGGCCCCTAATCCAAGATGACTGGTTTCCTTATAGAAAGGGGAAATTTGGATGCAGACCGGCACACGTGGAGAGCGCCACATGAAAATGAAGGCACAGATTGGGGTGTTGTTTCCACAAGCTAAGGAATGTCAAAGACAGTCAGCAAGCCACCAGAAGCTGGGGGCAGCGCGGGACAGATTCTCCCTCACAGCCTCTGGAAGGAACCAGCCCTGCCCACACCTGGGTCTTGGACTTCAGCCTCCAGAACTGTGTGAGAGTAACTTTGTGTTGTTGAAGCCACCCAGGCTGCGGTGCTTTGTTGTAGCGGCTGAGCAAACCCTACGCCATTCCTCCCACCCTCGTTTAGTGGCATCTAAACTCTCGGCCTTCAAACCCTCCTGTCTGCCCTCCCCATCGCGAGCCTGCACGTGATCATCAGAAATATCACTAAGGCGCACACCTGATCCTGCGGCCCTCCTGCTCAAAGCCCATGAGGGCTTCTCCTATAGCGTGGAAGCACAATTTCAAAGGTGGTCCAACTGTGGCCCGTTTTAGCCCCCTCACCCTCCTCATCTACACAAAGCTCACCCCAACCCCACTGGAGCCCTGCGGTCTCCTGAGGGAGGCATGTCATCCCTCACACACCTCCTGTCCTCTGTCTGGCCTTCTTTGTCCACCTGCGAAGCCCCAGTTCACCCCCAGGAGACTTAGCAAGCCTTCCTCAAATGCCCCTGAGAGGGTCATGCTCCCATCCATGTCCGTCCATCACGGTGCTGACCCCACTGCCCTGTCCCCACAAGGTTCTGTCATCTGAGGGCTCCCACCTCCCAGCCAGTGCTGTCTGGCCTGATTGGAGGGTGGTGGTCTTGAGAGGCTGAGATGCACGGGCTTGGTTGCCTGCCTGTGGCTCCTCTGAGAACTTCTGTCTGTGGCAGAGTCCTTCCAGGACAGAAAACGTGCTCACAACATTGCTGTCCCAGAGGTGGCCACACTGCTGCCAACTTGGTGCACTGAGGTAGACAGAGCCTCAGCAAAGACCAGGTGACACTCCAGTCAGGGTGGCTGCTGTCCCACCGTGGACAAGCATTCGGACGTGACGCCTGTGTCGGGCCTCTCTCCTGCCCTGGCCCTGGTCATCCATGGGCCTGGCTTAAAATCAGCATCTGCACAACAGGGCTCTGGGGTGGCTCCCTGGCCCTGGCCGCATAGGTGGTCCGCCTCCTCCCATTTCAGCTTCCCCTGTGAAGTCAGGTCCCTGAGCCTCACGCCGTACCTGGGTGATCAGGGTCACAGCCCAGTCCCTGCAGGATCTCTGGTGTTCTACAGAAAATCAGTGGCCCCGAAGGGCTGCTGAACCAAAAAAGAAACGCAGGACTCTGGCCCAGCATGCCTAGAGGCCCTGGCTGATCACCTGCCCTCTTCCTGGGGGTGCCTTCTCTATCTCCCAGGGACGTGAGACCCTTCCTGTCATGAAAGCTGCCTCAGGGTAGAGGACCCAGCACAGGCGCAAGCCCGAGAGAGGCCTTCAATACAGGCTTATCAAAGGAGTAAATGTGTGAACGGGTGGGTGAAAGCTTGGGGGTCGTGTGGCCTGGCCTCTCTCCACACAGGACAGACCGAGAGGCCTGGAGAGGTGCCTGTGGGGGGCCTAGTTTCATCAAGACCTCTGCTGGTAGCAAATCTGTGTTGTCGTGATTGTTGAACCTGAAAGCACATTTTCCCTTTATTCCCTTACAGCAGTTTGTTATGTCCCCCCTCCACTCCTCCCCACTCCCCACCCCCCCGGCCTGGATCTGCTCCCCTGTGTCTGAGAACTTCCCTTTCTGCTCAGCCTTTGCTCCAGCCAACGCTGGGCTCCCCCATCTAACAGCCTGCTGTGCTAATTCCTGCCAAGCCAGCTCCCATCCACGGGGCCCACCGCATGCATCCCGCTCCCTGTCCCTCCGTCCTCCAGCCAGCAGGGGCTGCCCCGGCAGTAACTCGGCCAACACTTGGAAGGCTGTGGCCTGGTCGCTGAGAGCGAAGGCCCTCTGTCATAGGCAGCTCTCAGCAAAAGGCATGTAGGGAGCTTTCCCTGTCGCCCCTCAAGCCCCCCACCCATGGCATACAAGTCCCTTACTCCATTCCTACGGTTCATAGCAACTTGTTTACTAATCTCCTTTTATAATAACACCCCCTTTATAATAATAGCAGCTTCTGCCATGAGCCCCTTCCCATCTATAGTCTCACTGGACCCTCAAGTTTGGGACCTGAATAAGGGGCTGGGTTGAGAGTCCCATTATCTCTATTTTATAGATACAGCAGCGAGAGCTGAGGGCGAGTCGTCGCCCCCCTGGCATCGCTGTTCCAGAGCCGTCTCCCCACTCTGAAACCTAGTCTCTCCACACACTGCTTGCTCCTACCCTCCTCAGACGCTGCACTGATCGTAACCTCCTAGCAAAATCTGGCCTCGGCAAGCCGGAGAACGTAATAGTGATGAGAATAGCAACACTAACTTCAAAAGAGGGCTGACTACGTGCAGGGCTCTGGACGGAGCACGTGCATGCCGTAATTCATTGATTCCTCACCGCCTCCCTGTGAGGCAGGCACTCATTAGCTCCACTCTCCAGGGAGAACAGGGAGGTGCACAGCTTAGGGACCTTCCCAGGCCACACAGCCTGTAAGTGGTGGGGAGAAGATTCAGGCCCACGCAGCACCAGCTCTGTGTATAAATCCACACTAAGGAGCCGATAACTGATGTGGGCTTGCTCAGACTCTGCATTTGAACATGGGCCAATGCCCATGGAAAGGTGGGCACAGGGGCAGGAGGAGGGAAGAGATGCCTTTGAATTAATGTGCCACTTTTCTCAGGCGGGAATCCCAGTGCTGGCATCTTGGGTGGGAGCCTTGAATTTGTTCAGTCATGCTGGGCTGAGGCTCAGACAGTAGTGATGCCGCACTTCCTCCATAAAGAGGTGGGGAGAGCAAGGCTGCCTCTAGGGAACAATATTTATTGAGAACCTAAGTGCCAGGCACCGTGCTGAGTGAGGGGGATATAACTCGGAGCCCAAACTGCCCAGGACTGACCCACAGAACTCCAATTTTCACCTATACGCTGGCCTTACGTCCCAGGCACTCAGCATCCCAACTTTTGGACTTTTACATCCAGATTTAAATCCAGGTTCAGAGGGACTCTATACAGCCATTCAGAAAAACATACAAACCAACCAACAGCATAGTTAAACAGCACAGTTGTTAAGTGCCAAACACTTTCTAACTGCTTTGTAGATGTTAACTCATTTAATCCCTGGAATAACTCAATGAAGCAAATACCAGGGGTGCCAAAAACTGTACACATTTTAAGAGATATTATCTATGTATTACTTTTTGAAGTTGAATTGAATTACGGTAGCAACGGGTAGTATGACGTTCGCTCAAAAGATGGCGTTAATCAAATGAATGCTAGCGTCATTCACTGTATTACAATTTCAATACATTTTTTTCCTTTCTTGAGTATACACTTTTTTGGCACCCTGTATATTATTCAGCCCATTTTCCAGATGCGAAAATGGAGGCCCAGAAAGGTAAAGTAGCTTGCTTTGCACACTGAGTCGGTGGCAAAACCTGTCTATGCCTCCCACCCCCCACCCCCCCTGCCTGCCCTCTCTCCTGCGTCTAGCAAAAATTCTGGAAGCCCAGGGTGCTGTTAGGGCTGCATATGAAAGGGGTACAGCTGGGGCTGCTCCCTGCCAGCCTCCACCCTGAGTCACCTGGAGAGTAACTGAAGCACATGTGAGGTGCTTGCCCAGTGAAGGACTGACGCCAAAGGGAGCAAGAGGGTTGGGGGACCACCGGCCTTGTGCTGAGAGCAGGACCATCTTTGTGCAAGAGTCCTCCACATTGAAAAGGTATTTTCATATCTATTCTTTGTGACCCACCCTGGGGTAGGCAGGTAGTCATGGTATCATCCCCATTTCTCAGATGAGAAAATCCAGGGTCAGGGTAGCTGGGGCCTTACCCGAAGCCTCCCCTAGCGGGTCCTGGATGCCTTCCCCAGGGCAATTCCCAGCATACCATGTGGCCCGCAGGAAGGTGAGTCTCTGTGCACACACAGGACACAAGGGGCTATTCCTGTTTTCATATGTACACATGTGACTGATATGGGATCACTGCCAGAATTACAAGCAGCCCCCCTACTCCGGGCATAAGAATGCATCTCCGTCCATGTTCTCATCACTCCACGGGACCTAGCGAGTGACCAGCTCTGGAAACCATGCACCCTGTGCTCTGCACCCAAAGGAACACCAGGGCAAGCAACTAGAAATCTGAGAAGGGGAGGGGAGGAGGCAGAGGTGGAGTTAGAACAGCTAGGTCCAGAGGGCCCCTGCCCGGGGGGGCTGGCAGCCTGAGATAGCAAGCCCAAGCCCAGGCTCTGTGCCAGCAGTGTGTTAAAACAAACCCAAACTAACAAATCCTGAAGACTAAATTGACAGTACCAGCCCAGCCCAGGAACTGCATGTGATTACACACAGGGCCCTGGACTCAGCAGCTTCTCGGCTTCCTTGGGAAGGCTGGAGGATGGTCCTGTACTGGGGAAAGGATGCAGAAAAGGATGACAGAGACGCAGGGCTAGCTGGGTCAGCCTCGAGGCCGAGCAGTGCGGGTGATGGGTTTGCCCAGCGGCAGCCTCCCAGCCAAGGCAGAGGTGTTGGGATAGAGGTGCTGTCCCCACCTACACCCCTTCTTCTAATCAATCCCCATCACTGGCATAACCCAAGGGCTCCAGCCATGGGCTCTCCCTGGCTCTCCCACACCACCAGGCAGCAGGCTAACAGGCAGTGCATGTTTAACCGAAATAGCCAATTAACCAGCCTTTTCAGGAAAGGGGGCTGGGGAGGGGGGAAAATGTACTGGATTTAGAATATTTTTTCTACACCAAAATATGCTTTTTTGCTGATGTAGGTGTATGCCCATGTGGATGTACGTGTAGGAGGGGTGGGGAAGGCATGTCACCTTACTGCTCCCAGGGGCTGGCCAAACAGAGCAGTGACCGGGAGTCCCAGGTCTTAGCCCCAGCCTGCTACTCTGAGCAAGTCACTTACCCTCCGTGAGCCTCAAGTTTTGCATCTGTAAAATGGGAGAATCGCCTGTACTTCCTCCAGTCCATGCAAACTGCACCGTGTGAGAGACTGCTGTTTTCTTACCTAATAGTCATTCTTCCCTTATGACATAGAAGTCTGGGGTGACTTACCTCCCTGAAAAACATAGATGCACCAATCAAGATGCTATGTTGTTGAAGAGCTGGGGATTCACATCTCAGTGAAAGGCTTTTAAACAATGGTAGGGTGTTAGGAGTGGACTCCAAAGGCATCTCAGCCAACTCCCTCCTTTTAAAACTGAGGGCATGTGCAGGAGTCTTCTCTCTCCACCTGAACTAGAAGCACCTATGGGACAGGTATGCATGTCATGCACCTTCTCACCCTCCAGGTGCCACATGGGGCCTCCACCACAGTGGACGGCCAGTATACGTTCCCTGAGAGAGTGACTGTCCTTATCCAGCTGGTTAGCACTCCACTCTGCACCCCGAAAGCACAGTGACAGCCCTCCCTCCCTCTGTCTTCAGCCACAAGGACAGCCACCCTCAGAAGAGTCCTGACAAGGCTGTTTGGGCAGGAGGGGTCGGACAAGCACTGGGGAACTGACAGGCCCCAGTATTCCGTGTACATAAGAGAGAGGTGTCCCTGTGTCCAGGACTGCTGCAACTGCTGCTGGCTGACGTTTGGCCGGGCTCGGCAGCTCAGAGAGCACCTTCGCAACCTTCCTCCCTTTGAATTCTTGCCCCACCTTCCAGGCAGGTACCTTCACTTTTCTGAGAGTTTGTGGGTGAGCCAGGTTGACCTACTCCCTTCTTCTTGGTCAACTCTCCTCTAAGGAGGAGAGAGGATGATGGTCTTACTTGTAATGGCCTCAACCAAACCTTAGCTATTAGCTTCAGAGTTTATGGATGTTTGCTCCTGGGCTCCCCTGGCCACAGGTATTTCAAATGATGTTAAAGATGACTGTTGTTGTTTGTTATTAGTATCATGGCTGTTATTATGGCTTGCAGCTGCAGTGAATAGGGAATAGGCCGACCACCTTTTAGAGTTGTGCCAATTCCTTCAGACCCTAGTTAAACAGGAGCTCTGTTATACTAAACCCTGCTTTCCCATAAGGATTTTCACTGGACTGTCTTTGCTGTCTGGTAACTAAAGGGGAAAACCAGGAAATTAGGAAAAGAAAAAAGCATTAAAAAAAGAAAAAACCTGTCTGGGAGGTATTATGGGATTTGTGGACATGATGGGGAAAGGGCCCCCTTCCCTCTCCTTCTCCCCCTCTGTCTCAGATCAAAAGGACAGAAGTTGGAATGAAACGTCTTGGTGAGGGAGAACATTTACGAGCACAACTTCTTCTTCCATAAGAAATGCGCGATTCAGACAGTTGGCTCATGACGCCGGACATGTAGCAAAGGGAGAAAAGGAACGGGTGCCAAGCAGGGAACGAAGAGGACTGAGAAGGTGGCTGAGAGGCCCTCCTGGGAACTGGCAGACGCCCCCAGCCTCTCCATGACCGAAGAGGTTACCATTAAACAAAGTCAGACAGACAGGGAGTGCTCTCCACCGCGTGGCTCCGCAGCCAGGAAGACAGGCCTGGCGGAAAAGAGGACTTCAGGCAATAAAGAGCAGTGACAATCCTATTAGCCTACGGGCCCTTCACTTACATCCTTGCATTTCAGTTCTGTGGGCCTCGGTCTTCTCGCCTGTATCGTCGGAGGAATGGACTAGATTTCAAGGCCAACTGCAGGTTCTGACAATGGGTGACGCTGCTAAGGATCAGTCCTGAGAGAAAATCCCTTCCCATGCCTGCCTCCGGCAGGGAGTTTTCCTTGCCATCTGCCTGGCACAGATGGCAGCAGGTCCTAGCCTGGCTAAGGCGGGGTCTCTGCCATCTTCCCCTTCCCTCACCCCCGCTTCCTCCTCCCTGGCAGGACCTCCCCACACTGCTCCACCCCACCCACTGGCCCCACAGCACTGCCAAGGGCGGAGGCTGCAGCAGGAAGAGCAAAAGCAGCCCCGGCAAGTTGCCGTGGCTTTCCCCTGCCCGCCCGCACATCTGCCTTGGAGGCCGGGAGTCAGGAGGCCCCGAGCAGAAGTAAAACCAAAGACGGATCGGGCTATCTTCCAGCTTCGAGGGCATTCAGCACACACAGATATGCACCCCCACACACACTCACACATGCCTGCACTCACACATACATAGGCACACACATACTCACACACA
>NW_017731536.1:1910852-1933332 GCF_001890085.2 Hipposideros armiger
ACACATACATAGGCACACACATACTCACACACATGTACACACACACACACAGACACACACACACACACTCTCTCTCTCTCTCTCTCTCTCTCTCTCTCTAGTCTTAACAACAAGGATCTGTCTTCCCCCTTTCCTTTAGGCCCCGCCCCTCCCAAAAGGAATCCATCTGGCTCTCCAGTGGCAACCACAGCCCTTCGAACCATCTGGAAATACAAGCAGGGCAGAGCTGTGCCAGGCTGGAGGTGAAAACAATCAGGGTCAGAGGAGGGGAGAAGAGAAAACAAGGCCACTGCCAGGTTCCAGTCAAAAAGGCCTGCTCCCTCACTCTCAAACCTGCCCAGCCCCCAGAATACCCCACACAGCCCCCCACGTCTGCCTGGACAGCTCACCCTGACTCCACCTTTCTTCCTGCGTTCTGCTCACCCACCCCTCCTCCCCCATTCTGCCACCAGCACCCACTCTGGTGACATCTAAAAACAGTCACACAAAGTGTAATTTTAGCTCCAGTGGTCCCTGGCTATGGTTGTGTGGTTTCTAATTATTTTATTCCCAAGGTTTACCTTGATGGATAGTTATACACTTTCCAATTTACTGTACAGTGTCTTGTAAAGTGCCCTTTTTTTAAAAAAAAATGTGTGGATTAGTCCATGTTGTTAATTTTCCCAGCGCTAAGGAGAAATCTGCAGATAATTACCCGCCTTAGAAGCTCTGATTCAATCCCCATTTCCTTTAATACTAATAAAATGGACAGTTCATTTATAAGAAGTTCCCTAAAAGAGGGTATTGAAAAACATTATATTTCTTTTAAAGTTGTTAAAGGGCATAAATCCATTACTCAGATAGCGATCGCTTAATAATTTAATGCCTTTGGCTTGGCATTGTTCCCGGAATATTTTCACTTTATCTGTCTTTATTTTCAGGTTGGAACAAATTGAGGAATAATCAGCCCTGTTGGTGGGAATTGTCACAGAGTCCACCGGAAGAAGTGGAGAAGACTTGGGGGGTGGGGGGGACACCCTCGGGAGACGGTCTGTCTCCCTCATAGGCCTTCAGTCTGAGGAGCAGCCCTGCATGCATGGCACTGAGGGTGGGGGTGACCTAGCTTTCCCTTTGGGCCTCCGTGTGGTGGAGAATGTGTCCTGCACATGGCCCGGGAGGCAATCACCCCACCCCTCCCTCCCTCGGGCCCAGCCGGGCAAGCAGGTGGGAGGGCCCCCTAGGCAGCGTCCTTCTGCAAATGGGATTAGTTTGCATTTTCTAAATAAAATCATCTACATGATGTATTAACCCGACCCCATAATTAAAATCATTAATGTTTCTTTGTGCGGATTAGCCATAAAGAAAAACTAAGTGCTGGAATCAACATTCCTTCTTACAGGCTCATCCAACAGCCCTCCCCAGAAGAAGGCTCGGAAGCCCCATCCTGCCCGCCCCCTCACCACACAGCACTGTTGATCTGTTGATCTCCCAGTCAAGGAACCTCCGCCAGCTGGGTTTAGCCGTGCTTGGGGAATGTCTGCCCTGGCCCAACCGGAAGCTGCATGGGAACAGGGCCCAAGTGGTTTGGGAAGCAGGCCTGAACCGAACAGAAGGATGGTTGAGCTTAAACTTCCATTCTCCAAATCCCTGTGTATCCCTTCCCCTCTCTGGCCCTCAGTTTCCTCTTTAAAATAAAGCCAGTGAACTAAAATGATGCTTACAGTCTCTTTCCAGTTCCCAGGGCCGTGACAAGTGTGCTCCCCTGTGGGGAGGACATATTTTGGGCCACAATTGGTATGCTGGACATGATTGTTGAAGGGAATTGAAGGGAACATGCCAGACAGGTGAGGTGATTGGGGGGAGACGGGGGCATTACCACATCCAGTGCAGGGACATGAGCTGCCAGGGGATGGAGCTGAGCAGCTGGTGATACTCCAAGGAGAAAGGGCAGCCCAAGGCCAGCAGCATGGACCCCTCAACCTGGCCACACTGGAATATGCCCATCTTTACAGGCCCTTCCTGTGGAGAGACCTCATCTAGACTCAGGGCACAGAGGAACAGCTAAGGCAAACTGCTGCAGGAAGACTGCTACAGGGAGACCTGACACACAGGAGGACCAACTGGAGGAGGCTCATGATCTAGCCCCCTTCCCTGGGGAAGCAGCCAGTTCCCCTGCACAGGTGGACACAGCTGGTGATGCCAACAGCTGCATCGATGAGTGCTCAGGGCCACGGGAAGGGGAAAGGAACACTTAGCAGTCAAGCCATGCTCCCGATGGGGGGAACTTTTAAAGTATATTTCCCTCTTCTCTTTTAGAAGTTACACACTCCATTTCTATTATTTTAGTGTTCACCTTTAACTTTTTAACATGAATACTTAACTTCAAGCCCAAAATTAATACTACTACCTCTGTCTCAATCAAATCAAGCACTTTGTACCCATTTCCTTCTTACGTACTAAGATTTTAGATCTGTCTCATTCTTTTCTCCTATAAGTTAATCAGTATTACTAGTATTTTTATAAAAATTAATATGTTTGTATTTACCCATTTATTTACCAACAACTCTATTCTCCACTCCCCATTGCATCTTAGATATTACTTCTGCAATGAGTTTGCTTCATTCTTAAATATATATTTTAGGGGTTCCTTTGGTGAATATCTTCTGGTGAAAACTCTGAATTTTTGTTTGCCTGGATATGCCTTTCTTGATTATTTATATTGGCATAAAATTCCAGTTTTCTGCCCTCTGAGTACTTTTAAGATGCCATCGTTGTTGTTGAGAAGTCAGATGTTTTTCTAATTTTGTTGTCCTTTGTAGGTCTTTCCTCCCTGGATGATTTTTAAGATCTTTCTATTGGTAATGTTATGCGATTTCACTTTCAAGTTTCTAAATGTGTGTTTCTTTTCATTTACCTTTTGGGGATTCAACTTGCTTCCCTAATCTGAGAATTTATTTCTTTCATCAATTCTGGAAAATCTTCAGCTATTTTCTTTTTTTTTTTTTTTAAAGATTTTTACTGGGGAATTGGGGGATGGGAACAGCACTAGGGAATTGGGGGAAGGGGAACAGACAAGTTGCTGTTGTTTTGTTCTTCAGTCTAGTTGTGGAGGACGTTGCTTCACTGGCCCAAGTTGGCACCATCATTGCGCTCTTCCCGGGTGAGGCAGATCAGTCGCCGGCTTCTGGACGGCCGCTCACTGCGGCTGCTGGCCACTCACGCTGGCTGCTGGCTACACATGGTAGCCCATGGCAATCCACCGCCACAGGGGCTGTAGCCTACACCGTCGCTGGCGACTCGCGGCAGCCCAGCTCCAGGTTGAGCTGTTGTTCAGCATCTTAGCTGTAGAGGGCAGTGTCACTGGCCCTCATATGTGGGATCCCAACCAGGGCCCTCTGGCGTCCGAAGCCAGTTCTTAACCATCGCGCCGCTCAGCCGGCCCTCAGCTATTTTCTCTTTCAAGATTGCATGTGTCTTATTCTTACTATTCTCTTATTCTATATTTAAAAATTAGACATTTGTTAGACCTTACAATTCAGCATCTGGTGTCTCTTACCCCTTCTGGTATTTACTGCATTTTTGTTTTCCTGTGCTGCTTTCTGAGTAATTTCTTCCTACCGATCTGTTAGTTCACTAAAACTCTTTACAACCAGGCCTTCTCATCCAACCCTCATTCGCTGTGTCCAAGTTTATCTAGATCCTAGAAAGAAATCAATCTAATTAAGTTAACTCACTTTAGTATAAGATCAAAGTCAGCTCTTCCAGAAGGTATTTAAAAACATAAATGAATACCTACCAAAAAAAAACTTGGAACAGGGCTTTGCTCATGAAAGGAGCTTGATAATCTTCGTTGAATAGATATATGAACTTGAGGAAAATAAACTTACAGCTCAAGAAGCCAACAAAGGCACCACATAAAACCCTCTCTAGCCTCAAGAAACCCAAGTTCTGACTCTTGTTTAAGGGATGTTCAACCTCAGTCATCAAGGAAATGAAAATTAAAACCATACAATAACACATGGAATGGTAAAAATTGAAAGGTCTGACAATATCAAGTGTTGGCGAGAAGGTGGAGCAATGGGGAATGTAGTTTGGTATACAGTCTTTGCTGGCTTATGGGAATACAATTTGATAGAACGACTTTGGAAAACAACAGTTTGGTGTTATCCAGTAAAAAGGAAGTTAGGCATACTCTATGATAGATAATTCCACCCCTAGCTATGTACTCTATAGCAATGTGGGCCACATGGTTACATGCCAAGAAGATTTATAGCAGTTTGTTTGTATTTGCCCCAAGCTGGAAATACCCAATAATCCAATCAAGAGTAGGAGCAGTGGGCCGGCCGAGTGGCGCGATGGTTGAGAACTCGCTTGGGACGCCAGAGGGCCCCAGTTCGGATCCCACATGTGAGGGCCAGTGACACTGCCCTCCACAGCTAAGATGCTGAACAACAGCTCAACCTGGAGCTGGGCTGCCATGAGTCGCCGGCGACGGCGTGGGCTGCAGCCTCTGTGGCAGTGGGTTGCCAAGGACTACCGTGTGTGGCCAGCAGCCAGCGTGAGCGGCCAGCAGCCGCAGTGAGCGGCCGTCCAGAGGCCGGCGACTGATCTGCCTCACCAGGGAAGAGCGCAATGATGGTGCCAACTTGGGCCAGTGAAGCAACGTCCTCCACAACTAGATTGAAGAACAAAACGACAGCAACTTGTCTGTTCCCCTTTCCCCAATTCCCCAGCACTGTTCCCATCCCCCAATTACCCAATAAAAATCTTTAAAAAAAAAAAAAAAGAGTAGGAGCAGTAAAACCAATTAGTGTATATCCTGGTATATTCATAAAATGGAATACAGTAATGAAAATGAGCTACAACCATTCACAACCAAACAGATGATTCTAACAAACCTAATGTTGGGTAAAAAACAAGACCTAAAAGAATTCCATTGTTAGTAGATTCAAAACCAGGCAAATCTAAATGATAAAGATGAAAACACAGTTGGGAAAAGAAAAGCAAGGAAATTATTACCATAAAAATTAAGGCTACTAGTTTCCTCTCAGGAGAGGGAAGGGCTTTCTAGGAGTTTTTGACATGGATAGTGGTTTCTTGGGTGTTTGCATTCTAACTATGTGTTAAACTGTATGGACACATTTTATGCACTTTTCTATGTGATACAGTATGTTTAAGAATAAAAAAATTAAAATAAGAAAAGTATGCAGGGATGGAGGAAGGAAGTGTCTCAAGCTACTGGAGGATGTGTACCTTCCAAACAAGGGAGCAAACCAAGAAAGAAGATACTAGATCCAGAAAACAGAAGAGAGAGAAAGGGAATCCTTAAAATGATGGTGAATGACAGGTGATTCCAGAGAGCAACCAGACAAGAATGGGCCAGTCAGAAGTCTGCAGAGAGACTTCAACAGGAGATAAAATTGACAGATTGCTTGATGCATTTGAAAGGATTGGGAAGGTGTTTACCCAATTAAGGGAACATTTGAGGCTGAATGAATGATAAATTCACAGAAAAGTAGCCAAATATACAAACAAAACCAAAGATAATTATTGACTCCAAAAAACCCAAAAAGTTGCATCAGAAAGGAAGCATATAGTATACTACATACCTTAGGTGTGACCAGCGTACATAATTGCAATAACGTAAACAGTACATATTGATTTAACTACAAGTATGACATAAGGGTGGGAATATGGGAAACCTGTGTTTCTAGTATGGATCTAGGGTAAAGGGAGCTAAACTGTCATCTTTCACGGTGTAAAATCAATAAATAACATGTTCAAAATAGGAAAATGAAAAAGTGGCTGTACACACACATTACTTAAAGACAGGAAAATTAAAATGCAAAAAGAAAAGCAGCTAAAAAAGAAAATAGTGGCTATCTCAGGCAAATGGGAAATGAGATAGCATGGGGGGAAAGGACTTTTTTTTGTACTAAGTTTTACTGAACTATTTGACTCTGTACACTATGGACATACATATTTGATAAAAGCTAAAAATAAAAATTAAAAAGAAGGATGAGACACCGTGTCTTGCTTGAGGGTGTGTGCAAAAGGCAACATCACCTGTCACCTCCACTCCCCTGACCCCTGCCTGGCCACCTCTGTCCCGGGGTTGCCCCAACTACAGTCAGGGCCAGGACCATGGTATAGATGAAGAGCACCAGGCTTAACTGACTATCAGCACAGATAGTACAGTCTTAAAAGAAGAGAAATATATTCAATACATTCAAATTATACCGTGACGAGTAGGGTTACCCTAGGGCTACAAGCAAGAATTGCTTCATGCAAGAGTTCTATTAATATGCTACATCATATCAGGGTGTTAAATAGGAAAAGCATATTATAATTTTAATGCATACTTAGAAGATATTTTATAGAATTCAACAATAATATCTCATAAAACTTTAAGACCTAAAATAAAAAGAATTTCTGTTGATAAACAGAGCCTCCATCATTAAACTACATTGGTGATAATTCCTATAAATTCCACAACATATAAAGATGCCTGCTGTTACCATTGTAATTGAAATCATTAATAAAAATATAATTATTTAACATTGTCTTAAAAGTTCTTGTCAAAGAAAGGCATAAAGATAGTGTAAGGGAAATAAATATCGAAAAGGAAGAGATAAAACTATTGCTTATATATGATATGATTATATATCTAGAAAATTAAATCAGCCAAAATGATTCAAATGTAAAAATATCTAGTGAATTCTGTTAAAGTGTAACAGCTTATGTCTCTCACATACTCGCTCAGCTCCAATGGTGTCCCACCTCATTGAGATCAAATCCAGTGTCCTTACATGGACCCCTTATCATCTGGTGACAGCCTCATTTTCCCCCCATTCTCTACCTTGTCTGCTCCACTCCAAGTATATGGCTACCTTGTTTCCCCAATATGCTATGTATGTCCCCATCTCAGGGCCTCTGCTGTTCCTATTTCCACCTTATTCAGGTCTCTGCTCAAATGACACTTGTTGATAGTAACCCTCTCTAGCACAAATGTCACTCTGTGAGTGGCTTTACCTGAGCAAAAAGTCTTTCCCTAAATAAAGTCATTCTTTATTTTTTCTTTATAAGGTTTATTGCTACCTGAGCTATTCATTCTATATTTGCTTATTGTTGCTCTTCTCACTAGAATGTAAACTCCAAGAAAATGAAAATTTGGTATCCTTGGAGCCTAGAAGGCTATCTGGCCCATGAAAGGCATGTGATAAACTTTGTGTTAAATAAATGATTAAATGAAAGACAGTATAAAATGCTCAAAAGGTCTGTAGAGGAATTACTTTCTCTTCTTTGTTAAAATAAAAAGGACTCACAGCAGACACGGAAAATTCCTATATATAACTATATCAGGCTTCTCTATAATGAAAATGAAAATAAAAAAGAGGACAACAAACGATTCGATTCAACAGGACAAAAGTGATTAATACTTATAGTCTATTAAAAAGCCCATTTAAATTTATAAGAAAAACACCAAGACCATAACAGATAAATGAACAGATAACTCACAGATAATTCAATACATTATAAACAAACACATGGAGAATAGTAATCTTCACCAGTAAACAAAGGAATGTAAATTAAAGCACATTGAGATGCCGTTTGATCTGTCAAATTTGCATAGATATATATTTTTTTGCTAACTGCTATTGAAGTTGAGATGGAACTAGTATAGACACATTCCAGAGTGATGACACTGTGTTTAACAATATTTTTGGAAAGCAATTCAGCAATACAGAGAAAGAGCCATATAGCCGTCTGTGTCCTTTACCAGTAATTCCTCTATTAGGAATTATTCCTATGGAAATTCAACAGCAGCAAAAAGCTATTTATAAGAAGACACTCACGGCAGTGTTATCTATAAAAGCCCCACACTGAAACCATAAATGGCTAACATTAAGGGGAATGGTTTAATAAATTACAGTACCTCAGCACAATGGAATATTATGTGGCCATTAAAATGATAATTATGCAGAAACATGAAAAATGTTTATGAGCCACTGGCCATTGAAAACAAGCAGAATACAAAGTAGCCTGTGTGTACCACGAGCCAAAAGCCCAGCGTGTATGTACACTTAAAAAGATAATATGTAAAAATAATATACTGGCTGGACTGAGGTTAGAGGAACTTTATAGTGAGTTATAAGAAATATTCATTTTTAAATGTTCTCCTTAAATTTCCACCCGGAAGCACCTGTAATTTCTAATAAGTGAGATTCTGAAAGGTCCTTCCTGTGCCTGAAATAACACGGCACAAATTACCGATTTGTGTATGCCCCTGGAAACCTTTATTATCTTTACTGTATTTACACTACAGTAGTAGGACCCCTCTTACCACCACTTTCAACCCTCCCTCCCTCTGCTGTGGCAGGTTAGGAGCAAAGATGCAGAAATATGTCAAACAAACAAAGAAGCAAAACAACAACACTCAGGCTAGGGCGAAAATGACTCTCATAATCACTCAAGCGGCCTTCCTGGCTGGCTGGGCTAATGGGGTTTTGCCTTAGCAGGAAGTTTTGCTTCTACCTCTGAAAGTTTCTAGGTGGAGAGAAGTCTCCACTCTGCCCAACCCAGAACACGGGGTCTGAAAACACATCTGGGAGTTGAGGCAGCCACCTCTACAGCCAAAGACACAAGCCCAAATGGATTTCCCGGTCATGATGCACGGAGACAAGTAGGCCCATTGGCCCAGAATCTCTGCACCCCTGATGACAAGCATAGCTGGGTGGCACAGAACGGGGTGGAGGTCCAGTCTGGCTGGAATGCTTTCCTCCCTGTCATCCACCTGGACAACGGATTCTCCAGCCTTCCTTCTGATACCTTCCTGACCTTTCCTCCACATCCTAGGGCAAGTTACTTTAACTCTGTGCCTCCCTTTTCTTTTCTTTAAAATGGGGATAATAAAAGCCCCTAGGCCACAGCACTATGCAAGAATTAAATGAGTTAATATCTGCCAAGCAAAGAAACGGTGCCTGTCATATAATAAACACTCGCACAATGTTAGTTATCATGGCATTGTTGCCCCCGGGGGTAGAATTCACCATCCCTCCTCTCTATATTCTGTACACATTCCTAATAAAGCAACACAGTCCCAAACCTGTATGGGGCAGAACCTTTTTGCATGATGTAATTCCCAACCTCCTTCTGGGAAGAAATTAGAGTTGATAAAATGTTTAAGCAATTTTCTGATAAACTTTAATGAGATTAAGACCTCTTCTGGGAAGCCAGTTACCCACCCACTCAGTTGACTGTCAGTCAGAATCTAATGATCTGGAAACAATCCTTTTTCTTGTATCCAGTCTAACAGTGATAACCTAATCATTCTATTTTCCTATAAAATTTTTCTATGGGACAATACAGAATTGGCCTGCTAACCCTCTTTGCTTGTAACCTGCTTAAACTAACCTTAATATATGTTTAAAAGTAGAATGTCTGAAAAAAAAGTAAGAAAACTATTATGGCACATAAAATAGTTTATAGCATTTATTTGTATTCTTTTCTAATTTTCATATTAGAGCCAGGACCCTGGGAGGCAGGGACCATACTTATTTTTACCCATATGTTTATCTAGAACTTAACATTGTAACCAGTACATAAAATATAGTCAATAACTGTTTAAGATAATCAATTAATGAAAAAAACAAACCTTTAAAAACAAACAAAAAGTACACTTATTATCTAGAAGAATGGAAAGGAACTATTAGCTATAGATTCTACTATAGGTTCAAACCTTGTTTTTAGCTGTGTGGTGTAGGGAAAGTTTTCTTCACCTTCCTGAACTTCCATTTCCTCATCATACTAAGAGATAATAATGCATTACAGCGGTGTCATGAGTTGGGCCAACTTGTATAGTGTAATACAATGTCAGGTACATTTGGGCCTCAAACCATTTTACTTTCCTCTTTTGCTACTAATTCTCTATGTGACATGGAATCACTTTCTCTCTCCAGGCTTTAGTTTCCTCATCCATAGTGAGAATTAAAAAAAAAATTCCTCACATGCCAGGGACATAGTGAGGGCAAAATAAGAGAATGGATGTAAAAATGCTTTAAAAAGTAATTAAAGCTCACGGGGGAATTTTGCTTCTAGCCAAGATGAAGAAACAGAAACCAGACATAGCCTCCTGCCTGAAATAACCAAAATACTGGACAAAAATACATGAAACAATAGTTTCAAGATACTGTGCATCCAGCAACAAAGAACAGTGATATCTGAGAGATGAGGGGAAAAAAATGACATGAGCCTTACAGTAGCCCCAATTACAGCCTTGAGAGAGGATCCAGGCCACAGGGCAGGAAGGTGGAGCTAAAGCAAAGCTTGGTGTTCTTCCTAAGCTGAGGAGACGGAGGTAATAGTCCAGGGATACCAATAAATTAAAGTTCATAAGATGGAGTACCAGAGAGAAGAGCTGCACAGAAGGAGAACCCCAGAGAGCTGCAGAGAGTTCCCTGCAAGTATTCATCATAGTACTTATCAATGCACACATGTGACAAAACACATCCAAACCCAGGGAAAGAATTACCCCCAAAGAACTAAAGGGAATAGTATGTATCTAACATGGAGTGGGAATAGTGCTGTTCTGACTGGCCAGACTGGAAAACCTCATAACTCACAGGGCATTGGTTAGAGTACTCAGAAAGGTCTTACCACTGTAACGGAAAATAATTAGTCCTAGACTATATACAGATCCGGTCCCATCTCACAAATCTGAAAAGTAAGGTCCAAAACTATTCCCAATAACTTTATTGAGTCCCAGAACAAAGTTCAAGAATCTTTAAAGGAATACAAAAATATCTAGCATACAATAAGATAAAACACATAAAACTTGATATCCAATCAAATATTACCAGGTATAAAAAGAAGCAGGAAAATATGACCCATAATGAGGAGGAAAAACATTCAACCCAAATGGGCCCAGAATTAATAGAGAAGTTACAACTAGCAAAGGACAATGAAACAGTTATTTAACTGTATAAAATATACTCACAAAGTTAAGATATAAAAAAGACCAAAATGAAACTTCTAGAGATGAAAATTACAATGTCTAAGATGAAAAATGTACTGGATAGGAATGACAGCAGATTAGGCCTTACCAAAAAGAAAATACAAAAAAACAAAAAACAAAAACCAGAAAAGATGAAAAATAGAGAACTTGAATACATAGCTGTAGAAGCTATCTAAAAAAGAAACAGAAAAAAATGAAAACCAATGAACAGAGAGAGCATCAGTGCCCTGTGGGGACAACTTTAAGCAGCCTAACATTATATATATATATATATATATATATATATATATATATATATATATATATATATATATATATATATATATATATATATATATTTGGAGTCCCAAAAGGAAAGGAGAGAGGAAAAAAGTGCTTGAAAAAATAATAGCCAGAAAATCACTAAACTGAATTTAAAAACAAAACAAAAACTATAAACCCACAGATCCAAGATGCTCAACAAACCTGAAACACAAGATATATGAAGAAAAGCATACCAAGACATATCATAATCAAATTGTTCAAAACCAATAACAGAGAGAAAGCCTTAAAAGCAGCCAGTGATAAAAGACACATTCCATTCAGAGCAACAAATATAAGAATTACAGCAAATTTTTCATAAAAAATAATTCAGGTACAAAGACAGTTAAGCAATATCTTTACAGCACTGAAAGAAAAAATTGTCAACCTGGAATTTTCTACACCAAGAAAATATTTTTCAAAAGCAAAGGTGAAATAAAGACTTTTTCAGACATATGAAAGCTGGAAAATATCATTATCAGAACATCCACACTACAAGAAATGTAAAGGACATTCTTCAAGCCAAACAAAAATCATAGCAGGTGGAAATATGGGCCTATACAAAGCAATGATAGTATCAGAAATGATAATTACATTTATTGCTGTATTTTAAAAGGTAAATGTAGTGTAGGGTGTATAATATATGTAAAAGTAAAATGTATGACGACATTAATATAAAGGCCAGGAAGCCTTTTTGGGAGAAATGGAAATGTACTGTTGTAAGGTTCACATATTAATATTATACATGAAATGATATAATATCATTTGAAGGTAGACTGTGAGCTTAAAGATTTATATTGTTAACCTGAAAGCAACCATTAAAATAACAAAGCAAAGAGTTAGAGATAACTAAGTTAACAAAGGAGATAAAAGGGAATCATAAAAAATAATCCAAAGGAAAGCAGGAAAAAAATGTAACAAGGAAGAGATGGGCTGAATAGAAAACAAATAGAAAGATGCTAGATTTAAACTTAACCATCAATAATCACATTAAACATAAGTGTTCTACATACTATAATTAAAAGGCAGAGATTCTTAGATTAAATAAAAACTGTGTACACAGTTAAATGCTGTGTACACAAACCCACTTTAAATATAAAAAAATAGACAAAAATAAAAAGACAAAATAGACAAGAAAAACAAATACTATGCTAATACTGATCAAAAGAAAGCTCTAGTAGCCATAGCTATGTGAATGTCCAATAAGCACATGAAAAGGGATCAACATCATCAGTTAAAAGGGAAACACAAATTAAAACCACAATGAGATATCACTACACAACAATTAGAATGGTTAAAATTAAGAAAACCAAACATACCAAGTGTTGAGGAGGACGTGGGGTGACTAGAGCTCGCATAGACTGCTGGAGGGAGTGGCAAACGGTACAACCACTTTGGAAAACAATTTGGCAGTTTCTTAAAATGTTAAAAATATACCTACCAGGTAATCCAGTCAGGCTACTCTCTCTTTCCAAGAGAAATGAACACATATGTCTACACAAAAATACATACATGAACGTTCACAGCAACTTCATTTGTCATAGCCAATTGTCCATCAAGTGAATGGATAAACAACAGTAACATACCCATGCAATCAAAATGAATGAGCTATTGATACATGCCATAACATAATCTAAAATAACTGTTTTGAGTGAAAGAAACCAGATTTTTTAAAAAAGCAATATTGTATGATTCTATGTATATAACATTGTAGAAAATGCAAATAATATGTAGTGACAGGAAGCAAATCTATCATACAACATCCCCGGCTCCCTGGGGACAGGAAGTGGGAGCGTATGATTACAAAAGGGCATGAGGGTGATGGATTTGTTCATTATTTTCATTATGGTGCTGAGGTCGCAGTTGTATAAAAGTCAAAGCTTATCAAATTGTACACTTTCACATGTGCAGTTTATTATATTTTAATTATACCTCCGTAAAGCTGTTAGAGACAATCTGTGTTGCAATGGGGAGTAGCTATTATGAGCTACTACCAGGTACCCAGCAAAAGGGGGTCAAGCCAGACTCCAGCAGCCACGGTACAGGAGCCAGTCTGAGCCTCCTTCCAGTCAGGGGGACATTCCATGCCTCCCACTTCCTATCTCTGTGACTCATATCTGGGTGAGAGAACTGCAGTCAAGTTCAAGTCAGTAAAACCAAAGTAAGAAACGCCAGTGAAGGCCAAAGGAGCCGTAGGACCTTATCTGAAAGGCGGTTTTGACTGACTCACCCTGTCCATGATCACCCACTTCCTCCGGGGAGATAGCAGAGAAGCCTGTTCTAGGCCTCAATGTCTGGCCTCTTGGCCCACTCTGAGAATCTCTGCCTTCTTCGCAGCTGAAAACTGTTCTCCAGAAAAACAACATTATGAATAAAAGGCAGCCGTGTGGCCTCACACTGGGCTTTAATGGGCAAATTTATATGAACGGGAGCAAAATGAAGGACAGGAAGTAAAACACTGAATTAAAAGCCACTTAAATGAAGAATTCAATAGCATCCACTTAACTAATAAATAGTGTTCCTCTTTGCCATTGATCGACGCGGGCTTGTAATGAAGAGTTCCGGGGGCAACAGCAAATGTCTTAATTCATAGTATAAATGTCACCAACTCTTGGGTTCCTAAGATTGAAGGTGTCGGAGAAGAGCGGAATGGAGAGCCCGCAGGAATTAATTCTTAGACCATCCCTGCGGGGTCAGCATTATGATACCCTGCTTCTAGGTGGATTTAATATCTGGAGTGCTGGGCAGGGCGCCGTTTGCCCAGGGGGGCCTCCATAATCATTATTAAGTGATGATGAGGTAGGGAGACTGGGGTTGGATCTCACACCGGATCAGCTGTCATATTTATTTCCAAGTTAAGAGACTGAACCAATGCAGTGTTGTTGTTATCATGGTGATGATTATTGCTGTAGTATATAATCACAGCCCAGAGCTGCCAGAAGTATGTGGGAAAGACAGCAGTAAGTCACAGGCTTCAGAGAGCTGTGCGCTCACAGGACAATGTTTTGCAAAATAAGAGTCCATCTGAAGGATGTGTCATATGCCTACCCCATCCCTCCCTCCCACCCCCATTCCCACCCCTATGACAGTTCGGCCTGGACTCCTCTCCTTGGAGCCACTCCCTGCATCACAAAATGCTTTCACATCATGAACACCAGGCTGGCAAACAGACCCCAAGTTTTCACTGCCACTTCTCCTTGGAATGTCAGTGCCAGGGGGCTCTAGTTTGGGTTCAAGGGCCTCCCCAAACACTCCCTTAAGTAGGATGCAGTCGTCATGAAAAGGCATTTTGGGGATGTGGCCACTCAGAGACTTCTAAATCTCATTGTCTATTTACTGTACCAAATGGGAGAAGGTGGTGTGGGCAGAGTACCTTGGACAGGTGCCATCTTAGGTTCAGTGAATGGGGGCAAAGCCGGAGGGCCAGAAGGAATAAAGGTGATTTTCTCCATCCTTTGGTACATTCTGGGTGCGTCAGTCACAGGACTGGAAGCCATCCATGTTCATGAGCATGTGAAAGAACATGAGCATAGAAAAGAAGCTGGAGATGGCCTCACTCCTATTTTACAATGATGCTCTTAGTTTATAGCTTAGGAAATTGAAGTTCAGGAGGATAAAATGATCAGCTCAAGCGTACAACGCTCAAGGAGGGCAGAACTGCATGTGGGCCCTGGGTCCTGTCTCATGGTCCATTCTGTCACATCATGCCTCCAGTCCCTCAGAAGGTTAGTACAGTTAAAGGATGAGACACCTGAGAGGTTGCCCATAATCAAGCAACAAGTGTGTCTTGAACACTTACTGCGTCTCCACCCTATGGACAGGCCCTATGGGGACTTTGGGGGAAAGACTTATTGACCTGCCCTCAGAGAGCTTACTCTCTCATTGAGGAGGTACGGCTTACCCTGAGAGAAACATCAGGCAGTATATAAACTCAGGGATCCTTTAAAAGACAGATCGCGTGACAATGCTAAGAAAATGGTGCCGTTAGAGTGGTCTTATCTTAGGGTGAGCCCTGTGGATCCACTTCATGAAGAAATACCCCCAAAATGACCAGCGCACACACAAGCATTACTCAGCCTTCCCTTTTTCTCGGACATAACCAACAGATAGGGACCTGTTAACACACAACCACCAAACCAACATAAGCATGCACTAGAAGATTACAAGGTCGCTCCCACTGTACACCACTATTTTTTGTTTCTAGAGATATGGGGCCAGACTCAGGAAGTTTCAAGCTTGACCAAGCCCGAGCCCACAGACCACATCCTGGACCACTCACAAAGCCTGATAGCAGGCAAGATTTGCTGATGTAGAATCTATGAGCCCGGAGCCTCCACTGGTCTCCGTGGAGAGCGGCCCCACCTGGTGCGCACCTTGGCAGTGCCTTCCCAACGCTCCTGCAACACTGCTGTTATGATACTTTATGCTCCCACCACTGGAAAGCCATCTGTGCCCTGTTCATTGATCACCTCCGCCTGGCCTGGCCCACTCTTCTCCCTTGGCCTAGAGCTGCCCCAGATCCCATGGGGACACTGTGCCCTAGCCTGACTTGATTCCTCACTGTTCCACAAACATCAGAGCTTGGAGGATGCTTTCCCCTCACCCGGAAAGTCCTTCTTGTTTCTACCATCTGGTAGAGTCTTACCCACTCTACAGGACTGTCCACCATGCCCCAGACTGTGACAGCTCACATGTTCCTCTCTGTCCTCCGGGCCCCCAGTACCCTTGCAAACAGTACCACTCACATGGTACCAGCAAGGGCAGCTCATACGGGCAGTGGTATGTCATGGTTGTGCATCCTCCTGCCTGTGGTCCCCAGAACCCCGAGGGCAGCATCATGCTCTGCTCATCTCTGCACCTGCCCACTGAGTCACCACAGTTAAGGATTAAGGGACTGGAACAGACTCAGAGGTAACCTAGTTATCCCCTCCTTTTTTCAGATGAAGAAATAAAGGTCCTTCAAAAACGGACGTAATGAATATGTGCAGCTGAGCTCTATGGCACCCATATAATGACTGTTCACCCTCCCGTGGTCCCTTCCACCTACTGCAGCAGAGCCTGAGTGGTAAGCGGTGTGGGAATACTGCTGAATTATTTGCACTCTAAGCACTGGGGAACCTTATGTGGTCAGTCTGTGGGGCCCCTGGGTAACAATAAAGCTGCTAAAAAGAAAGAAAGAAAGAAAGAAAAACTCAGCCAAAAGGAGCAAAGGACACAGAGAGACAATACACAGGAGGAAACACAAATAATAAACTAACATATAGAATACATCAGTAATCAACAATATGCAAATTAACCACTCAAGCCCCTCCAATGCAAAGTAAGGCCAAAGTGTACCACTTTATACCTATAAATTAGCATGAAAAATGGAGTCAGTAAATCAAAAACTGGTAGGAATGGGGAGAAATGAGAACACTCATAAATGGCTAATGACATTAAGACCTGGTGCAACATTTGGGGGGAAAGATTTAGCAAAGCATATCAAGGCCCACATAGATATTCGTGCCCTGTAACCCAGCAGTCCCAGTGCTGGGATTTCCTCCTGAAGGTACGGACAGCATGTGGAGCCCCGCGGCTGCTGAATCAGCACTACTTCAGGCCACTGATTGTTAATGCCTCCAGTGTGTGGGTGACATCTCTACAGTCAATTAATGAGCCCATCTTTGTAAGCTATAACATTAGCCCGCCTGGCTAACATCAATTACAGTCAAAGCTGGGGCTGTAATCACGGGGCGAATAAGACCGAGCTGCTCATTGTTTAAAATGACCACCAAATCAAATCACCTTTAGAAACAAAACTGGGATAAATACGAGAGAAACAAAGGAAGGAGCACTCGCCACATGTCACTTCACACAGCTGGCTCTGTGTCACAGCACATCCTCACACATCCAGCAAGGCTTGATGAAGGACCTTCTGGGGTCTTCTGAGTGGCTGGGTTCCAGCTGTCAGACACAATCCTGGTTTCACAGAGGTGGAGAAACAGCCTTTCTATGTGCTGGAAAGCGGTGGTGCTTCGAAAAAGCTGGCTGCAGGGGTTGGGATTAGGGAAGCTAGAGAGAGGGCTACCACCAAGTCGCCATGGCAACTGTCTCCCTGGCATCACCCTCCCTAACCCGGTCAGCCCCCACCAACTGGTCTGCTCACACGGGGACTGTGACTAACTGCTTCTCTGTGTAGCAGGCACTCCCCACAGGCTCGTGCCTGTGAGCGAGCAGAAAGGGCAGCCTATAACCCTTTACCTTCACAGAGGCGTCTTCACAAAACACTTTCCCACTGTTATCTCAGTTCAGCCCCACAAGCAGGAGGAAGGTAGAAAAACGGGGTTGCAGATGAGAAAGCAAAAGACAGAAAGGGTAAGCCCCTCGGGAGCTTACAGGTGCGTGAGAAGGAACTATGAGAAGAGATGCGGATATAAGAGGGACATGCTCTAGTCCTGGTGGTTCCACACGGCTGTGTGACCTGGGCACCTCACTTAACCTCTCTGGTTAAGGGGGAAATGGAGGACTGGACAAGAGCCAGAGTCAGTAGGCTTCCAGATTAAACGAACCAGCATAAAAATTAAACTGGAAGTTCTGATACAGGGTTGCCAGGTTTGCCATAGTTACAACATCAAAAAACACATATTATCTACCCTCTGTCCACTACAAACCACCTACTATCACTATTACTTCCTAAAAAACAGGGCACTTTAACTCCCCCCAAATACAGAGGGCATAATCTCAAAATAAAGAACAATCATTTAATGTGATCTACTTAGCATCACAGGTATCCAACCCATACCTTGGAGATGGTATGGGTTCTGGCCAGACCACTGGAGTAAAGCGAGAATCGCAGTAAAGCAACTTGTAATCTTTTTGCTGGTGGGGGCGTCTTTGCCTTCAGCTTGTAAAAACTGCAACATGTGTGAAGCGCAATAAATGAGGTATGCCTATATACAATTGCTTTTCTCACTTCGCTTCAGATTGGTGAAGACTTAGGAAACAGCTCGTAGGGACCTGCGGGCCAGGGTTGGGAACCTCTGGAGGGTCAGTGATCCAGCAGAAAGGAGCAGTGTGGATGTCACCGTCCCAGAAATGGACTTGAACTCAGGGTGAGCTGTCCCTTGAAACCAAGCCCTTCATCTCCCTGGGGCTATAGAACTCCCTGCTAGGACCCAGCAATGCAAAAAAAAAAAAACAGCATCCATTTTTTGTTTTGTTTTATGTTTTTCCAAAGCAGGAGCAACTTTTTCCCCAAAACAGACAAAAACCTCAGTTTCTCCTGTTCCTCTGCAGTTTTTTCCAGTTACCATCTTTCCTAAGCAGAGGAATTCCTGCTGGTCAGTGTTCTAAAAGGCTCTTGGCCCGAAGTGCAGCCCCTACCTGCACCCCACCCCCGCAAGGCCAGGAGGGCCTGACTTGACCGTGTGCACTTTGTGAAGGACAGAATGATATGACCCCAGGAAATGGTAAGGCTGAGGCAGCTCCTCTGGATGGAGTAACTGAGAGAATGGAGTCAACTCTGGGTTCCTGGTAGGCGCAGGTGCCCTCTGACCCTTTCCCCTAAACCACTGGGGCTCAGAGTGGAGCCCGCATCAGAATAGTCTGCAGAGCCTATTAAAACAGGTGCCTAAGCCCTACCCCAGAATTTCTGATTCAGTGGGTCTGGGCTGGGGCCCATGAGTTTGCATTTCCAACAAGTTCCCAGGAGGTGCTGAGGCTGCTAACCTGGGACCCCATTTAGGGAACCACAGCTTCTTGCTTATCCTTCCTGGGTGCTCCTCAATCTGTGACAAAGCATCTGGGATCTCAAGATGGAGCAAGGACACAAGAATGAGGCAGGAGGCTGGCATCCAGAGCAGATGATGCATCAGGGGGAGGGAGTGTTCATGCAAATGTGAAGTCTGAAGGAAACTTGACAAGTACTTGAGGCTACAGAATTTCTCGGCAGGATGCCCGTAATCCCTGTTCACAAAGGGGAGGCCTAGTTTACAGCTGTGTCCCCAAAACACGGAGCTCCTGAAAGGCATCCTGGTGTGAGTCCTGCCTGGCTAGGGGCTCTTCAGCCCCTCCATGATCCTGGGGGGCTGAGCATGGCTGCCCCAGGTCAGTGGGGCTGGGAGCCTCCATTTTCATTCTCACCTCGTTCTTATATTTTTCTGAGTGGATCTGCTGTGCTCTGCTGTGCTCAGGATGTCAGTCCCACCCGGCTGGAGCTGGCCCAGTTTATTCTTGCCCAGCTTCAGTGCCAGAACGAGCTGAGTGATGGCCCCTGCACTGGGAATGAGAGTCTGTGCACCCAGGTCAAGACCTGCCACTGACATCGTACGTACGTGGCCTGACCAAGTCCCTCATAACTTCTCTGAGCCCCCGAGTTTCCATTTGTCAAAAGGGCACATTGTTGATTGGAACAAGTGAGAAGATGAATAGGTATGTAAATTAATGTAAATACAACACAGCGCCAGGTATTCAATAAGGTCATAAATGGTGACAAAGACTCTCTCCTTAGCAAGCTTCGGTCAGGCTCCTCTGAGCCCTCTTCCTGACTATGCCTTGACCTTGGCCCCTCATTGGTGGACCTGCATAGCCCAGTTTTAGAAAGCATACTGCTAGGTCAGTTTATCAAGAATCCCCGTACACTTGATATCCCCCGTTAGTAATTTTCCACCCGCTGGGGCCCTCATCCAGCTCGTTGGCTATAAATTCCCACTTTTCCTTGTTGCAGTCAGGACTGAGGTCAGTTCTATGTTGAAGTCTCTTGTTCCTATTGCAATAATTTGTGTGTGTGGGGGGGGGGATAAATCTGTCTTTACCACGGTAGTGTCTGGCTCTATTTTTCTCTGATAATAATCACTGTTTCCAGAACTTTAAAGCTAGAACACTTGAGTTCAAGTGTCGATTCATCTCTGACTATCACTCCACTTGGGCAATTTACTTATCCTTTCTGAGCCACTGTTTGCTCAGCCCTAGAACAGTGAGTATAATGGAATGTACCCCACATGGGTACTACATGAGATCATGCAGGTAAAGCACTTAGCCCAGAGCTGACCCATGGCAAAGTGTAATAAATGAGAACAGTTTTCATTATGATCTCATTTAAAACAAAACTAATGATGGGAAGACATGGTATTCCTTGTGCAGTCGTCCTGTCAAAGATGCACCTCTTGAGTCTAATCATGCCCATATCAGACAATGTCTTCATTAGGGCCATTTCCAAAATAACTGGCCTGCATTCATCAAAAGCACCCAGGCTTTGGGAGTAAGACAAAGACTAAGAAGCTCTTCCAGATTGTAAGACACGCAAAGTGTGATTCTGAACTGGGCCCTTTTGCTAAAAAGATATTAAGAAACTTAGCAAATTGGGCCGGCCTAGTGTCTCGTTGATTAAGAGTTGGCTTGGGAGTGCAAGCTCTGAGCAGCACGGCCCCAGTTCGGATCCCATATGGGCCAGTGACACTGCTAAGATGGTGAACAACAGCTCGACCTGGAGCTGGGCTGCCATGAGTCTCTGACGATGGCGTAGGCTGAAGCCCCTGCTGCAGTGGGCTGCCAGAGGCTACTATGAGTGGCCAACAGTCAGCATGAGTGGCTGGCAGCTGGCATGAGCGGCCATTGGATGGCCGGCAAGCGATTGCCTCACCCGGGAAGAGAGCAATGACAATACCAACATGGGCCAGTGAAGCGACGTCCTCCACAACTAGACTGAAGAACAAAAGGACAGCAACTTGTCTGTTCCCCTTCCCCCGATTCCCCAGCGCTGTTCCCCTCCCCCAATTCCCCAATAAAATCTTAAAAAAAGAAAAAGAAAAGAAACTTAGCAAAACTTGATGGGGGTCTGAGGATTACAGAGTAATGGCATATCAATGTTAATTTCCTGATTTTACGGCTAAGTTGTGGTTCGGTAGGAGGATGTCTTTGTTTGTACACAAACATGAAAATATTCTGCGGTGATGGGGCATCAGGTTGACAATTTACTTTCAAATGGTTTGGTGAAGGAGGAAGTTCTTTGTGCTGTATTTGTAACTTTTCTGTAAGTTTAAGATTATTAACATAAGAAAATTATGCAAAAATAATTGTAAAATGAAATAAAGCCAATGCCCAGACAGATTTGTATGGTCTGGCGGGGCTGGGACTCACAACACGCAGGCCTTTCAACCCCAGGACCAGTGCCCTTCCCACCAAGCCTCAGCAGGACCAAAGGCATTAAGGGGTCGCTTTCCAAGTACTATTTAAAGGTCTCAGGTTCCAGTCCCCATTCTGTCTTTAATTACAACAAGTCCCTTCTGCTTTCTGCACATTGGTCTCTTCATCTGTAGAATGAGCAGGTGGCAGGAGTCTGAGGTCCTTAACCAGGGCATTACCACACCCAAGATACCAGACGTATGGGTGCAGTCCATCCATGATCCCACACAGCCAAGACTTATTTTGCATCCTAGCATTATAGAGAAACTGTACTTTGTTTTATTCATAATTTTAGCAAGAATTATTCACCATTAAAAAAAAACCCTCATCACAATAGTAATGCTGCTCTGAAAGCTGAGCTGCCCACACAGCCCCCCTGCATCAGGACCACTCTTGGTAGCTCTATGCACAGTGCAAACTTCTGAGCACATCATTGTGTCTCTTAGTCTAGTCCTGCCTGAGCACTGACTTAGTGAAATACACCTGCTTTTATTACAACGTACTTTCTTTTTCAGGGGAAGCAGAGTTTGCTACCCCCAAATATGCCTTTTGGGATACTGGTTATTTTAAGCTGGTTATTTTTAAGAAATTAAAGATTCAGGAAAAGCCATTGGCTTTCTTCATAATGCCTAAAAGAATTTAGATAGAGGACCTGCTCCAGGTAGAGAGCTATCATCATAGATCACTATAGTTTAATATGAACTAGTATGTGATAGGGAGGAACCGAGCAAGGCCTCCTGGATCAAAATCCTCTCTGTGTCCCATTGTTAAAGATGGCCCAGAACATATTTGTTTACCAAACATTTGCTTTTCCATTTGCATGTGAACTGCCTTCCCAAATGACAACCCCTACCCTCTTCGCTTTAGCTCAAGGTGGCCTATAAGCCTTAACTGCCTGATCTGTCCTCAGGTCTCATATTCTTATGGAACCCCCGTATGTACATATGAAATAAATTTGGTCATTTTCTCCTGTTACTCTGTCTCAGGTCAATTTGATTAATACTTCATCCAAAAGAATTTAGAAAT
>NW_017731536.1:1933557-1943624 GCF_001890085.2 Hipposideros armiger
CCTCATTCTTTTAAAGGGTGGCATAGTATTCCACAGTTTAACTACTCTGTACCAATATGAATTTAGGTTATTTGAGATTATCTTCCATTATTTGCTAATGCAGAGAAGGCTGCTGCAGTGAACATCTTGGTACCTGCCCCTTTGGTACATGATTAGTTTCTAAAGTAGGCCAAATCAGATCATTGCACAAGGTCAATTCCTTCTGGCCGAACCCCCTCCACTGCTCATCAGATACTCCCCTCAGCACCACAGACACCAAATGACAGGAACACTTTTCTCTTCATTTCCTTGTCCATGCCTTTTCACTGTCAACAACTGACTGATCCCTGGCAACATTTCATCCAGCATTCGATAAGGCACGTGCCCACTGCTTGACAACAAGACCCAATCAACAGTTCTTTTCAGCTAAAACTGATCAGCAGAAATAAAGCATGGCATGGCACAACACGCTCTGCCGGAGTGTACACAATTTGAAATGCATTTTTTTCCTGACAGCAAAGTCTTTTTGTAACCGTGTCTTCATTTCTGTCAATGTAGTAACCAAGCTCAGAGGAATGAGGGGAGACCAAATTCTCCTTCACACTCCCATTCACATTGGCTTCTCTCCCAAGGCCCCTGTGAGCACATCATTCTGTGGTTTATAGGGTAAAATGTCTTTTAGATTTCTAACTTCTAAATGTCTCTATCTCACATATGTGAAATTCAAGCACTCTCTATAGGCCTGCATTCAAGACATATCAATGATTTCAGCCAGGGGCATGGCATTTGGCAAATATATTTTCTATAGGTGGATGAGGGCAAGTTTGAAGTGAAATATTTGGGGATAGCAAGCCATACCCTTGTTTCAAGCACTGAGTTTTAAAGTCCAGCAGGATGCTTTGCACAACTACAAGCACTGCTCCAACGCCACTTCATTCATTTATTAATTTGTTCATGATTAAAAGAAAAGTTGGGCACCAAACACCAGGAGCTTCCCCACATTGTGTACTAATAAAGTGTGAGCAGACCCAAAGCACCATGATCAAAGCACGAAACCCACCATAAAGATGTTCAACTCTCAAATTACAGGGACAGCTGAGATTATGGGAGCAGCCAGGACCACAAAAAAATTAGTAATATGATTTAAATAGGGATTTCTTGACAAAAATAGTGAACATTTCTTAAATCAAAACACAAGTTAGAAAAACACAAGCAATTTTCTTTAAAAAAATATAAATGATCATAACTGATTCAAGAAAACGTAGAAAACCTGCATATACCAATAACCACAAGAGAAAATGAAGAGGTCAGAAAAGATCGTCATTTGATGGTCAAAATGATGGTCAGAAGTCTGTGCCTCTTTGCCCAAAGACATAGGCCAAAAAGCCTTCATAGGAAACTTTTGCCAAATCTTTAAAGGATAGCTAATCCCTATCTAAAGAGAAGTGTTTCAGAGAACAGAATAAGGGCCGGCCGAGTGGCTCAGTTGGCTAAGAGCTCGCTCAAGAGTGTGAGCTCTGAGCAACAGGGTCGCTGGTTCAATTCCCGGCCTGAGCTGAGCTGCTGCTGAGCTGCCAACAGGTGGCAGGATGGCTCAGCTAAAAAAAAAAAAAGAACCTCAGAGAACAGAATAAGAGAGAACACTAGAAAAAAAAATGATTTTATGAGGCTAGTATAACCTTAATAAATTGCAGGATTATAAAATAAAATTATTGGCCAATCTTGCTTAAGAAATAGAGGCCAAAATTCTATTTAAAATAATCTCAAATCAAATTTCGCAGTGTGTAAAAATTATATCATGATCAACTACAGTCTATCCTAGAAATGTAAATTTTCATCATCAGAAAATTTATTAATATATAATGTGCCACATCATCAGATTAAGAAGAAAAAAAAGTATGATCAGCTTAATAAACGCTGAAGAAAAAGCATTTGACAAAATTCCATACCTATTCATGATAACTTAGCAAATTGAAATAAAAAGAACTTCTTTAATTTGGCAAAGGTATTCATTAAAGACTAACAGCAAATATTATATGTAATCATGAAAATTTAGATGTATTTTCATTAAAGTCAGGAACCTAACAAAGATGCCCCTATCACATGTATTATTTATTCATCACCAAATTCAAAGTCCTATCCAGTGAAATAAGACAAGAAAAACAAAGCATGACAATTTGAAAGAAAGAGACAAAATGTCATTATTTAAGATGACGCCATTGTTCTTGATGCGCCTGAAGCCAAGATAATAAAGCAATTCAGCAGGATGACTGGAAGGGCACAAAAGAAGATCTGACCAAATGGAGAGATACCTACCAGGCTTGTGGATGAAAAGGGTCAATACTGAGGTGCTAATTCTCCCTAAATCAATCTGGAAACCAGTGCAATTTCAATCAAAATGCTATGAAGGTACCACTTCACACCGGCTAAGATGTAAAATGGTACTACTGTCCCTTTGGGAAACAGTCAGAGAGTTTTCAGAAAGTAAAACACAGAGTCACCATATGATCCGGTGATATCACTCCTAGGTACACACTCAAGAGAAATAAAAACATATGTCAACACAAAAACCTATACACAAATGCTCATAGCAGCATTATTCATAATAAGCAAAAAGTGAAAACAACCCAAATGTCCCTCAACTGATGAATGGATAAACAAAATATGGCAAATCCATACAATGAAATGCTATTCATTATATAATATATATATATAATAAAAAATATTGATTCATCCTAAAACATGGATGAACTTGAAAACAGTATGTTAAGTGAAATGAGCAAGACAAAAAAGGCTACGTATTATATGATTCCATTTATATGAAATGTGGAGAACAGGCAAATCTACAAAGACAAAAGTAGATTAGCGTTTTTCAGGAGCAAGGGCGAGGGGGCTCATGGGAAGTGACTGCTAATGGGTGTGGGGTTTCTTTTTGGGGTGGTGAAAATATTCTGGAATTAAGTAGTAGTGATGGTTTCACAACTTTGTGAATATATTTAAAGCCACTGAATTATACATTTTAAGAGTGAAATTTCTGGTATGTAAATTGTGTCACAATTTAAAAAGAATTACCATCAAGGTTTTTTGTGGTATGTGACAGAGATGATAAAACTCATATGGAAATATAAAGGGCCCAGATTGCTAAAAGAATTTTGAAGAAAAAATATACTGGAAAGATTTGCTCTATAATATATTAAGACTTATTAGAAAACTTAGTAATAGATTTATATATACATATATACAGAGGGTGCCAAAAAACTGTATACACATTTTTAAAAAGGGAAAAAACTGTATTAAAATTGTAATACAATGAATGACACAGCATTCATTTGTTAACACCATCTTTTGAGTGAACATCATATACACATTGCTACTATAATTCAATTCAACTTCAAAAAGTAATACATAGATAACATCTCTTAAAATGTGTATACTTTTTTGGCACTCCCTGGTATATGAGTGTATATATAAGAATCGACATATTATATATCCTTATAATAATTATATTTAAATATATATAACACATAATATATATTTAGAGATACATAATTTTATTTTTTCATAAATTATATTTTTATATTTTCATAAGTATATTATTATATGGCAAACTTGGTATTAGGAATGAGTAAGAAAAGGCTTGATCCTTCAATCAATTTACCTGTAAATGGTAAATAAATTAGATTCTTAGCCTAATGAAGTTTAAAACAACAATGTAATTCCATTTTGCATTCAGATTAGTAAAAATTATACAACAGTTGTTATATTTTAGGAGAAAGAGGAAAGAATTAAAAGGAAAGGGTAAAGGAGGGCCTTCAATGGTATTCACAACATTTTATTTCTAAAAAAGGAAAGGATCCAAATGAAATATGGCAGGAATGTTAAGACTGATTAATTATGGCTCATGGCATATGGATAATAGTTACATAATTTCTGTGCACATTTCTACATGTTTGAAATAATTCCTAATTTCTTAACTTCCATGAAAATATTACCTGCAGGCAATATGCCAAAATATTAAGAACGATCTTCTCTTAAGAAAATGTGGGTGATTTTCTCCTTTCTATTTTTCTGTATTTTCCTTTATTTTTATGATAAGCAGGTGTTATTTTGCTAAGAAGGGAGAACATTAAAACCATCAAAAGGGAAAACAATCCACTTTGTTGCTGCTATATCACTAAGAAATGTACACTGTAACCTGAATAAAATGATAATTTCTGTAAACTTCATGACATGTTATGCTTTTCATAACACTTCTACCCATCTGTTTCATGACAGGTGTGTGAAGCAGGTAGGCAAAGTATGGTGATAAATTGTTTTTCTAGCTACCTGTGGTTATTAGTGATGGAGCAGGGCCAAGAACTAGTATCTCAGGACTCTTGGTCTCACGCCTTTTTGGTTACAACAAACTACCTCTTAACAAGCCCTAATTGGCCCCTGGTATAAATGTATACAACTGCTCTCTGCTTTCAAACAGTTACGCTTTAAGGTATATCTGTTAAGTCAGGTATTTTGAACCTGAATCCCAGTTTTTCACAGAAACAGCACTACAATAGCAAGTATGGTTCAAGGGTTCGCAGAAGTCACCATCTCCACCCTGACCTCTCTTGGGAGAATTGCAGCCACCTATTGGTTTTGGCTGTCTCCACCAGTATGATTCATCAGGCATCCCAAACTCCACACTTCCAAAACTGAAGTGTTTATGTTTCGCCCAGACCTTTCCCAGTCTTTCCTATTTTCCTCAGTGCCACCTTAGTCCACATGATAGCTCAACCCAGAAACTTTGGGGAGTTATCCCTGATTTCCCCCTCTTCCCGTCCAGCCCCCATCCACCCACCCTCACCACTGCTGACATCCAACCCATCACCAAACTCTGTTGAGTGTGCCTCTAAAGGATATCTCAGTTCCACCCATTTGTCCTCATTTCACTGATATGTGGTCCGGGCTACCACCCCTTCTCCCGCAAACTCGAGCTCACAGTTATTGGATCCTCGGCCAGAAAACAGAGTAGGAACTGGGTCTGCAGGTGAGGGCCCTGGCTCTCATGACCGGGATGTTTGTTAAGTCAAAGAGCATCTGCTCTGGTCCTGGCTGAGGAACTATTTAAAAAAGAGTCCTCACTACCCCCGACTCCTCCCTACACGGCACCCCAGCTCTTGTCACACACTGTCTATTCACTAACCTTACCTTTCACAGAGACTTACTCTTGGGGATTTAACATCTCCAACTTGAAGCCAAAGTTACTTTTCCTAATTATAAAAAGTACTTATCACTAGAAAAGAGTCACAAGTCAGCAAAAGCTATGACTTAGTGAATTGAAAGGTCCAAACTCTAGCATTGGGAAATTAATGGGTTAATTAATTAATTGATAGATCAAACTAGTCCTAGCTCAATTGGTAGAGTACTTACATAAACAAACCTTGCAAAAATATATATATAAATGGCCAATACCGTGATATTCTTCCTGTACCTATGGTTTGCTGGAAGACACTAGCCGACTGCTAATGAGCGTGGTTCCCCTTTGTAGAGGCCAGTTGTTGCATTGTTCTGCATAGCACCCGGACATGCAAGCATTGGGAATTTCAAGCATCATAGAGCCTCAGCGGTCACTCATTGCCCTGAGCTCCCTGCACACAGAGTGTAGCCTAGCTCAGTCTCTAAGCCCAGTGCCCAGCACCATGACTGACCCAGAGTGTGTTAAAATGAATCAAATCCAGATTCCTGACTTAAAGCTCAAAATGTGAAGCCCAGAGAAGTCCCGGGACTTGCCCAAGATGACAGGGTTTGCTTTTGAAGGAGCAGGGATCACCACACTCAGGCTTCCTGCCCTTCAATTTACACTATTTTAAGTATTCACAGGGGGAAAATTAGTATTTCAGACTTTCTTCGCCCTGCACTTGATGTGCCTTTCTAGCTTTCAGTGACCAAAAAAGACTGCTTGGCTCCGTCTCCAACAAGCAGATAAACAGTGCAGAGTAGTGCAGAAGTGCACCCTTGGTGAGCCTCCGCTTTCTTCCCTCAGTGCTTAAGGGTACCACATTTAAAATCAATGAAAACCAGAAGGCCTTGAAATTTCAATCATCTGCTAAGCAGCATTGTGGTGAGAACATTAAGCAACAGGGACCAACAAACTACAGACCTGTTTCCTCTCTACAAAGGCAAATCTGATTTTGGAAATTGGCTTTTGGGAACATCTTAGGTACAGAAACCCAGAAAAAGAGTCAGGATATGGAGGAAAAAGGAGAGAAAGATGGATGGGAGTTGAGGGGCTGGAAGAGGACAGGGCAGATGACAAAAACAGCGTCAACCACGATGAGGCACAGGATCACCAGGACACTAAAATGACCTCAGGTTTTATAGCCCGAGGTGACTTCCAGAATTCTCATATTGTAAAAATTCTTCCTGTACCTCATGAAAAACAACCCTTCTCATTCCTATTCCCACTTCCTTGTTTTTCAGCTGTGTAAATGGCCCTAACAGAGCTGCAAGTGTGTTCCTAAGTTTACTCAAAGATTTTTCTGTCCCAAATAAAAGTGCCAAATAAATAGCTATCCTACTTATATTTTGAGAATTTAAAATTCACAACTATCCCAAGGAGAAGGCCAGAGCTCCTAATAAGCTGTTTAACAATGTGTGAGGTGCAAGTTTTATGGCTGCATAATTAAGTACAAGACCAGCTAGTGGGGACACACCTGAACGTGGGAAAGGGGTGCTTAGGGTTTGGCCCTGCTTCCTGGCAACTGTGGAGGTTCCTTCAACAGAAATCAGAAAACATTCCTTCGAGTGCTAAATTTGTAGGCAGCCATATTAGGATTATAATGAAAAATGAAGTTCTAGAACTCAAAATTTGTAACCACAAAAATAGCACAAGAGCTTCTTCTTCTTATTATTATTATTATCATTTTTTTTTAATCAACCTCCTTTCTACTAGGTAGCAGCATCCTCTCCTTCAGGACACTGGGGGTGGGATAGAGCAGGAATGAGGCAAGGAATATAGGCTCTGACGTGACGATGGCTCTGAAAAGGAAGCACTTTAGGTGAATCTCTGTGATAGATTATTTCCAAAGAGGGCAGCAACAATCTCCTTTCAAGAGGTGGCTATTTCCCTTCCTTTTAATCTGGACTGGCCCTATCATTGTTTTGAGCAACCAGTAGAATGCAGTGGGAGTAACCCAGGCTTGAAGTGGCTCCCGCCTTGGCAGAAGTAGGTTTCAGTCATGTAAAGATGTCAGGCTGTCTACTACAGAGAGCGGCCAAGGAGAGAGACAGTCTGAAGCATGAGGGGCCAGGAGAAGACTAGGCCATGTGGAGAAGACGCCAGGCTTCAGCCAAGAGGCAGCACCAAGGCCTCAGACAAGCGAGTGGCGCCCTCTAGGACCCTCCAGCCCCATCTGAGTGACACACATGGAAGACAGATAAAGCCATCCCCACAGAGTCTTGCCCAAACTCCTGACCCATATGATCATGAGCAAATGATTGCTTCAAAACACTGTATCTGGGAACGGTTTGCTATGGAGCAATAGGTAAAAACATGAACCAACTGCTCTCGGCTGTCAACTAGTCCCTTACATTCTGCCCCCTGGAGGATTGTAATGGTTTGGGTTTTGATTTTGTTTCTGTTTTTTTAATTTTTGTTTTGTTTCATTTTTAAATTAATCAATGGGAGCATCTTGTTGGGGAGAGTGAAAACTGATTTGAGACTGACAGACCTTTAAACCTGCCCGGAGGGTGGATCAGTGGCTGTGACACTGTCAGACGTGTGCCTCGCGTTGCTCAGAGGGAAGAGATCCACATTGGGGACCCGTGGAAGGTAGCCTGTGCCCCCACCCAAGCCCTCTCCTCAGAACACAGACCACTGAATGTTTGGTGAGCGAGCTGTTCCTGCTCCTGTTAAAAAAGAATGCCCTAGAAGGAAATCCGGTACCTCCAGAACTCAAGGCCTTGGTCCCTCTCCAGTCTGAAGTGACAGGCTGGCAGAGCCGCCTGCCTGGAATCTTCAGGCTCCCTGCCTCCCTACAGTCATTTCATAGTCAATATGGAAAAAAAAAAAACCACAGGAAAGGAAAACGAGGCCATACCGATGTCACACAAAGCTTCAGGTGGGGCTGGTGTCTCCTCACATTTGGCTGCAGGCGGACCCAGCAAGATGCGGCAGCTTTTATAACCACTGAATCATGTCTAAACTCCACTGGGAATAAAGCACCTAAACAAAATGAAGACAAAGGACCTCATGGGGCCTGGCACATTCTGTCTTCTGATAATAGTGCTTTTGCAGGGGAGGTGAGGGGAGTCAAGGGGCGGCTCCCCCCCAAATAACCTGCACTTGGCTGCTGCTGAAATGAAGGCACCCTCAGTCCTGAGCCTTACGTGGCTTCCCCACTGCAGCCTCATGGGTGGGGGCAGCGAGAAACACAGGCATCTCGAGCCTTGGGCTGTGCGGCAGGTTGACCCAGGACCGCATTCACAAAAGTAGGACTAACAGGAGAAATGAACTCTTGGAGGAGAAATGCTGGCCCTGCATCTGCACTGCGTTTGCCTCAACACCCTCACCTGTGTGCAGGGTTCCAGAGCCTCAAAGGAAATCATAAGGCAGTGGCTAAGGGCCAGGATTGAAAAACAAGCAGACAGGAGTTGTTCAAAATGGGTTGGCAGAGAGGGGAAATCAGGTAGGATACAATATACCTTTCATAGTTCTGTGAGTGTTTATTGAGCATCTACTATGTGCCAAGCACTGTGCGGGGTGCTGGGAATAAGGTAGTAAACAGGACACACATGGTCCTTGCCCCCAAGGAGCGCACATCCTGCTGAATTGCAGAAGAAGAGAGGAAGAGCACTTATGGGGGAGGGGGGTCCTGAGACCGGCCAGCGTTAGAGAAGGAGGTTTGGGCAGGAAAGGTGCAGTGGAGGCTGGAGAAAGGGGCAGCATACTGCAGTGTGGCCCCAGGAGGCTCATAAGCTTCTGAGTCTTCACCCCTAGTGAGGACACTCTTTGCTCTCCTCCCTAGAGTCCTGCAGCTCCTCTGACAGTGCCATTCCAACCAGCTTTAATTGGATTCTGGCAATCTTCCCTTATGTTTCTAAAAAGTTGCTTCCGTGAGGGCACCAACCTGCTCAAAAGCACGTTGTAACAACCCTCTACCTAGAGAATAAACTCCCCACAAAAGACACCCCGATCTCTGTTCATGGTCACCTGATCAACCACATGACTAGCCCCACCCCAACTCTGACCACATTTTCTTATACATTTACAAATGTCTCATTTCTACATATGAACACAAGGGTCTACGTATTCACATGGTTACGCATACTTGGGCCAGCAGTCCCCCAAAAAACATGATATGAGAAATCTAGGGAAGGGCCCCAGTCCCTGCTAACACCCAACACCCAGATGGTGTGGAATTTCCTATTAGTTATTATTTGTTGATTTAAACATTAGCTTTACTAAGCAATTTTTTTAAAAAAATAATTTCAGTCCTAGCTATATAGCTAACAGAAATGCTTACAATCATTCATCAGAAAACATGTACAAGAATGATTATGGCAGCGGCGCTGGTTATAATAGCCCCGATCTAGAAATTATCCAAATACCCATCTTCAGTAAGACGGATGTATTATGGTACATTCACATAATGAAATGCAATACAGAAACGAGCACAAACTACAACTATACATAGCAATATCAACACGTATTGAGTGAAATAAGGCAGACACAAAAAAATAACACAACCTGATTCCATTTATATAACGTTCAAACATGGTCAAGACTAAGCTATGCTGTTAGAAAGACAATGGTTTCCCCTTGGGAGCATGGAAATGACTGAAAGGCAGCTTCTGGGATGCTGATCATATTCTATGTCATGAGCTAGATGCTGGGTTCATGAATACAAGTATATTCACTCTGTGGAAATTTATTGAGCCATATACTTATGATGTCTGCATTTTTTCTGTGTCCGTAATGCTTCAATAAAAAAAGTTTACCTTAAAGAAGGAAAAAAGGGGCCGGCCGAGTGGCGTGTTGGTTAAGAGCTGGCTTGGGACGCCAGAGGGCCCTGGTCCGGATCCCACATATGGGGGCCAGTGACACTGCCCTC
>NW_017731536.1:1943917-1962715 GCF_001890085.2 Hipposideros armiger
AAAAAAACAACGATATTGATGACAGTGCACAGAAATTGATACTTTCTTACACTGGGGAATGCAAATTAGTATAGCTTTAAGGAAGAGAATCTGGCAATATTTATCAAAACTTCGAAAACTTCATATCCTTGGACCTAGTAATTCCAGCTCTAGGAATTTATCTTCAGGAAATAATGAGTGTGCAGTGGTACTTGTCACAGGATTATTTGTGATTGGGAAAATCTGGAAATAACCTAAATGTTGAACACGTATATACTTATTGTGCAGCCACTAAAATATGTTTTATAAAATATCTAATGAAAGGATTATGGGAGATTTTAATTTCTTCTTTCTATTTTCATTTTTTTCTAAATTCCCCATAACGTATCACATGAGAAAAGAGTTATTGATAAATAAATGCAAATATCCATGCAGAAATTAGTAACTTCATTCAGCATTCATTCAACAAGTGTGTACTGAAATGTTCCATTGCCAGGCATTGAGGAGACTAAAGAATGTGGTGTAGGACCTGCTCTTAAGCACCTTAGCCTAGTCAGACTTGAAGTTGCATGTGAATTATTCACAGCTGATACAATGAGAAGAGCAACCAATCTGAGGTCTAAGTGCATGAATCCAATCTCAGCTCCACCATCTACATTTTTTTTTTTTAGCACCTTGGTAGGTGAGCTGCTTCTCTCTATTCATCAGTTCCTTCATCTGTAAAATGAGTATAATCAGGGCTCTCCTGGCTACCTCACATTGATGTAGTCAGCTGCAAAGGAGGCTCTACTGAGCATGCCCTGAAGATGTGGGCTAAATATCATGATCAGGGTATTGGTCATGTCTTGAACACAAGGGCACACGTATGCTCTCCAGTTCTATTAAGAAACATCAGGTCCCCCAGCCTTCCTCCTGCTTCAAGGTTACCCCACCCTCCCCCAAGCTTTGCTCTTGGTGTCAGCATCCATGATAGAGTGACTAGCGGTTAAAGGCAGAGGGAAGTTTTGTGTGTTTAATTATTGAATTCTGGTTGCATTGCATGGTGGTAGAGACCATGGTCTGTGTGATGTTGGTTCTTTGGCATTTTCTGATATTTCCTTAGTAGCCTTGTCCATGCTCAGTTTCTATAAATGTCTGCTTGAAAAGAAAAAAAAAGTATTTCCATTTATAGGGTGCAGGTTTATAAATAGGTCCATTGGCTGATGCTTGTTACTTGTCTTGTTTGAAACTTTTATAACCTTACAAGTCTCATCGCCTTGATCTACCTGTTTCTACAAGATGTGCTAAAAAAATCTCCTATGGTAATTGTAGATTTGTCCTTCTCTCCTTTCAATTCTTTCAATCTCTGCTACTCTTATTTTGAGGTTATGTTGTTAGGCACATAAAGATTCATGATTATTATATGTCCTAGTGACTGTCCCTTTTGTCATTAAGCAATGATCTTATTTCTCTATACTTTTCTCCTTACTTTCTACATTGGAATTCACATTGCAACAACTAGCTTTCTTTTGGAATACATTCTGCACAATACATTCTTTTCCAACCCTTGGCTTTCAATATTTTTGTGTCATTAAATTGTATGTGTATTTTATAAATAGTATATGCCTGAATTTTGTCCTTTTAAAAAAATATTTTTTTAATTGTAGAGTTTCTTTCTTTAATGGGAGATTTTTATCTCTTTGGGGTATGATGTCAGCTAGGGGTTCCATTTGCACATGGGTAAATTGTTTGTTTGTTTGTTTGTTTGTTTGTTTTTCAGTCCTGGACTCGGAAGATGGCACATTTGTTTGTGGATTATCTGGGTTGATGAGTGAATGTTCATGGTTCTCATTTTATAGAAGAAACTATCCTTCATGGCTCCTGAAATTAGGCTTAGTTTCCAAAATACTAGGACCCAGACCTGAGCTCCCCTCCCCTTGAGGAATTAAGAACCTTATTCTGTATTCATTTTACCCTATATCAGGTCTCCATACCTATGAGGCTTTTGGCTTCAGCTCCCACTATGCTCAGACTTTTAGTCAACAACGCCCCTTTCTTGGTTTGAAGCCCAGCTTCAAAATATCATTTTGTTGGGTTGAGGTTATTGTTACCCTGGCCACTTTTGGTGTAGGACATTAAGATCAGGTGGGTGTCTGTGTATGTATGTCAGGAGGAGGGGAGGGTGGTGCATTACTTTTTTGTCAGCTGGATGCACCACAGTAACCAGAAATAAAACAATAGAATAAAGATTGTAAAAAATATATCATCAAAGTGCTGAGATAGCTGACACCCTAGAATTGTGTTCCCAGAAAAATTATGTTTTAAGAATGAGCGTGAAATAAAGACATCATCAGAAAAACTGATAGTGAGAGAGATCACCACTAACAAAATATCAATGAAGGTCTCTCTGAAAGATGGGCAGGTAAGTACTTAATAATAAAATGTTTAACTCACCAAGCAAATATAATAATAATTCTAAATTTGTATGTACTTAATAATACCCTCAAAATATGTGAAGACAAAAGTGATAAAAGTACAAGGACAAATGGGCCATACACAGTATTAGAGTGGGAAATCTTAAAACTCTTCACACAGTAATTGATAGATAAAAAAGATATACTAATTAAGGCTACAAAAGTTTTGAACATTTAACTTTGAATAATTAATGAGTGTGTGATTTAATGCAAAGCCTTGCATCCCAAATTAGAGACTATATACTCGTATTCTTGGGTTCACATAGAAAAACTTTTAAAACTGACCAGGCATAAAGTAGTTTCAAATAATTCCAAAGAATAACATACTCCATGCTCTTTAATCTTTAATCTGCCATTAAATTGGAAATCAGTAATAAAAGATAACTAAAAAGCAAATAGAAACAAAAATTATACTTGTAAATTTAAAAATGCTGATCAAAGCAAAAACCATAATAGAAAATTTGAAATACTAAGAACTGAATGATAATGAAAATACTATCTATCAAACTTGAGGGATGCAGATAAAGCAGTATATAAAGAACAATATATAGCCTTGAATCCTTATAAAGATAAAATAATTAATAATGAACTAAATTAGAAAAAAATAAACAGAATAAAACCAAAGAGTATATAGAGAGAAATATAAAAAGAAGGAATTAACAAGCAAGAAAATAAAGATACAGTAGAGAAAATCAGCAAAGCAAGTAAATGTAAATGGCTCTTTAAAAGACTAGCCTCGGGCCAGCTGAGTGGCACATTGGTTAAGAGTTGGCTTGGGAGCACCAGCTCTGAGCAGCAGGGCCCTGGTTCGGATCCCACATGAGGGCCAGTGACGCTGCGCCCTCTACAGCTAAGATGGTGAACAACAGCTTGACCTGGAGCTGGGCTGCTATGAGTCGCCGGTGACAGCGTAGGCTGCAGTGGTGCTGCAGTGGGCTGCGGTGAGCTACTGTGAGCAGCCATCCAAGGGCTGCAAGCAACTGCCTCACCCGGGAAGAGCGCAATGATCATACCAACATGGGCCAGTGAAGCAACGTCCTCCACAACTAGACTGAAGAACAAAAGGACAGCAACTTGTCTGTTCCCCTTCTCCGGCTCCCCAAAGCTGTTACCCTCCCCCAATTCCCCAATAAAATCTTTAAAAAATAATAAAATAAAATAAAAGACTAGCCTCTGGTGAAATTGATTGAAGAGAGAGGGAGAAGAAGAAGAAAATCAAATAATATTAGAAAAGAAAGGGGGTGCCAACTTCAGATACTACTATAATGATACTAAAAGATCATAAGAAAATAATATGAAAAACTACCGGCAAATATATTTGAAAACTGAAGTAAAATGGACAATTTCCTAGAAGACTATAATGGATTTATCAAAATGGGGTTGTGTGCTTTCAAAGAGCTAGTTCATTTAGAGAATTTAGCACATCGTGGGTTCTCAATAAATAATAGCTATTAATATTTTCACCAAGGGGAAGAAAGACACCTAAACCAGCCACAGGTCCCTGGTCCAACCATGCTCCCTGTGAGGGCCCCAGCCACGCGAGGGGTACTTCCCTTGGGCTGCCCGAGCTCCTGAGGGTAATAAGATCTTGAGCAGGGGAGAAGGTAGGCAATGGCTTCTGCAGAGGGAAGGGGTTGGCAGCCATCAAGCCAGGTAGTGGCAAGCTAGCTGAGACTGGTCCTGCTTCTCTGATTCCCTTGCTGCAGGGCACACCCTAATTATCTGGGATTGCTGAACTAAACTGCTCCCCTGGGCTGTTTTTGAGGGTCACTGGGAGCATAGGGAGGGTCTGGGGGACAGCCTCCTTCCCTGGGCCTCTTGGAGAAACACAAAGAACACGCCCTGAACTGCACCACTAGTCAGACACTCCATGGCCAGGCCCACATCTCCTAAGCCTGCATGCTCTTCCCTGATAAGGAAAAGCAAGACCCATCACCACACCTCAGGGACTGCCTGGCTGATGAGGCACCCCTCCCTCATGCTCCAGGGGGATGCAGCTAGGATGGCCTGGGCAAAACCATGCGTGGGTGCCACTGGGCCCTGAGACACCTCCCTACCCAAGGAGTACTCCTCCATATAGATGCTTGGAGAAACAGTGGCTGTAGGTCAAAATTCCTGGCCCGAGCCAATATATCACATGCTTATCACTTCCTAGACATTGTGAAAAGAACACTCCCCAAGCTCTCTAAGATGAGAGGCTCCTCAAGCAATATTTACCAGTTTGTAAAGTCAAAAACATTGACTGCCTGGTATCATCTCCCTAGCCCAAACTCTAGTCACTGCAGCACTTTCTGCTTCTACAACTAAGTATAAAACAGATCTTGGTTTGGTGCATTGGCCATCTTCAATACGTTCCCTAAGTTTAGAGTTTGGCATAAAAGTGAATATTTCACTTATAAAGAGGGCATTGTAGTAGCCTTAGGCCATGAATTAGCCAAACTTTTATAGAAATGGGCACCTCCCACCCCAGCTCCTGTCACCTTGAATTCTAGGTGGTCCCACAGGCTCAGGGAAGGTAGAGAAGTTGGGGAGCTGGGGAGCCAAACCTCTAAGGATGGAAAAGGAAATACAGTTGAATCTTCCTCTACTCAGTTGGCCTGGGTTCAATAAACCAGAAAAGCTATTCTCATAAAGAGGCTTCTTCCCTGGGGGGACTAAAATCCAAGGGGAACTTGGAAGCCATGAGTTGGCAACAGCCCCTAAGAAAGCACCCAAGGAGAAAGCTGCACGAGACCCCTCCTCCCAAAACCCACGGCCTCCTCCTTTGCTGGGACAGGCAGCTTCTGGACCTGGTTGTTATGAAAACCATCTTAACGTTTATGTGGCATTGCAACTTTGGAAAGTGCTTTTAAAATCATTTCTATCCACAGACTTGTAACTCATCAAAATACTGCACCATTCCATAACCTCAGCCATGATGATCACTGCACTCAAAGTTATTTTCCAGTGCTCTTGACTAAGGAGTGGTGTCACTGTGAGGGTGAGGAGAGGCTGGAAAGGGACAACAGCATTAAGAGGGGCTGGTCAAGCCTTCTGGAGTCTGAAGGCAGCGCCAACTACACCCTGTAGAATGCCAGCCCTCTGCTATTGAAAACTCTTATAGGGGACTCAAGCTCTTCAAAGTGCTGCCGTCTGTCAGGCACCCACATTGTCTCGGTCACTGTACACACATTATCACACATGCCAATAACTCCTCTAGAAAGCAGGCCTATAGGCCCATTGTATTGCAGGGAAAACTGAGGAATGGAGAGGTTAAGTCACCTCCCAAGCTCATACCATCAGTGAGGACAGAGGGATGTTTGGGACTAGGCCTGTCTGACTCTAGAGCTTTTGCACTATGAGCCACTGCCTCTCTAACCTCCAACTTCCCTAGACCCACTAAAGCACTGCAGGAGAGAAACAACCTCTATTTAGGTACCTGCCTCCCAGAGGGGCCCAGTTTGACCCCAGAATCTGCCACATAAGACTCTGCTTTATTCTTCTAACCCCCTTCTCCTGCACCTGACCTTGGACAGGCTGGAAAACGGCAGCTGGCAAAAGAGAAGGAGGGGGCAAGCAGAGAGAAAAGATGCCATCCTGCCCCGTGCTCTTCTGCAGATTCCAAACCTACGCGAGGACCTGGGGGTGAGGCAGGGATGGAGAAGGAGCTGGAACTGAAAAAGGGGTGAGAGGTTGAGATCTGGGTTTTAAACTGGGCTGGACTTTCAATACCTAAAAGTGAAGCCATTCCTTACTACCTGGGGTGTGACCAGAAAAGCGAGGGGATCTGCCTAAGATTTGATACAGGGACTAGAAAGAAGAGCCCAAGAAGCGGTATAAAAAATACTAAAGTGAGGGCGAGGGAAGGAAGCTCTTTCATGATTTTGCCCACTCACCCTGGCTCATGGCACGGAAGCACTGAAATCAACGGCTGTTACTATGACTACCACTATTGGCTGATCCCTCACCCAGGGGCAGGTACTGTGCTGGCATCTCACCCAGCTGTAACTGACTTCGCTGAGTCCACCCACACTAAATGGCCATTTCTCTGAGGGCAAGAACGGTGTCTTGCTCAGTATTGCAGCTTCTGCGTTAGCACGATATCTAGAGACCCTCAATGAAGATGCGATTAATGAATGCTCTAACCTGTAAATCTTATTTGGCATTTATTACTATTATTCACATCATCTCCATCTCACCTCCTTCTCTTTGTGACAGTGCCTCAGTCTGGTGGACATACTAAAAAAACTTCAGAGTGGCTCCCAAATAAGGAGGAGGGTAATCAGGAGAAAAATAAACAGTCCAAAGATTGAAGAGACCAGATATAAAATCATCAAAGAAAAAGGGGGTAGAATTGGAACAAGTCATTGCAAAATAGCGTCTCACCCTCTTCCTACGAGGTGCAGGCCCAAAGGCCTCACACTATCAGCCATTCGGTCCAGAACACTGCTACAATTTATCAACATTTTTTTTTAACTCCTGTGAAAGTAATGCGATGAAACAAGCTAGAGAGCCTCAGCCACGGTGATGGTGCTTTCTTGGCAAGGTGCTGGGGCCTGGGGTTGAGCCTGCTGTGGCCACCCCAGGAGGCATTAGGAGCGGGGAGGGGTTTACATCCCAGGAGAACAGCAGGCAGTGGCTCTGGTGTTTCAGGATGCCCCGCCCCCTGGGACCCAGGGAGAAGGGAGCAGAGGATGGAGAGGGGACTAAGCAATCAGCAGGTGCATCTGCACATTCCAGCTGGGAATTGTGAATGAATTCCCTGCAGGAGGCACAGTGGGCAGATGGGAGGGAGTTACAGGGAAGGACTCAAACCTGCAGTCCAGGCAGCTGCTAAATTTAGCCTGGTCCCCAAAGCAGGACTTAATCAAATGAATCCTGCAAACGCCCTCCTCCACCCCTCAAGCCCAGTTCCCAGGTGAGTTTTTTCTGTTTCTAGCTTGGCTCACATTATCACATGGGCCTCCAAACGTTGATCCCCTTGACAGGTGCCCCAGGCCAGCTCTTCTGGTGCTGGCGCTGGAAAGGAAGTATAATTCCCAGTTTTCCTTGCTGCTCCTGCAGTGCCGGGTACAGCCCCAAGCAAGACCATTTGTGAGGAGATGGCTCCACCCCCCCCCCTACATCCTCACATCAGGGCAAGCGTTCTGCTGACCTGCCTGGGCTCCAGACTCCATAGGGCCAAGGCTGGCCCTTCCCTGGTCATTGTCTGTCCCCACTCAGAAGCCTTCACCCTCTCCAGCCCATGCAAGACAGTTATTTCAGCTGATCTCAGAGCAGCCCCATGGGTGTGGCAGGAAAGGTTATCACTGCTCCATGCGTCAGCTGGGTGAGCTATCGGTTCCCAAAATTTCATCTCAGACCCTTCCCTTCAGCATCAGTGACTTCCCCTGCACTCACCACTCTGCCATTCACCACCATCCTTTTCACTCATACAACTTAAGGACCTGAATGAGAATTAGGAGACCCAGGACTGCCCACGAAGATCGGCATCACTCAGGAAGCTCTCCACACTGCACTTGGCCGCCCCTCCCTCCTGTACACTGGAGAAGCGCAGGGCTCAACATACACATTCATAGGTTCACCTGCAAGCGTGGCAAACAGCGTCTCTGTGTGTTGACCGGCCCCGGAGCCTCTGTTTCCGCAGGTCCAGGGCAGAGCCTGAGAATTTGCACCCTAACAAGCTCCCAGGTGATGTTGATGCTGCAGGTCCTGGGACCAGACTTTGAAAGCAACTGTTCCGGCTGGTGGCCGTCACCATTCCCTGGGCTTGCCCCTGAGAATGTCCCAGACTTGATGAGCAGGATTTTGTGGGGACAGAGATAGGACGAGGATCCTGGACGCAGGTGACCTCTAGTCCAGTGCTCCTTCCAGGAGGCTTCCTCTGTGTAAGTGGGGGGAGGGGGGGTTCTGTAGGGGAAGGGAGCTGAAAGCTTCTCCCTTTCCTGGCCGCCCACAGAGTAGCCCCCCTCCTGGGACCCTGGCCCTGGAAGATTCAGGGTACGCCGTTTTTAGCCTGAGGGAGTTAGTTGCTCTCAGTGGTCAAATTCAACTCAACAAGACTTTCTGGAGCTCCGTCTACGGGCCTGGCCCCCATTGGGACTGAAATGATTCAACAGGCCTAAGGCAGCCTCGAACCCACAAGGAGCTTAGAATCTAGAGGGCAGGCCTGAGACCGCCGAGGAGAAACAGCCCCATACTACCTGACTTCGCTTCTCTTCCAATTCTGTGCAGCAGCAGCAGCAGGAGAAAGTCAGAGGCTGAGGGGGCGGGTGGGGCAAGGCAGATGGGCAGAGGGCCCATTCCCGGGTGTCTGGAAAGTCCTAGGAAGGAGTGCTGCTTTGAGTCACTTAGGAACATGGCCTGCGCTCACATGTTAGTTAAGTGTGCTCCACTGCGTAAGTCCTTCTCCTCCACTGGCACCCAGCAGCCAGGACCTAGAAAGGAAGGCACACGCAGGCCAGTGGGTTCCCTCCAACCAAGGGCCCTGCTAGGGCTGTGCCCCCTCCGCAAAGACAGCCTGTCACCTGGATCTTACCAACCACCCTCCATGCCCTCGCACCTTGTCCCCATCAGTGGCCTCCTAGATTGCTGAAAGGTGGCAGGAGAGCCCAGGCAGAGCAGGCCAGGCTGCTCCCTGGCAGGAAGGGAGGGGGTTCCCCATGTGTCCTGTCCAGCCCAGCTGGCAGGCTGCCTCCTCCTCCAGGCGGCCTTTCTGTGCCCTCAGAAAGCTGCTCCCGGGAAGGGCTCCTCAATGGGGAAGTCTCCAAGGGGCCCTGATAAACTGTCACCACTGAGTACCCAGGATGGGTTCCCGCATTTCATGCATGAATCTCTTCCCTCCTTTTTTAAATTTTTCTTTAAAGTTTCTCCTTTTGTTTTCCTGTACCCTCTCTATTTGTCTTTTCTTTTCTTTTGGAAATAATTATGTTGGTTTTAAAAATGAGAGACTATAGGTACACAGTACAACATCCAAAAAGCAAGGAAGAACATACACAAGTCCCTCTTATCCGTGGTTTTGCTTTCCATGGTTTCCAGTTACCCGTGGTCAACCGTGGTCCAAAAATATTAAATGGCAAATTCCAGAAACAAACAATTCCTAAGTTTTAGATTGCATGCCATTCTGAGTAGTGTGAGGAAATCTCGAGCTGTCGGCTCCATCACATGGATGTCATGAACCATCCCTTTGTCCAGTGTCTCCAGGCTGCATGAGTCACTTGGTGGCCATCTTGGTTATCACTGACTGTCGCGGTATCACAGTGTTTGATGTTTCAGTAACTCTTTTTTTACTTGAGAACGGCTCCAAAGCCATCCACATAACTTCCATTACAACACATGGCTATAATTGTTCTATATTATTATTAGTTATTGTTTGTTACTCTCTTGCTGTTCCTAATTTATAAAGTAAACGTTATCATGGGTACTGTACATATAGGAAAGAAACATAATATATAGAGAGCACAGTACTATCCACGGTTTTAGGCATCCACTGGGGGTCTTTGAACGTATCCCCCTCGATAAGTAAGGGGGGACTACTGTACAGCGGGGGGAAGTCTCTCTCCTGTGATACATGCTGAGTGTCCGGGGTCTCCTCACAGAGGGACCTCTGCCCTCCAACTGTCAGTCCTTTTAGAGATATGCTGACTGTATGCCAAAATATTCATAAGCACTTTCTTTTCTACACAGATAGTGGCTTACTACACAAACTGCCCTGTACCTTGCTTTTTTTCTTTTAGATTTTTGTTTAATGATAAAATACCCCAAAGTTATTAACCGATAGTGAGTCAGAACAAACATCCCAAACCCACCTCCAGCATCATCACGTCTTATCTGATCGCATCATATGCTATGTTTGCCTTTGGATTTTGTTTCTAGAAGCAAAATGTTACACATATGGTTGGGGCCCCATTTACCCATCCCTGGTCCAATTCCCCACTACTCCCTCCACAGAGAGAAGCTGTATGATGCATTGGCTATTTATAGTTTCTTGCTTTCCTACTTGTCCCTCTCTCTCCCCGTGCCCCCGCCTACCTAAGGAAATTCCTTCTGGGCTAGGATGTGCTCGGTGGTTTCAGAGCCCTAGCACAGTCTGTCTGGAATACAGCGGCGTTCAGTTATTTCCCTGTTACCCTAACAAATGAGGTGCTATTAGAGCGAGTCTTGGCATGGCTACAGCACCAGGCAATTGCAGGATGTTTTAAACCTCAGACTCCCAAATAGCATTGTCCCCTTCAGTCAGAAGTCATTGCAAGTGGCATACATCATGGCTAAAAATCAATGCTTGCAAATGTCCCTGCAGGAAGGCAGCAACATTAACTTTATGAATTGTCCTTCTGTTTACATACTCATTAGGAGGATAAAATGTTACTCAGGTGGGTCAGGCTCTTTGCTGCCTCAGAGGAGGGCCTGTATGAAAATATGTGCCTATATTTTGGTATGGCCTGTGTCACACGTTAAATGCCTGCAGTAGCTATAAAATGCAAACCCCAATTTCTTCTCTTTATAGTCACTAAGTGTTGTAAGATCAAGGGAAGAGCTGTGAGTTCACTGCCTTGTTTGTCTTGCTGTGGCCTGGAGCTGAGACAGACCTGCCCACTGTTCTTCCCAGAAGGACACCTCGTGGGTGGACATGGCTGTGCATGCTAGCACTAACGTAGCAGAGTGAGGCTAAGAAGGCAGCCCAGTGCTCTCCACCTGGTTGTTTGGGGCCCTTGCATCTGACAGCCACCTCCACACTGGAAGCCAGCCCACAGGGATTCTGCAGGGTGTGCCTGAGCACCCACCCACACTTTCCCCTCGCTGCTGCTGGCCCAGACCAATGTCATGTCATCACCACTCAGAGCTGGTGGCACTTTGGAGCCAATCCCAGACCCACATTCATTATTTTCAAATGAGGCTACTGAGACCCAGAGACAGGAAGCCAGTGGCTCAGAACACCCAGCAGGCTGGCCCTATCGGAGCCCTCAGGGGGGCCAGTGTCCCTCAGCAGAGCCAGGCCACAGCAGGAGTGGGCCAGGGCGGGAGTGAGAAATCTTTCTCAGTCTCTGGCCCTGTCTTGGCCCCTTTTTCTGCTTACACCCAGGTCCCCAGGTCCTCCTCAGCCCTGGAGATCTGTCCTTGAGCAGGGCTCTTATCAGAAGCTGCCCTCAGGGGAAAAAGAGCTTAAGAACAGAAGCAGTAATTGTGCGTTTGTGCATGTGCACCTTTGCACGGCAACTATGTCCAAACAGTCCAGAAGGTGGTTGGCTGGATGAGTTCTGAGAAACAGAGAGGACTTCCTGGCTCCTCCACTCAGCCTCACCACCCGTTCTCTTCCAAAGCACAGATATGAGTGTTCCGGTTCCATCCCTCCCTCAAGGATGTATCCCCTAGAGGTCCTGACCCCAAGATGGGCAGGCAGGGCATGGGGTGGGGGTGGGGGTGGGGCATAGGGAAGCACTGTGGAACAGAAAATGGTGACATGGGAGGCTGTCATTTGGCAATGAGAAGGAAGGGCCGGGGATGACTAAAGGGAGAGGGGAAGGCTTTCCTGGGTCTTTGCTATGTGACCTAGCTAAACGTTTCATGCTCAGTGATCATGGGGGTAAAGAAATGCATCTCCACTATCATGGGGCAAAGGATTTGTGTTTTCCTTATACTCACTGCATTCTCACGGCTCCCTCCAGCACCAATGAGAATGATTATGACTCGTATTTGTAGAGTCTTCAGACTTCAGAAAGCATCTTAGCACCTATACTTCATTTGATCCCCACAAAGCCCCCAGGTGATCCAAATGTGCAGCCAGAGTTGAGAACACTGGGTTAGATCTTTCCTGAGTTTCAGTTTATATCAATCACCTCTGTCTGGCAAATGAGTTAGGAACGCAGGCTCCCTCGTGAAATAGAACTTGACCGGCAGGGAGTGTGCAGGCTGTGCAACAGGAACACAGATGTTTCTGCCCCAAGTAGGAGCCATACACTGTCAGAGCTGGACATCTAATTCAACCCTTGTTTTCCAGCTGGGGGGTACTGAGGTCTGAGCCCGCACAGCTGGTGGGTGGTGAGGCGAGGAGAAGAATCCTGGTCTCCCAGCCCCATGCACGTATTAAGCAGGAAGGCCCCCTGAAAGATGCAGGGCTAGATGGTGCGGGGTGAGGTCAGGGGGAGTTGCAAGTGGCAAAGTGATATCCAGAAAGAAATGGGTGAAGAAACAATGTTGGGGTGCATAGGTAGAGAAGTTCACCCCCAGGTTCTTTCAAACCACAGGACTAGGCAGATTGCTCTGCCCACATGACACACTATTGTGAAGCAGCAGGTGGCCAGGACTAGGCTAGGAGGAGCACAGCCAGGGCAAGGAGGGTCCAGACAGGAGCCTACATGGCAGCTTTGCCTCAAAGCCAGGACCCTCCTGGGCTGGGGACATACATCCTGGGCGTAGCCTGGGCACAGCCTGGGCCTGGCTTTTAGGCAGTTTTCAGAAAATAAAACAACTCTCCTACATGACCATCCACTGCAAATGCCATCCAAATAAGCAGTAATGTTATTTACTTGTCATGAGCGAGAATGCCATTACGTATTAGTCTGTTGTCAGATATCCAGGCACCCAGGACAGGTGAGGAAGGGGAAGGGACAGGAGAGATTGAGACAGAAAAGAACTCAAAGGAGAGGACAGCTGACCGCAGGCACCCGGAGGCTGTCTGTGCAGACAGGGCCAGAATGGAGAGCAGAGGTAGGTGCGGCTGTGGAGGTGGAGGGTGGGGAGTGGATGCCGAGTGTGGCTCAATTTCACAAGGAACTACGGAAAGTGGGAGTTTTCTGGGAGTGGAATTGTCTGCCTTGCAGCACAGTGTACCCCTGGTCCTGGAAATATCTGAGCAGAGGCTGCATGGCCAGCTCTCATGAAGACTGTGGGATAAGTGACTGCCCAGTGGAAGGTGGGATGAGAAGACTTGGGTGTTTTCTACCAGACCTCAGGTGACACTGACTTTTCATGCTGAGGCTCACCCGATTTCTCTCTTTGCTGTCTTGGAAGAACTGGGGCTGGGGCGGTAAGGGCAGATGCTCGCAGCTCCCCACTTCCAGGAAGGCAGAGCAACCCATCTAGAGACCAGCCAGTTTCCTGATGGATAGACCTCAAGAGAATAAAGTCTTGATTCTTCAGAAAACATTTGTAAACCACCTCTTATCTCATCTAGTGAAGATGGGCTCCAACTGCCATCTCTTGACCTGGGGGTAAGCCAACGCCCAGCCAAGGTTTCTGAGACTTCTCAGGGGCACACTTTTCTCGCCTCTGACTTCTGGCTTTTGCAGAATTCCCCTTCCCTTACCTATGAGGTGAGGATGCTGCTTTCAAGCTGCCCTATAAGCCCCCCATACAAAAGACTCGGCCCCTCCCTTGGTTTCCACCCCCACCCTCAGTCCCACCCCCGGACCCCCAGCGTTGTGCACTGAGGCTAGGTGAGAAGTAGACGCTGCTGCTGGAGATTTGGGTTTCAGGGGAACGGAGGGCCCTCAGGGATTTTCAGCTGAAGAGCAGACATCCCCTGTTCTTTGACAGTCCCTTGGCCATTTCTACGACCTCAACCCTGGCTTCCAACCAGGATCCTCCCCCTCTCCCTCCCTTTCCACCCCAATTCCCGCTCGTCTTTACACAGAGGAGTTCTTCTCTCTACATATTTTTTCTCTTTCTACATATGCCCTCAAGGCCTCATCTCTCACCCAAATGACCTATCAAGGTAGTTCTAGAATGAAAGCAGTTCTTTCCCTGGGAGAGCACTAACGCCAGCAGATAAAATAATAATTTTTCTCTTTGTTGCATGTTCGATAAGAGAGAGCTAGCTAAGTCCAGCCAGATTGATGTCTGCTCTCTATCTGGTGAGCTAGCATGGATTGGCCGGATGTAGATGTATGAATCTGAACTTGAATGTCTCAAGTGGGTTCTCACAACATTCCTCCACAAAGCCCTTTCCCTCAAAAAAAAAAAAAAAACCTCACTCTATAGCCGACTTCCAGTTCTGCTGGGACAGCTAAGATGAATCCCAGGAAAGCTCTGGACCTGGCAGGGGTCTGTGAACCATTTATTCAGATGCAATTGGCTGCTATATCCTCTGACCTGGGGTCATCAGGGTCTACCTCCCTTTGCAACCCCAGAGCCCACAATCCAGGCATAGTGTCTGGTTTTTGAAGGTTTTAATCCCATTAGGGCTCACTGGTGCAAGGAATGATGCAAAAAAGGGGAGCGTGAAGGCAGCATCGTGCTAGCGGTTCAGCACGTGGAGTTCAGGTCTCCAAAGCTTCCGGCTCCCCTCTCCGTCACCTTTCCTATCCCTGGGAGTGCTTTCACATACACCTATGCAACAGGACCGATTTGCAGCCACTATGGAGACTATATCTTTGAATTTCTTGACTTCTGTGTGCTTGAATACCCAGTGATAGCACTGTCTCCATCTTGCCCTAGACCTGCTTGTGTGTTAGACTGGAGGAGCAGGGAAAGATAAGCCAGTCTGCATCTAAGGTCTTCAAAACAAAAGGCCAAGAGGAAAGCAGGTAGTGAGTTGACAGTCACCAAAGTCTCCCCGCCCCGCCTTTGACAAGATCTCAGATGCTCCTTTGGATCCCAAGGATCTGCAAGGCAGGGTCAGTGGGAAGGAAAGCTTGAGTAGACAAACTACCATGAGGTGCGACAGCAGGGGCCCAGGGATGTGTTCTGCCTCCCCAAATACCCCACTGACCCGTGAGCAGGTTCCCGACACTCTACAAGTTCATTCCTGTAGCACAGGGGTTGAGCCTGTTAAAATACAAAGTACGCAGCAAAGGGTGATGCTTTGGGCTTATCTTGGCCATGAAAATATAGGTGGGGTGGCAGATCTCAGAACAAGGCTTGGAAGAAGGCTGTCACAGAGCCCAGGGTGCCCGGCAGCGGGGGGAAGGCGAGGCCACAAGTCCAGGCAGACACAGGGGCCAGAGGCTCCCCTTCCACTTTGCTCTGTGAACCTGGGCTAACTCACTCTTCAGGTCCTTCGTATCCCTTTTGCAAGGTGAAACTAAAAATAAACTTACCTTGCTCCTTGCTAAGTGGAGGGTGGTTTTAACGCTTCCCTTGTTGGGAAACGGTTCTGTGATAATAAGAGTAGCAAGACTTTACTCTGCGCTGGGTACTGTTCTCAGCCTTAGCATGTGCATTACCTCAAGTCATCCTTCCCAGAGGTGGAAGCTATGACAACCCCTGTTTTGCAGATGAAGATCTCAGGCCAACCAGCCTAGGGTCCTCGAGCCAGTCAGTGAGTGGCAGAGCCAGGAATGAACCCAGGCAGTCTGGCTGCGGAGCCCACACCTCAGCCATGGCACATAGAGCATGTGCCAGGCTGCCTACCCACAATGTTCTCATCCATGCACGAGGCGCATGGGGCACAAAACAGGGGCAGCCTCACGTCCTCACTCCACTGAGAGCAGTGGAGCTGTGTGGATCCATGTGAAGGCTGTACCGGGGCAGGGGTTCTCCGCTCCAGGGTGGGGTAGGCACCTGTTGTTAAAAACATAGTCTTGCTAGATTTGATTTCTGGCACTGGGACTTCATTTTAATCCTGTTTGAGACAAGGTTGGTTTTCCTGCTAGCGCTCAACAGGCCTGACGCTGCGGGGTGGGATGAGGTGCCCAGAGCCTTTGTTACCTTTAATTAGGTGTGCTCTCATTGATTGATTGATTGATTTTCTTCCCCGAGTTGCAAGAGAGGACAGCGCCCCTGCTCCCCAGGTGCGCGGGGCCTGCCACTGGAATTATAACAAGCGCTAAGCAGGCCCAGCACGCAATTCCAGGCCTGCGAGACCTCCACCAGCTCCTTGTCAAACCTCAAATTGATTCTGAAATTGCTTTGAGGATGTAAAGTGGTGAACAATTTGAAACCCGTGTAATTATCTGAGTGGCTGTTGCTGGGTGACCCGGCCATCACTGCCTGAGCCCATCTGAAGAGGCCAGAGCTACAGTTCCAAAATGAAATAGTTACAGAGCTGTCAGGGATTAACCAGGACCCATGCAGGACTGACCCGCCCAGAACATCCCAGCTCAGAGGCCTGGACTGGGGCTGCTCTGAAGGCAAAGTAAAAGGTACCCTGGGAAACACCATCTAGACTGGTTTTAGGAACAAACTATTCGATCCACTGAATATCTGCAAAGCACTGGCGAGGCGCCCAGCACCATGAGAGGCACGGTGGGCATAAGAAGAGGTGGTACCGCTCATGGGTACTAAGTAACCCGAGTGGAGAGAATATTAACGTGGGGAAAACGTTGAATAATACTGCATTGTTCATTGTAAGACAGGATGTGCTAATGCCCAATGAGTGGTAACACTCAAAGCTGACAGTTCCGGAGAGGTGCTGCATGCCAGGCCAGTGGGGAAATGCTTTCCATGCCCTCCATGTCGTGTGCTTAGAACCTCTAAGGGTTTGGTACAGATAGAGAAACTGAGGCTCAGAAAGCTGAAGCCACTGGCCCAGGCTCCCCCAGCCCCACTGGTGGGAAGAGCACGAATGACTAATCTGCACAAAACATGAACAAAGCCCAGCCTTACGCTGTGCAGGCTCAGCTCATAGATGTTTTTGAAAAAGAAACTCTCCCAGAAACACATTCTGGAAAGAAGAAAACCAGAGCCCAAGCTCTGGGTGTCACCATGGTTGCAACCCAAGGCTTTCACCGCTTAAAATTTCTGTGAACAAGCATTTGTTCCACACAGAAATTCAAGCCTGAGCACTGTCCCTATGCTGGCAACATCTCAAAATCACATTTTAGGAAGAAATGTGTCTAAAGGCAGTCAGTACCCTCTGTTGCACAGACGTCTCCTTTCATGGGGATGCTGGCTGGCAGCCCCTGCCTGAAGTCCCCTTCCTCAGCCTGCCCTTCGTAGCCCCTGCCTCCCATGGTCTTTATGCAAATGACCGTCCCTCCCGACACTCCTCCCTTTACAGGTGGCCATTAACCTCCATTGTTCAGGCCTCAGACTACAGTTAGGGGCAATTTGCAGAATATCAGCTACTTCCTGGAAGCAGGGGCCTTATTCACCTTCTCTCTCTCTGTCTCTGTCTCTCTCCCTTCCTCCCTCCCTGAAATATACACAAGCACATGAACTTTACCATTTAACCATATTTAACTATACAGTTTAGTGGCATTAAGGACATTCACATTCGTGGGCAATCATCACCACCATCCACCTCCAGCACTTTTTCTATCACCAGTTAGCACAATGTCTGGGCAATAACAGGTGCTCAAAAAAAAAACTGGCGGAATTAATGAACGACCCAGTATTCGGGTGCCTGGCAGTTATCTGGCTCTGACACAGAATCCCATACAGCTGCAAAACCTCCATGTGCTCCTCTTCCCCTCACACACCAGCTCTCCTCTCCTCTCCACTCCCCCATCAGTGACCATTTATTCAGCCCTGGCTTGGCCACTGTCCCCAAGCCCCCAAAGGAGCAGATACCCTCTCTAGAATGATGCCAACCCTTTGTAAGGTCCAAGCTGGTGTTCTCTGCAAAAGAAAACAGAAAAGCAGGCTCTTTAGAGCCCAGCATTAAAAACTAACAAGAATTAGCCCCAGAGGAAAAACTGGGTGGGGCATCTTGGACAGATATGCACGGTTGCACCGGAACCTTTGAGGCACACAGTATAAAAATGTAAGCCAGCGTTCTGCTGAGCAGGCCTGGCAAGAGATGATTTGCCAACTATCTGCCACCTTCTTACCACCTCCCCTCCACCCTCCCACTCCACCCTCCTAAGGAATCTCATGCCTGGCCCCAGGAACAAATGAGGGGCTTTACTGTCCCTGTAATTGCTCCAAATCCCATTAATTACACGGTAAGCTTCCAACAATAGGGCCGCTGCCTGCCTTAACACAAGCTCGACTTGGGGCCAATTTGGGGCCTCCAGGGCGTCAATTTCCACCCTAAACAAGGAGGGGTTGATGATTGCCAAGCCCCCCACTTCCAGGCTCCAAATTCTCTGATCCTGAGCTTGAAGAGCCAGTGGCCTCTTCACAGGCCCAAAGGCACAAGACAACTAATTACTTCTCACACTGTCACCATAAAATGTCAAAACTACCTACAAAGACGGCAGGTCAGAATCACAGAATATTCTTTCCTGAAAAGGACCTGCCCAGGCAGGGGACCGGCGAGGGCAGTGATGAAATGGCTGCCGGATCCCTTCCACCGAGAACCACTTATTACTGTGGTGTTTATTGCCTCTAGAGCAGCGGTTCTCAACCTTCCTAATGCCGCGACCCCTTAATACAGTTCCTCATGTTGTGGTGACCCCCAACCACAAAATTATTTCGTTGCTACTCTATAACTGTAATTTTGCTACTGTTATGAATCGTAATGTAAATATCTTTTTGTTTTCCGATGGTCTTAGGCGACCCCTGT
>NW_017731536.1:1971010-1977140 GCF_001890085.2 Hipposideros armiger
TACAGAGAAAGCCGCAGGTTATGGCTGCACAGAGATGGCAAGAGACCTGGCTCTCTGGTGTGACTTTGAACAAGCTGCCAGGCCTCTCTGGGCCTCAGTTTCTCCCTCTGAACAGTGGGGATATGTGTCTCCATCACACATGATTGTTGTTAAATGTGAACATGTCTAGAACATAGGAGAACTCCACAAATGCTGCCTTTCCAGCAGTTTTGACTAAAGTGCTGTCCCTGGCTGCATGTCACGGCCAAGGCTGAGGCTCTCAGGGAAGCGGGCACCATCATCATCCCTGACCTGAGGCTCTGGTACAAGACAGTGTCCACCATTTGACCAAGGCTGCTAGGCCAGCTTCGCCCGTACGTCAGATTCCAGAAACATCTCCCCAAATGTTCTGTGTCCCAGAGGAACCCACAGTCCCTGCTCAGAGGATGCCAGGTCCAGAGCCCACTTGCAAAGCATGGGTGCTGTTAGCTGACTGCACCGGTTCCTCCTAGAAGTTCCCAGGGGGTGATTCCGGTGTGCAGCCTGGGCTGAGAGAACTCACCCTGAGCTCCACCAGCCCTTTCTCCCTTCTGGAAGATTCCCTGCCTTCCTCCTGGCCACCTCACCCCAGGTGATCTCACTTAAGTGCATATACACTGGCAATAGGCCCATCCCCTTCCACGGGGCCACATATGCACCCAGCTTGAAGGCTTCTAGGCTCACAGGCGCTTAGGGGAAACTGAGGCCTGAGTGAACTTACTGCCAACGAATGGAAGCCCAGCGGTTTGTCTTCTGCACTCTGCCTTCCCCTATTGATAGCAGAGAGTGGAACGTGCCACAGCGTTCACTTTCCTCCCCTCACCAGACCGATCTGGAACCACCGGCTCCACACACACATCACACCTGTCCCCAGCCCAAGGTGAGGCTTCTGGCCTCCTCCAGCCCACCTGGTTCTCCGGTGCCCGGCTTCCTGGACAGGCCCCTCTGCCTTCCCCTGGCTGGTCAGTGAGGCAACTGCCAAGCAGCCCCTACGAGGCCAGCTCTGCCCCAGGCCTGGGAAAATGCTTACANGACCCACAGGTTGAGAACCACTGCTCTAGAGCCTTCTAAGCACTGTAAAACACCATCTAAAATTGCACCACATTTAAATGCTGCTACCTTCCTCTGTAAAAACAGGCATCCCTTACTTTATGCAAATGGCTGTCCCCGAAGCTATGCATAAACTGTTTTCAGTACATTTTTTTTTAAGTAGCAGGAACTCCTACAGTTAATCATTTTTTAAGAGGAATTATCCTAACCACCCCTGCCAATCTATTCCTTTTCTACATTGGAGCTTTTGTATACTACTGGTTTTGCATAAAGCAGAAGGTAACTATAAGGTACCAACAATGTGTCCATGTCATCATGCGAGGCCAAACGCACACACAGGGTTATTATGTACAAACAAAGGGCATTCAGGTTGAGCGGGTTCTGACCAGTGCACTACCACCCCCCCAAAAGAGAAGGGGGGGCGATCTGGAGTCAGGTCAGCTTCTTAGCTCTGCCATTCTCAGCTACTGTACCTCGACAGAGGTTCTACTGGCATTTAGTGCAGGACAATTCTTTGTAGAGCCTGTGCCCAGCACTCAGCCATTAAGTGTCAGTTTTCTCCCCTACCCAGTCATGTGACAACCAACACCCCACCCTTTCCCCCACCCCACCCCCCAACACGTTTCAAACACCTTCTGGGGCCGGTCCACTGCATGCCTGGCCTGCCCAGAGCCCTCTGTCTCGGTTTCTTGATGGGAATTCCTATTCTCCTGCCAGCCTGGGGCTGCCCCAAACCCTGGCCATGAGGCTGAGCCCTCTCAGCCAGAATTTCCAAGCTGCTTTCTGTGACAAAAGACTCACTGTTTTTAAACTACTGAACCAGCATAGACCAATACTTTTGTGAAAGATAATACAAATGAATTAACAGAAAAATAATCACGTACTTGGATGGAGTGACAAACTTTGATAAAATTTTCTAAATGTTTATTCTTAATTTCTGTACTTAATTTCTATCACAGGCTGGTAACAGTAACCAGTGGACCACATTTTGAATATTGCTGCTCTAGACCAGTGCTTCTCAAATTGTGGTCTCTGCACCAGCAGTTTCAGCATCAGTTGGGAACTTAACGGAAGTGCCAGTTCTCGAGCCCACCTCAGACGTCGTGAATCTGTAACTCTGGAGCGGGGCCCAGAAATCTATGTTTGAAACAAGCCGTCCACATGTTTCTGATACATGCTCAAGTTTGAGAACCAAAGCTTTAAGCAGCCCCTTTCCTGAGAGTCAGCTGGGCTGGCATCCCAGGAGCCCTGCAGAAGGTGAAGTCTACCTGAGGATTCTAGAACCTTCCAGAAAGGTCTCCGGCCATGTTCCTTACCCCACCTGCCATGGAATTAGAAGAGCCCTCTCAGGCTCAGGCAGCCACAGGCCTGTGTAGATGAGGAAGGGAGAAAGAAGATATAAAATTAAGATCATTGGAGCCACACACTGCTGGGAAAATACTCTTTAATTAGGGCCAGACACCTGGAGATCACCCAGGGAGGCTTGCGGGAGACCACTAGTCTCCATTAGCATTTTCCCAAGGGCTACATCCAGGTTATGAAATAGGAGGGCTGTGCATAATTTGCATATAATTTGCATATGCCTACTTGGACTGCACTTGCTTCTCCAGCAATTTTCAACAGAATTAAAATCTTTTCTTAGAAAACCACTGCTGCCCTAAGGGTTGTCACTTATCATTTTTCCTGCTTTCTCCTCCTTACTCTCCCTCTCTGACAAATCCACAACCCTAAGCAAAGTGTAAAAAAAGGAAGAGAAGCACAGAAGTGGGGACAGTGGCTGCTTATAGAATGTGGCAGCAGGGGTTGTTCTTGGTAGGGTTATATGATCTGAGCATTGTATTCACGGAGGAAGTACCAGATTTAGGGATCTCATAGACCTGTAAACTAAATTTCTTAAGGGGCTAAGTACCCAATTTTCACACTGCCAACATCTACTGTGTCCCTAGTCATCATAAAAATTTGTGTGTCTTATTGCCAAAAAGATTAGAAAAATGTAAATTTCAGAATAAAAGCCAACCCTTTTAAGAGAGATAAATTTAACCTTATGAAAACCTCATTATATTATGTTAATTTTTCTTGTTTCTTCCTAGACCAAGATCTGAATCCTGGCTTCACCATCTGGGCAATGTCAGACTTTGGGTTCCTGAGGATTCTAGAACCTTCCAGAGGGACAGTGAGATCCATCTTGTGAGAATTGCAAACGGAAAGTGCCTGGCACACAGCAGGCATGCAAAAAATGGTGGCAATTTGTCATTACTGTTGTCTTCTTAAAATCACATTTTTTAGGGGCTGGCTGAGTGGCTCAGTTGGTTAAGAGCTTATTCAAGAGTGCAAGCTCTGAGCAACAGTGGTTCGATTCCCAGCCTGAGCTGAGCTGCCAACAGGTGGCAGGATGGCTCAGCTAAAAAAAAAAAAAATTGCATTTTTTTTTTATTATTACTATTAGGTTTTCTGGGAGCTTTCACTTCTTGCCACCTCTTCTGAGCAAGTGAAAACCATTCCTTCCACTTTGTTTTCCAGATTGTTCATCTGTTCATAAAGGTCTGGATTTTAAAACCAGGAATGTAAGAAGTGGATTCAAGCAAAAAAAAAAGAGCTATGTGCAAGACTTCCAAAGAAAGGCTGCTGTAGGGACACAGAGCCTTTCTTTCCTAGTGCTTACAAAAGTGAGGAAGAAAAAGACTTTTTTCTTTTTTTTTTTTTTCCTCTAAAGCATGGCAAGCAGCCTTACTTCAGAATACTCAGGAAAGGCACTGTCACCCAAGCCCACTTGGGCAGGCTTTCCTGAGTTTTCTTTGAGGACACAGTTTTCAGCACATGGGTTTCTCCCCTCCTGCATTGCAAGGTCTCTGGTGAGGCTGAGGTGGGGGCACATCCCACTTGGCAACTCGGGCTGGTAGTGCCAGCCTTCTTTGGTGGGGTGACCTGATAAACCCACCTGTTCTCTGCATTATTGGTCTTCCTGTGAGACACCTCAGCAGACCCCTGGCTCCAAATGTCACCATGAAGTAACTGCCCCTCTGTGTGATAAATTAGTGCACATCGTCTCAGCCTATTGAGGCAGTGATTTATGTCATGTGCAGCCTTTAACATCTGTTCCCAGATTCATTCAACCACTACAGAAATGGGGGAATTTCTGGCACCTGCAGGTCAATATCCTGTGGTACCCTTGATGACGTTCTATGCCCCCCACCGCCGTCCCCTCCAGTGAAAAATCCTGGATTAAGCCCCTCTTCTGTGTGTTCCCACAGCACCATGTGCTTCCCTAACATAACATATCCCAAAGTAGGGTGGATGCCTGGTGTTTCTCACCCCTTAGCTCCCCCACAGTGGGAGCCACTGGGGGCATGTGACCTGTCTGGCTCACCACTGAATCTCCCAGTGCCCAGAATGTAGTAGGTGCTCAGTAAATACCTACCAAATAAATGAATCAAAGAATGAGTGAATGAAATGAAATGTAGCCTTTTCTGCCTAAAAGGCAGCCAGAGACTATTATAGCAGTTCTCAATTATAGGCAATTTTGCCTCCCAGGGGATATATGGCAGTCTCTGGAGACATCTTTGGTTGTTACCCACTCAGGAGTTGGGAAGGTGCTACTGGCATCTAGGGGATAGAGGCTGGGGATGGGAATAAACGTCCTACAATGCTCGGGACAATCTCTGCACAACAGATGCGAAAAACGAGGTTCAGGGAGGTAAAGTAAGTTGCCCAAGAACACAGAACTATTCAGTGGCTGGGATGGGACTCAAACTAAAATATGTCTGACACCAAATCTGCAGTGTTACCATGTACAGGGAGAGCCAGGGAGCAGGAGGGATCCCCAAGGCATGCATGGTAAATGGTTTACTGCCATTTAAATTTGCCTTCATGCTGATTTTTGGTCATTGATAAGATAAAGACAAGTAGAAAAAACAGCCATCTTGAACCAAGTATTTCTTCCCAACAAGCCTGCTTTGATTCCCAAATTTCCCCAATGAGTTCCTTTTTCAGGGTAGGGCAAGAATCTCTGTACTTTTGCTGACGTTCTCCTGCCTGCTTAGGACACCCTTGACCCCTCATCTGCAGGTCCAGTTTCTATCCATCTCTCAAGGACAGCATGTGGGTTTCCTCCTCTGTGAAGCCAAGTCTGACCCCCTTTAGGAGACAGCCACTACCTGACCCTCATCAGGGGGCACTGAAGGAGCTCTCAGGCAGCTCACATGCCTGATTTGACCAAGCCCTGGAACCCCAGTGTGCTCCTGAAGTTTTGCTACCAGGTGGCTCACTTCTGGCCTGGCCCTCAGGCTCCCTGTTCCCAGCCCATGGGATCTCCTCGAGGCAGTCCAGACAGCGGACACACGTGCTCATCCCACCCTGCCCAGCACTGGCCTGCCCCAGACATTTGTCCCGCTCTCCTCCTGGCCTCGCCCGGCCACCCCACACCACCACCATTAAGCATGTCACCCCCTGTGTCATGGCTCTATTCTATTTATCCAGCAAGTCTCCAAGTGATGATTTTTCCATATCATGGTTTCATAGCCACATGGTTCTTTCTTTATAAGGACCATGGTTACCAGCCTGGTTTCTGGAGGCAGACTGCCTGATTCAAATCCTAGTTCTGCTGCTTTCTAGCCATGGAACTTTGGGCAAGCTACTTATATTCTCTGTGCCTCATCTGAACAGCAGAGATCATAACAGCAGCTACCTCACTGCAATGTCGGGGGAATTAAATAAATGAAGAGCTTAGCCAAGCAGGGGGGCACATAATAAGTGCCTTGTAGGAGTCAGCTCGGGTCATGTCACATGCCTGATCCCGGGAGCTGATCCATTCTTAGGGACAATGGCTCAGTCCATCGCCGGCCCAGCCATGCATCTGGCATGATTCTGGTGTTGGGTTGACGCTGGGGCAATGGTGAGCAGACAAGCTCTTCCATGACGCATGGGGCAGGGTGCTCAGTGTTAACTGATTCCATATGAGCCTTCTCAACCACAGACGCCGATGCTCCCACAGTTTCTCCACTCAATTCCTACTGTTATCTCATCTGACATTCCTGTTTATGGATCCAAGAAGCTCTTGCTTACA
>NW_017731536.1:1978445-1980158 GCF_001890085.2 Hipposideros armiger
GAATCACAACTTGCACCTTATTACAATCTCCAGGATTCCAGTAAGTAGAGCTGGTCCTGGCAGAGGACGGAAGCCACAGAACACGGATGTCATCTCTCTTGGGTCCAGCCTTGCATGGGGAGATTTCTCTGTCTGTGGGTGAGGTTGCCAGACTTAGCAAACAAAAATACAAGATGCCCAATTAAGTTTGAATTTCAGTTAAATGACAAATGATCTTTTTAGTGGAATTACGTCCGGTGCAATATTTGGAATACATAAACTTTTTTTTCATCACTTATCTGAAATTCAGATTTCACTGGACATCCTGTGTTTATCATCAGCCCAGTGAAAGAGGAGAGAGGAGGCACGTGGGTGGATCACTACAAACAAAAGCCAAATGCACTGAGAGCTGCTGGAGCCAGCGCAGGGGATAATGGGTGGTGGCAGGTATGGGCAGCTCTGCGTCCCCAGTCAGATGCAAGACCTTGCCCTACCAGAAAGCCCTGTCAGGAAGGTGCCTTCAGCTGAGCTGCCTTGGAGACCAGAGGAGGAAGAGCTCACAGTTGCCCCTTCCCCTCCAAACCAGCCCACCTCTCCAGAGACTGCTGACAGCTGGGAGAAGGCTTCAGGCTGCAAGCCACCCAAGGTGCTTGTCCTGACCCTGGCTTTCATCTTTAATGAGACATTCTCCTGGGACTTCACAAGCAGGCGACAGGCCTTGTTTGCAGCCAGCAGAAAGAGTCCTGAGCAAGGCTTTTAATGGCTGTGGTTTCCTTCGGCTGCCCCTCCTCGCCTGGGGTCTGCACAGCCACTTGGGATAAAAGGAGCCCTCCGTGGAGGGCATGATGACTGTGGGCATGGCAGCCCTCTCCTGTCCTTTTTTGGGCTGTCAAAGCCTATGTTATCACCTGCCTGGGGAATGCCTTCAAGAGCACCAATTACAGTAGGGGCATAATGTGTGTGATTGCAGGAGCCAGTTGCGTTTAGACACTTGGAATACTGCAGCTTCTGCATAAAGCAGGCACCTGGGGAGCTGACCTGGAGAGGAGCACCAGCCATTTGTCAACATTGGAAATGGGTGGGGGCAAACTGGCACACTAGTACTGAATTAGGACCTCAGGACTCAGAGATTTTTGAAAATTCAACACCCTGAGAGGATATCGGAAAACGACCGAAGGTTCTCTATGATCTGGGAGGAAGGCAAACCTGGCGATCACAGGCTCGGATTCACCATGGAATGAAGGTCATCTCCACAAGGGCTCATGCTGTCCAAGGTCATCCCATTTCCGCCTCTTCCCTTCTTCCCACCCCGACCCTGTTTGGGTGCAAAGAACACTGGCCTGGTACTCAGGAGCCCCAGCTTTGCCACTTATCAGCCTTGGGACCCCAACGAAGCCATGTTCTGCTTTGGGCCTCGGTTTCCTCATTTTAGGTAAAGTGAGAGGTGAGGAGGTAGACGGGAACCTGTGTTCAACCCCCAATCCCACATTCCCAGTAGGAATAGCAGTTCCTAATGGGCAAGGATGGATCAGCCTCTCCAGGGGGGTTGCAGCGTTTGACACCCCCCCACACACACTCCACTCCACTCCATCCAGCTGAACTTGTGTCCAGCTCTGACATGTAGGGGGATTAAATTAGCCTCATGGACCTCCCCCACCAAAGTGTGACACAAGTGGAAAGAGGTCTATATACAAGGCCTTGGAGGTTGGCCCTATGGATGAAGGACAGGCTTTC
>NW_017731536.1:1982893-1985024 GCF_001890085.2 Hipposideros armiger
CAGAATGATAAAGACGGGGTTGGAAGATGAGCCCCTCCGGAGGGGAGGCGTACGGGCGGCCTACAGCAGGATCGTATGTTTGGAGGTAAGCTTTATCAAATCCGAGCTTTGTTGTGGGTGATGAGCTACATTAACAAACATAACTACAGAATTCAATAAAAGCAGACCATGCATGGACCAATAGGAAAACGTCATGAGCCCAAGATTGTAAGTAAACCAGTTATAAGGATCAACAGTCCAAAAAGGGGAAACAGAAGCAAATATAGTTGACGCCCACTGCAGGCTAGACAGTGTCCTAGGTTCTGGGTTTCTACCAGCGATGGTAATAGAATAAAACCCACCCCCTTGCCTTCTTGGCGCTCACATTGTAGCGTGGGGAGACAGGCAGTAAACAGAATATACAGTGTCAGCATGTGAGTGTGATGGAGAGAGATGAAGACCCGGCAGACAGGAAGCAGGTGGTCTGGGAAGGCCTCACCAAGAAAGTGACATTTGAGCAAAGGCCCAAAGAAGCAGAAGGAGGGGGCCTGCAGTTCTCTGGGGGCCCAGGCTCTAGGCAGAGGGCCATCCTGGCAAAGGAAGGAAGTCAGTGCTGCTGGAGGGGTGTGAGCTAGGGAAGGTGGGCAGGTGGGTCAGGACAATGAGGGGCCATGGGGCCCTTGCAGGCCACTCTGAGGACTCTGGCTTTTACTCCGAGGGACCTGGGGAGCCACTGGAAGGCTCTGAGCAAAGAAGGAAACCATCTGACCAGTTTTAAAGGATCCCTCTGGCCGCTGCTTTGAGAATAGACTGTTGGGGGCAGAGGCAGAGGCTGGGACAGGAATCAGGAGGCTATTGTAACAACCCAGGTGAGAGAAGAGACTGCTAGCACATGAGCGATAACAGGGAGAAGGTGACAAGTGGCCAGATCCCGAATATAATTATGACCTGACTGCTGCTCTCCTGGGGCTCCCAGGCTGGCAGCAAAAACCAGACACACATCCAAATAACCACAAGAAAACAATTCTACCATAAACTACAGCGGTTTACGTAGCGCCTGCTCCCTGGCCTCACGGGGAGACCACCCTGCCAGGCACAGGGAGTGTGCTGGCAGCCTCGGCCTGCTCCTCAGACCCTAGCTCTCGGTCCTCAAGCTCCTCCCGAAACCCTCTTGCGGCCCACCTGACCAGAAACCTCGGTCATCTGTACGGCCAGGCAGGCGACATCCCTTCCCACCCAGGGTCTATCAGCCCCATGATTGGGCCCGCCCCTGAACCCCAACCGGAGTTCCCCCGGCGCCCTCATCATAAGCCCCAATGTGACTCAACTATGAATGCCCAGGGACGCTTGACATCAGTGGTTCTCAACCTTGGCTGGAAATCACCTGGAGAAATTGAATAAAGACAGGTGCCTGAGTCCCATCTTCAGAGACCGCTGTAAGAGGGCTGGGGGACCGCCTGGGCACTGGAATTTCCTCAAAGCTTCCGGGTGATTCTAACGTGCCGTCAGAGCTGAGAGCCACTGCTCCCGTGGCCTGGCCTAGCTTCCCCGCCCCCGTCCCCTGCAGATGCGCTATGCTCACAATCCTGTCTCCTGCCACTCGCCCTCCCAGGCAAAGCCCTGGTTGGTGCATCCTCCGTCCTGTGCGGTGAGGTGCCTCGGCAGCTGAGAGCACCCACATGGGCGGGGACTGGGCAGAGCATGGCATGCGCCCACCTGACTCCCACAGTGGGCTGGGGCTCTGGGGCTTTCTGCAGGGCCACCCCATAGGCGGGGAGAGTAGAGTGAATGCCCAGGACCACCTGCTTCCAGGAGCCCGTTAGCTGCTTCTGAGGGCAGGAAAGCCCTGTGGCTCAGATGCCTTTAATCAAAGCTGTGCTGGGTTGGCTCCCCTCCCCGGCTCCTCCCATCTTTCCTCCTTTAGGACTAAGACTTGGGATGCATTTTTATTAGGCTTGTCCTAGGTGAAAATGGTGCCGGGCTGGGGGTGGGGAAACCGGGTGGAGTGTGATTTACACTTTCCCTGAGTCCTCACACCTCCCAAGGGCAGCCAAATAGGCAGCTTGCTCACACAGCCGCTGGCAGGTAGGCAGCACGGGCTGTACTCTGACCTGCCCCAGCCAGGAGCCACGTCTCTGCAGAAGTGCCCCCC
>NW_017731536.1:1985179-1991344 GCF_001890085.2 Hipposideros armiger
CCCGCATTTCCCAAACCCCACACACATCGATCAGGCTGCCCCGACCCCATTTTCCTTTTGCTCCAAATGGCTACTGGGACTCTCATCTGCCCCGAAGTTCCATCTCCAAGTTTCCATCCCTGCTCAGCCCCGAACAAGAGAGGCCATCTCCCCTGGATATAGGTGGACTAGGTACCTCCAGACTTTTTAGACAGGGAGCCCCTCATCAGGTCGGTTGCTGGTGGACTAGGTTTGCCCAGAGCCCGCCTATAAATGTTGTAGCAGGATTTTTCAACCCAGGCCCTGCTGACATTTGGGGCTTCCTTGTTGTGGGGGAGGGGTGGGGGGCGGGGGAGAAGTGCTGTCCTGTGCATTGTAGGAGGTTTCGCAGTATCCCTAGCTCCCACCCACTAAATGCTAATAGCACCACCCTCCCCACATCCGTGACCATAAGAAATGTTCTCCAGACATCACCAAATGTCCCCTGGAGAGGGGGTGAGTGAAATGACCCCAGTTGAGAGCCACTGTGCTATGGCAATGTAACCGAGAGTCTCTGGAGGGCAAGGACTGTGCCAGCACTTCTGAGAGACAGTTCAGTCCAGTGACCACTATAGAACACCGGGCTGTGCATTAGTAACTGTGTGATCTTGTTCAGGAGGCTAACCTCTCTGGGCTTCAGTGTCGCCCTCCGTAATAATAAGAACGCTAATACAGGCTCAGGGCTGGCGCGGTGCTAAGCGCTTTGCATGGATGTTCCCACAACATTTTTCTGGAAAAAGAATTGTCCCTATTTTACAGCTGAGGAAATGAGACTCAGAGAAGTTAGGCAACCTACTCAAGAACACACACACAGCAAGAAGGCAGGGAGTTTTGACTTCAGAGCTCATGGTCTTACCCACAGTTCTGTACTCCCTCCCAAAAGGGGGGGCTTGGGCCTGAGACCACCTCTGAAGTCCTTTGCAGTTCCACAACTTTGCCATTCTTTCGATATTGTTGCTGTAAGAGCGTTCACTGTTCGTCCTATATTGTGTCCCCCCGCCCCACCCTCCAGGGCAGTGCTGGCTCACGCTCCCAAGTCCATACACTTTTACTACATTCTAAGTGCTGTGCCAGGGTCCAGCTGTCAATGCCACGTGTAGTTCACCCTCTAGTGAGGAGGCAGATATTAAACAGCCTTTTAGACGTTTATTTACAACCATGATAAGGGCCTAACCCAGCCCAGTGGGTCAGAGGAGGGACAAACTAGCGCTCTCTGATGGCTACACAGGAGATAACCTCCCGAAGGGGAGGAAAACCGGCTCCAAGGAAGAGCAGGTGCACACTGCAGGGGGGCTTGGATGGAGAGCCCTGCTGGTTCTCAAACCCAAAAAGAAGAGGATGCAGGAGTAACCTGCGGAGGTGGGCAGGACCTGCGGGCCCAGGTAAGCATTTCTACCTTTATCCTAGAAGCCACAAGAGGACATTACAGGGCTGAAACAAAGAGCGACATGATCAGATGATGAGTGTGTGACCAGAGCAACAAGAGTGAGCTGTGTGAAGACTGGGTGAGAGGGGCAAGAGAAAGTGCAGGGAGACCTGATGGGCTGCTGGCCGGTCGAGGGGAGGGTGATCGAGGCTGCAGGATGATGAGGGGAAAGAGAAGTGGCAGGTGCCAGAGACATTTCACATGCAGGGCATAGGGGAACAGGCGGGGCTGAAGCAGGGGGCCTGGTGGACAAAGTGGGCAGCGATGCTATTCACGGGAGGTGGGGCCCAGGCGTGGGGCCGAGCTCAGGACTTCCATGTGGGCGCCTTGCGTTTGAGGGGTGCTGTACACGACAACAATGGATTGAATGATCTACTAACTGATTCATTGATAAGTGATGCGGAGACCTTTTTCTAGGGTGAGGACTCACTGTGAGGCCCCCCCCCCACTGACTTAGGACACTCCCTGGACAGGAACTGATGGACCACAGAGAAGGCGGCCCAGCCCTGGGGAGTGAACCCACGCAATGAAAACGTAAGTTATTCTTACTCTTACCTTACCAGCTCTGACAAGATCACAGTCAAAGGTAGGGCCGCCGCAGCCTATAATACAATATAAATGGGCTCTCGGGTGGCAGTTGGCTGTTGCATTGATTCTTATTCACTCAGAAGCTAAATCACAGCGCTAATGTGAAACATGTGTGAAATATCCCTTTTTCATGCACTAGCAATGAAAGGACTTCACAAATCTGCAGCCAAATGAAAGTACTTATGAGTAATGGGAGTCTACACATGGGCATCATTTTATTCCCACGTACGAGCCAGCTTCCTCAAAGCTCCGACTTCATGTGAAGGCAGCACTCCAGCCCCCCCCCCCGGGGCAGATGCAGAAACACCAGCACAAGGCCCCTCCTTGAGAAAGGGACACTTGACACCATGTGGTTGTGCTGAGAACCACAGAATGTCAGGATGAGAAAGGATCTCAGGCCACTCAGCTCACCTGTGTGACTGATGAGGGAAGGGACCTGTACAGGGTCACCAGTTCATTAGTGACGAATCTGTGCCTGGAATCCATGCCCTCTCGCTAGTCCAGGCCACGCACTGCTTCTACCCCTGCATTCAGGACTCCGGAAACCCTTTGCAGACATTCCACATCTCTAGGGCCCAGGGTTCTTGAGTCCTCACCGAAACCATAGGAGGAGATGGAAGTGGTGACTATTTCTAACCGCCCAGGTTGGCAGGCAAAGGACACTGCATCCTGTCACGCATTTCAGTGACTATGGGATGCCAGGGGGCTGGGGAACAGAGGCACTTGGAGGACATGGGGACAGGACACAGCAATCTGGGAATAAGTCTTGCTCACATATCTACAGAGGGTGCCAAACAAATGTATAGACATTTTAAGAAAGGAAAACTATTAAAATTGTAACACTCAATATATACTGATAATGAAAGATGAATACAAGTCACATGAATACGAGACTTCTGCAATTACAAGAGGCGCTCATAGTGGTTACCATCAGCATCCAGACACTTCTGATTACAGCGAGCCACTGCTTGAGCAACGTTGACCAAAGTGTCCACTTGTATGCATTTTTTTTTGCACCCCTGGTATTTACAGATTATGTGTGCTCTGCCTACTTCTAGAAAAGATGTGGGGCAGCTTATAATATAAAACACACATGCATACAACAAAATAGTTCAGGCTGTCATCAGATTGCAGAATTGTTTTGCATAGAACAAAACTGGAAATGACCTAAGTGTCTCTCTCTAGGGGGCTGATTGAAAAAACAACTCTGACCATACATACCGTGGAATACTACACAACTATTGAAAAAACTGAGGAAGTGCTCTGTGTACTCATATGGAGAGATTTCAAGGATATAAATTTAAGGAAATAAAAGAAGCAGGTGCAAAATAAACCATAGGCTATCTTGTGTATAGTAAAGTGGTAAACTAAGAATACATATTCAAATTTCTATATTTTAGCAGAAAACACACCGGAAGAATAAACCAGAAAGTAATATAAATGGTTGCCTATAGGGGGCAACAAGGGGCAGGGTTGGGACAGAAGGGGACAGAGGCAAGAGTGAAAAATCTCGGGTGTACACCCTTGCATGTCATTTTGATTTTTGAACTATATGAATGCTTTACCTATTTAAAAATTGTAATTCAATTAAACACAAGAGGAAAGAGGAAATGGGAAATAATTCCAGGCGCAAGGGCCAAAAATGTCTCCCTTCTGCTGCTCTGAAAAATGCATGCTAATCATGCCATGCCGGGGCCCAGAAGTGGAGGGGGCATCAGCAGACTCCAGCCAGGAGGCTGGGAACAGAGTGCAGATGGGCAGACTGCTCAGGCTGGCCGCAGTGGCCTGGTCTCCCTGCCTCGTCCCTGGAGGAAACTGAGAGGGCTGAAGGCCCGGGGCCTGCACCAGGCCAGCACCACTCAAGGCCTGCCCATCTCTGGAGGGCTGTGCCCACATCTGCTCCTTGACCCGGCCCTGAATCACTGTTATCCCAACTCTTGACAGTTTGTGGTTCCACGAGCAACCAAACTGCACCAATCCAGTGTTCCCATTCTCAGGCCCCTGCCTGCCCAGCACACTCTGACCCACAGCTCCAGTCACCCCATCCCGGTCTTTCTCACTCTGTTTCCAGCTTGGCCCTAGTGCCCTCAATTCTGGGGAGCAGTGCCACTGTATTTGTGGCAGAAGAATCTGGAGAGGCGAGAGGTCAGCACCCTCAGCTAAGGATGGCGGCTTCAGCTGTATAAACATGCTCTTTCCCTCCCAGACTCCTCTCTGACCCGTTCCTGGAAGTAGGAGAGGGCAGCCAACCATCAGATCAATGAAAACAGGCTGCCAGCACCCAGATGTCCATCAGAGAGGTGAAATTAACTCTAGCTTATCAATAAATTATATCCATGTTATAAAACATTAGAGCAGTGTAGGAGCTGTTTTTTTTAAAGGATACATTAAGTGAAAAACATAAGCTGCAGAACATACTACACAGCTTGATCCCATGTTTGTGTAATAGGGGTACATTTTTCCAGATCCACGGTAACCGTATAGATACAGACAGTGACATGGAAGTAAAAATTCCCCGAACTGTTGAAGGTGATGAACTCTGAGCGGGGAGGGAGAGTATCACAATTTCCTTCACTTTTTCAGCTAAATAGTTCTATATTGTTTTAATGTTTTTCATACACAAAACAGTTATTATTTTTGTCATCTGAACACAGATCTCTTTCATTCACTGCGTACCAGGTTGGGCTGGTGGGACAAGTCAGAGATTCAGGGCAAGGGTTCCCCTCCCAACCCGGTGCCATCCAGCAGATTGGGAACTGAGCCTACAGGGGGCAAGTGGCCTTCTTGCTTGGCATCACACAGTGAGCGATGGGCAAAGCTGGGCTGAGAGCTCCTAACTCCCGACTCAGCCCTGGGCTTTTTCCACTGTGCCATGTGGCCTGCAAACGAGTGTATATTTGCAGAGGATTCTTTATGTGGCTGGTAGGAGAAATGTTGCCAATAATAATAATAATAATAATAATAATAATAATAATAATAATAATAATAATAAGAGACTTGGCACTCCAGGATTTGGCTTCCAGGTCAATACCACCACCATTGACCGATGGAAGATTCCAGACAAATGATCACTTAAAGATGAACCATGAACTATAAATCAAAGCCCACAGTGAGTGCTAAGTTGCAAAGCAAATTAGACTAAGTGGGTAAATGGATGGCTGGTCTCAGCCCCAATGGCCACCTGACTGTACCCACCAGGTCTGGGAGAAGATAGACCCTCTGACTCAGAAAAGCAATAGAGGGTCAGGGTCAGGGGAGGCTTCTCTAAGGAGAGTTCTCTGATATAAAAGTAATTGCCACAGTCTCCCCAAAAGGGAGCTGAAATGATAAAATGCATATTAATCAGTCAAGGAGCGTTATTAAATCTTGTTTTGCACTGGATTCGGGAGGCCTGGCTGACAGTTCTAAGGATGGTGGCCTCTTCCATTTGTCACCACGTGACAGCTTAGAAAGGCTTTAACTCATCTTCCTGTTGGATCCTCTTGATATCCTGTGGCTTTAACCTTCATTTAAAAAAAAAAATGAAGTCTTTAACCTTCTTTTTAAAAAATTTTTTTTAATTTTTCAATTACAGTTAACATACAATATTATATTGCTTTCAGGTGTACATTTAACCTTCATTTTTGTGTCTGAGGGCACAGCTACATGCCTCACTCAGGGTCACACAGGACAGTGTCAGAGGCAGAGCTGGACGCCAGAGCTGCCCAACGTGGCCCATGTGCCTCTCCCATAGCCCCCTCTGCCAGGGGCTGCAGGGCCCAGAAAAGTGGACAGACAGCCTCTGGGAAAGGGAAACAGCCCAAAAAAGAAAAGCACAGTACAGACCAGTGTAGAGTCAGGCGTTACGTCTCTCCCTCCCAGGCCACCTGCACCATGATGTGGACACCTTTTGCCACTCAGGTTTTGTCTTCTGAGTACAGTTCATATGTGTGGGTCTGTACATATGAATGCATAGGTATGCATTTATTTTTTTTAAAGATTTTTATTGGGGAATTGGGGGAAGGGGAACAGACAAGTTGCTATCCTTTTGTTCTTCGTCTAGTTGTGGAGGACGTTGCTTCACTGGCCCAAGTTGGCACCATCATTGCACTCTTCCCGGGCGAGGCAGATCAGTCGCTGGCTTCTGGATGGCT
>NW_017731536.1:1991464-2015662 GCF_001890085.2 Hipposideros armiger
GGGCAGTGTCACTGGCCCTCATATGTGGGATCCGAACCAGGGCCCTCTGGCGTCCCAAGCCAGCTCTTAACCAATGCACCACTCGGCCGGCCCATGTATGCATTTTTTTTAAATGTTTGACTAACTCTTCATACTCCTTGAAGTGTTTTTACATACATTGCCCATTAAACTCTCTCTTTATAGTTAAATGATGTCAATAGGACAAGTAATCTAATTATTTCCATTTAATATTGTAGATAAGGAAACTGAGGCTTGGAGCAACTTGCCCCGTGTCTTCTTACTTCTCAGTGGCAGAAAGGGAAGAAAAGAAATCGAAAAGTTGTTGAGGGCCCACGGGGGCCAAGAGCTCTCTCTCCATCACTTGATTTTTGTCCTCCCAACCATCCTGGCAGGGAGGTGTGGTCACACTCTGTCTTACATTTGAGGATGCTGAGACTCAGGGAGCTGAAGTCACCTGCCCCAAGTGCCAGAGCCGGAACTCAACACCAGGGCTCTGTGAGCCCACAGCTGAGGTCTGTGGTTGCCGTGAAAGTCCACAGTGAGGCCAAGTCGGTGCCAAGCACTGGGTAGGCCTTTTCCCAAAATATCAATACTAACAATAGCTATCTGAACCCTAAGACATGCCAGTTGTGGGCGGAGCTCTGTCCATGCAGGACTCTTGAGGACGAGGCATGTGTCCAGTTGATCTCTGAATTGTCACGTGGCTCAGAGCTGGGCCCCCTTGTTGATCTGAAGCATCCACCACCAACCTGTCCTTTCCTAGGGCCTTTTCTTTCATTCCCGCTGTGCAAGTTAAAGGACACTGTGGGCTGTTAGATAACACATGTCTGGGACTGCTATCCCGAATAACAAGCACACCCTGTGCGGTGGGGGGTCAGAGCCCCCCCTCCCCAACCAACTCTCTGCACCCAGGAAACCAAGTCAGCTCCCAGGAGCACCTCAAATCCCTTCACCTGGGCTTAAGCAACTGCTGCCCACCTTTTCCAAGACTTCCACTCAGGTTATCTTCTCTCACTGCCCTAAGGAGTGACTGGACGATGATGATGATAAACATTTCCCCATGAAAGTTCGGTTATCTCTAAGTCATAATTTATTCCTTTGTTTCTGTGGCTTATACTTTTTTGAAAAGATAAAAAACTTAAAAGAGAGGGCAGGAGTGAGTGAGCGTGGACGGGGTGATGAGCTTCTCTCAGCTCTGACGGGAAGACGGACACAAGGGGTGGAAACAGAGAGGGGGAGAGGCTGGGAGGGCCGGGCAGGGGGAGCATCGACCCCAGTTCTGGACAGGGAGGACTTGGCCCCCAAGTCAGATAAGACTGTAATCCAAACAAGGTTTATGTGCTCAGCTGCAGAATGTGGGCGTGTGGAGGAGGGAGAGAGGGAAGCATTCCAACTAAGTGATCCGTAACCAACAAAGGGATGGCCTGTCCAAATCCTCCCAGGCTTCAAGGCCCAGGTCAAGTGCTACCTCCCCCAGGTGGCCTCGGAGGACCACCCCAACTAAGTGCAGTCCCCCTTTCCTCTGAACCTAACCTTTCAATAATCCCTCAGGCTAATGGCATTGCTAGCTCCCATCCCTTTCATTCTTCTTGCTTCCCCAATTCCACTGTGAGCTCCCCAGGGGCCGAGAACTTGTTTTGACCACCTCGCTATCTTTCGAGTGTGTGATACCCACAGCAGTCCATGCTTTGGATGATGTTAGACTACACCTGTATACAGAGCCATGAGCTGCCAAGAAAACGTTTGTGGACTGAGTTTCAAAAAATGGCACCAAGTAATAATCACACCACTTAACCCGGGGTCTTGGGCTTTGTACTGTACAAAGCCCTTTCATAGTCTTACAAGGTAGGTGGCAGGTGATATTAAGCTCATTTTATAGGTAACAAAACTGAGAAAGTTTGAGTGCGTGCCTAATGACCAGTTAGTAAGCAGAAACGGCTCTGGGGCCCAGGCTTCTGCCCTTACTCCCCTTCTCCTTGGAGGGGCTGGAGGAGTCTCTCTCCTTCAAAGCACATGGCAAATGGTTTTGGGGAACATGCATTGCTCTAGCCCCATCCAAGATGCACAGTGTGTATTCGCATAACCAAGGCTCGGAAGATACCTGTCCAGGGTTTCTTCTCCAAACTTTCCTTACCTGGAACCCTTTTGCATGAGACACCAGCATCCTATACTGGTGGAATTTCTATCGCCCCACTGTGACTTTCCCAAAGAGTAAACCAGGCTCCCAGAAGAAGCTGTACATTATGGAGTAAGAAAGGCTTCAGCTAGATGAATAAAGCTCTGATGATGAAATTTCAGGGTTCAGCCAGCTAGTAAGAGCATTTCTTCTTATTATTTATTTTTACTCCTCATTATAGAACTTTTAAAAGTTACAAAAATAGAAGAGCATAATAAATCCCCAAGTACCCATCACCAATAGGCAAACTAGCTTCAACAATAGTCAACGTTCTATGTTTTGCTTCTCCTGCCCATTTTTTCTTTCTGAAATACTTTAAAGAAAATCCCAGACATCACATCATGTCATCTGTAAATGCTTCAGTGTGTGACACTGCCATGATATTACGCACCCTGACAAATTAACAATAATCCCTGAATGTCTAACACCCAGCCTGTACCTAATGTCCTTGAATCTCTCAAATATGTCCTCCTACAGCAGACAGGCTCGAATCAGGATTCAAACCAGACCCAGAGTACATTTGGTTGGTACGTCTCTTAAGACTCTACTAATCTCATAACAATTGCCCTTACACCTCCTCTCTACTTCCCCTCACCATTCTGTTGGAGAAGTTAGGGCATTGGTCCTAAGGAGCTTCTCTTGGTCTGGATTTGGGAATGGCCTCCCCTGCAGTGGTGCGTCACATGTTCCTCTAGTCCCTGTATAAAGTGGTAGTTAGGTGTACAGGCTTGAGCAGGTTTAGGTTCAGCTCTATGGCAAGAAAACATCATGGGTGGTGCTGCGACCTTCCTGCGTTACATCGGCTGCCCAACTTGTAGCAAAGCGAATACTGATTCATGGGTTTGGACAGTGGGGCACATATCTTTTTGAGCAATGAGGTCCTCCCAGTGTCTCCACAACTCTATCACATTCTAGAATTTGGTTCTAGATCCATTGCTAACCCAGGATTTCCCCATTTTCTATGATTTCACGCAAGACTCCCTCCTACCATCAAATTCTAAAATTCCATCAGCCTATTCTTTCCGAGGCTGTCTCTACATGACCTTTTAACCTTGCCTTTCTCTTCTTTAAAGAAAAGACATTTTTAAATGACCAGACAAGCTGGGGACCCCACGTTCCCTTCAGGCCAGGGCCTACTAGTGACTCCATGGGCTTAGCTGAGTCCCAGGGTCTCAGCCAGTGGATTCCTCCACCCATTTCTTAGGAGATGAGTCAGAATCTCAAAGAGAATAAGAACACATCGTTCAACATGATAAATATGCATCCAAATTTTTTAAAAACCAAATTACACAAATCAAGCTTATTCTGAGAGGTTCATTTTGCCAGGGGTCTCTAGTGCTCCAATCAGCATAATTAAATAGTAAGATCTCTCTAGAATTGATTGTGGTTTTCACATTTATTTTTTATCATCCAAGGACCATTTCAGCGAGATGATTTTAAGCTAATAAGAGCCCCCAAATTAGAAACGAATTAAGGAGATGGAAAATACAAATGTATTTGTTTTTAGTCGGGCACTATTTTTATCAGAGGAATCATGAAAAATTAAAATTGTTAAATACTCAAGTGAAGGTTGTCCGTCAAGGGCAGTGTGGCTTCCTGCCTCTCCCTGCTGCAAAATTTTAAGGTGATATATCAGAAGCTGATACGTCCCCACGGTTCTCCAGGAAGCGATTAAGAGACTAATATTGAAGAACAGAATTAGACACTGCTGGATATGGCGAGGAAAGGGCGTTGCCATATAACACTCTCGAATCTTTAGTGGTCAAGATTCCTGTATGTCGACCTGGCAACAGGATGAAATCATTCCAGCACTTTCTCATGCCCATTTAATAGACGAGAACATGAAGCCCTGGGGAAGATGAAAGATCTGCGCGGGGTCACACAGCACGCTTAGAAAGAGCCAGGATTACATTTCTATCCAAATGTGCCACAGATTAACTCATAAAATAGTTGTTAAGTCACAATGACACCGGTTTGGAGGACTCTTTTAGGATTCGTGACAGCCTTGAACGCTCAACATGAAGCAGGAGCCTGTGCTCCAGGGGGATGGACGCTGTCTTCTCGAGAGGCGGCAAGCAGTACAGGAACCCACAGACCACTACATGCGAGGACCACGGAGCCAGCCACACACCATAAAATACTGACTCGTTAAAAACATCATTTCAGTCCCCAGGCCTGGAGAACTCCCATTCCTTCTGTAGACTTTGTACTGATTCCAGCACAGCTGACACCCAGGTGAGCTTCACGTCACCAACTTGTCCCTCCTTAGCCTGTCTCTCCACACCGGGCCCTGAGGACAGAGAATCTGCCTGTGGACACTCCCTTCAAACCACCTTCCCTATTGAAGAATCTTCACCAACCCAAAGTCAAGAGGAGAGGAAGACCTGTGGAATTTCCTTAGACGGCTGCCCTGCTCCCCTCAGGCCTAGGACGACGAGTTATGAACTTTCATCATAATCCAGGTAGATTCCAAACTCAGGCGTCAGGAAAACATATTGCTGTCACTGACACAGAGGTCCTTCCCCTCTCCCAGAGAAGAACAGGAGACAGGGGGCTCTTGCCCTGAGGGGGGGGGAGCACCTAGCAGGAGCACGTAGCTGAGTCTGCTGGTGAGAGGACGTTCTTGGCGGCTGGACCTGCCATGTGATGCCAGTGGAAGGGCACCTCGAGAATCAACCCAGCTCCCAGACCACAAAACACCCCAGGTAGGGAACTGAGTCTCAATAACATTTTATAGCTTTACAAAGGACTTTCGCATACCCGATCTCATTTCAGTCTCAGAAAAACCCCAGAAGGCAGGAACTATATAACCTGGGGCTGGGCACAGGGGAACTTTATTTTGTGAAGTGTTGACTCTGAGCCAGCTCCATGTGTCAAGATGCTATGTGTATAAACAAACATACGCAGCAATGACTGTTTTGTACTGTTGTTGGGGGCCAGTGGCTGGAGCAACTGTCAGTCACAGAATTATAAAAAATGTACTCCCCATCCCCAGAGAGAGCAACCATATTCTGTGACAATGGGATTCCTGGCTCTAAGGGGGTGCCACCTGTATTTTTATGGCGGGAGAAAGGAAGAATGAAGGTAAGGTAAGGATGGGCCTTTTTTGCAAACGCTGAGGCTGAGAGGCAGGAAAGAGAGAGGGCTTGAAGGACATGCAGCTTTTGGAGAAGTATCCCTGGGTCGGGTCCCAAGATAGTTGGGATGGCTTAGGCCCTGGAGTGGCTGGCAACCCTCACCCCACTAGAACACAGCGCCCTGGTGGTGTCTGCACCCTAGAGATGAAGGTGGGGGCCCCAATGTTCCCTATGGCAGAGCCGATATAGGGGCACAAGTTGTCTGCAGGGCCTGGCTCCCCCAGATGACCACACAGGTCTGGATAAGGAGGGGCCAGAGGCAGTGGCCACCACCTTGGGCCAGGGGCCAGGCCTCACCCCCCTCCCCACTTGTCCTGACCTGAAAAGCTCCATGAGGTAGAGACAGAACAGCAGCCATGCCTGCTAGGGAAATTCTGTCACACTTAGCCAGTAGGGAAACTCAAATGGGTTTTCATTTGATTTAGGAAAATAAAAAGGATTATTTCTTGCCATCAAATGTCACAGAGCAACTATTCATTATTTTATTTAGCTCTGATAGTGACCCAACAAGACAGAAATTATTAGTTCCACTTTTAATGAAGCTTCTGAGGCTCAGAGAGCTTCAGGAACTGCCTGAGGTCAGCTCCACACCTGGCATGAGTGGCAGCGTCCTGAGCACGGCTGGTGAGGCCCGCAGCCAGGGCTGGTTCCAGAGAACACACATCGCCATCTATAGAACTGGGTTCGGCAAACTTTTGAGACGCAAGAGCCGCCAGGGGTCAGCAAACTGCGGCAGCCTTAGGCTCTGAAGTAAAATTGAAAATGAAAATAAAACTATCATAGTTTCATTTATAAAATTTTTAAAGGATATTATTCACATAATGGTGATTATGCAAAATATATTTATGGTTCTCAAGTAATTTTGAAATTGTTGTGAGGGACAGGATTGGCTCTTCCAGGGGTCGGCAAACTTTTGAGACAGAACGTACCCAACGAGCCGCATGTGGCTCGCAAGCCGCAGTATGCCGACCCCTGCTCTAGAACAAGCGAGTCAACTCTATCTTTGATCATTCAAGCCAATTTCCCCAGGGATTCATTATAGGCATGTCATAAGAAGGGGATATAACAATGAATCCTCTTGTTTAGCTCAGGATTCACCTGGCCTGTGGATGTGTCTCCACTCCTGTGATTTTTCCTCTGCCCCATATATACTCCCTCCCCTGGGAGCAGATAGTCCATATGCATCGTTGCATTTCCGGCAGCTAGCACATGTCCAGCACACAATAGGTACTCGGTAAATTAGGTGAAGGGCCTTCTGATAAACCGAATCCTTGGCTCTTTCTTGCCTCGATCAGGAAGTATGTTACCCTTACCTTTCTGAAGGCACATGCATGATGGAAGTTCTCACCCACCCACCTGCAGGGCTGGACCTTTCATGCCTCCTGCTGCCTCGCATCACCTCCCAATATGAGGAGGCCCCACAGGGTCAGCCTTGTCCAGTCTCCAATCAAGTTGAAGATGCACAGACCACCTGCCCCACTAAGAGGTGGGGTCTGGGAATATCCCAGAGCCAGTACACTATGGCCTGGGGTGCCCAGGGACACAGCTAGCCCCCGGGCACCTGTGAAGCTGGCAGCTCCCTAGCTAGGCCCCTCCAGACATCACCAGTCCCCTGACTGTCTTTGCTGGGGTCCCTGGTGTTCAATTCCCCTTCCATTTCCTCACATAGACAGGAGCTAAGTCCTGGGCCCCCCTGGCGCCTGTAGCTGATCCATTTCCTAGAGCTGGGCTCAGCTTTCTGGATTCCTTCTCCATCTTATTCTTTCTGCCTGATTTAGAACAGGGCCACCCAGAAGTCGTAATACTCTGCCCCTCCCCACCCTTTGGCTCGATGCTGTGGACCCTGACACCCGCCTGCACTGGAATGGAATTTGCCACACCCCCTTGGGCTCCGGCCCCAGGCCATTGGCCCTTTCCGCCTGCCCTGGTCAGTTTCCCAAGGCCCCAAGCTATTTTTGCTCCTGCCTCAGCCTGCCGTTTTCCAGAGGTGGAAGTTGTCAGAGTGGTACCCTGTACAACACACACAGTGAAGACCAGATGACCAATGGAACAGGAGCGCCAACAAATCAGCATCAGATCAGTGCTCATCTTTGGGTCTCAAGTCCAATTGGCCCCCTGGCCTTCCAGTCTCGGGCCCTGCCTCCTAGGCTCTGGGGACCTGTTTGATACTTCCTGCCTTGTTTGACCTCCCCACCGTGTCTGCCAGCCCCTCCTGGGCTCTCCAGACCTCTACTCGTGACCTATCCCAGTCACCCCTGATCACTGGCTACTTGCCCTGGCATCCTCGGAAGGATGAAGAAAGCCCAAGGTCCCCTTTTCCTTTTTTTTTTTTTCTTTTTAAAAGAATTACTGACCCATGGCTTCACCCTGTCATTTGAGAAATCTGGACCAGTCCAGACTTCCCAACCAGTGAGTCCCCAAGTCTACCCCTCAGGTATCACCAGTACACGAAAGGGCTCCTGCACCCTTCACTGACTCCGTCTCTCCATTGACATCAACTCCTTGCTTCCCAAGGGAGCTAATGGGGAATTATGACTTCTTGATTTGTTACCTGGAGCCCTTCAAACAAGAGGTGCTACATCCCTAACAGCATCAGGCCTTCCCATAAGGCACAGGAAGTGAGCCCACCTGATGCTAAATCTTCCAGAACCTGGCTCCAACAAGCGCATGGGGCAGACCCTAATAAACACAAAGCATCAATCAGGCCTTATTGGGTTCATTTGCATAGTTAATCTTTCCAAGGGTTGACAGTTCATGTCTACTACAGGCTGATATGTTCTCCTACTTGTCATATCATTCAGAAAGGATAGATGAGCCAAAGGTTCATTACCTGTCATTACAACGTGCACATGTCGCGGAGGGTCGAAGCATTGATTCTTCTTGGGTCTCAATGGTGCAGTCCCCAACTTGGAGGCTCCAGGTCCAACAGCCTGGATGATGCTCACTCCTCAGGCCCTGGGTGGGCTCCACGCCATCCCTTATAGCTTTCCTGGCTGGCCCGCTCCTCAGGGGGTGGTAAGGCCTTCTGAGACCCCAGCTACTTTAGAGGGGACCTGCAGGAAGAACATAGGTCTCGGTTATGAGGGCCAAAGACACGTGTCCAAGTTCTTTTTTGTTTGTTTTTTGTTTGTTTGTTTGTTTTGTTTTTTTGTTTTGTGGGGTTTTTTTCAAGATTTTATTGGGGAATTGGGGAAGGGGAACAGTGTTGGGGAATTGGGGAAGGGAACAGCCAAGTTCTTGTCCTTTAATCTTAGTTGTGGAGGGCAAAGCTAGCTCAGCTCCAAGTCCAGTCACCATCTGGCCGCCCGTTGGCAGCTCAGGGCAGCCCAGCTCAAAATGCTGTGTTCAATCTTAGTTGCGGGTGGGCGTAGCCCACCATCCCATGTGGGAATCAAACCAGCAACCTTGTTGTTAGGAGCACGTGCTCTCACCAGCTGAGCCATCCTGCCACCTGATGGCAGCTCAGCGGCAGCTCAGTTCGGGCGCAGCTCACTGGCCCATGTGGGAATTGAACTGGCAACCTTGTTGTTCAGAGCTCGCGCTCTTAACCAACTGAGCCACTCAGCCGGCCCTATGTCCAAGTTTTAACTGTTCTAGAATCTTCCAGCCATCCTCATTGCGCTTTACTATTAGGTCTTACAATTCCTGGTGACTATATGAGCTCTACCTCTGCCAGAGTCTTCACTGTCAGTGTTTTGCTCACCCTATCCCCAGGCCTCAGCACACACACGCGCACACTCCTTCATTTCTGTCTTTCTACCTCTGCATATTTTATCTTCCTGAAAGACCCACTTTCAGTCACTCATCCTAACCACTATTCCTATTTTGGCTCAGACTCACCAACAGAGCCTCGTTGCCCAGGAAATAGGAAGGATCTGGGTGCTCTCCCTCCACCAATGAGGCCTCAAAGACCAAGAACATGTCTATCGGGGACAATCCTCAACTCCTAAGGCCCAGGCCCCAGGACAAGGATTCCGGTGTGCTGTGGTTTACGGTGGGGGGAGCTCTAGGAAGGCCATCCACCTGGAGTGACAGTGAGCCTCCTCTTACAGCCCTGCACTCAGAACGAGAGGCAAGCATGGAGATGCAGACCTCACTGCGTGAGGACACAGACACGGGATCCACTGAGTGACCGCATCTCATAGCCAAGACAGCAGTTCACACTGGGGCAGGGGTGGGGGCTCCAGTTAGAAGCAGCCCTGCCCCAGTGAGGAGATCTGCTCGTCTCTGAAGACAGGTCCACACTGGCCACAGCCCTGCACCTCAGACCAGGCATGACCTCCAACAACAAGGGTGGAAGGGGAGGGCTCCTGCTGTCCAGATGGCTGAGACCCTGAGCTCCACCCCAAGCCTGGGCTCCTCCGGGCCTCAGTGCCACGACTGAAAAGGGGCTGTGGCATGTGGAGGGTGTCTACAAGAGCACCCAGCACTGCAGATAAGAGGAAGTACCGTGGACAGGGATGGGGGTGGCAAAGGAAGGGTAGGGACGTGAAGTCCCACGGACTCCGTAATCATAATGATGGCGATGTCTTACAACACGTAGATGGGGTTATATCCTTCAAGCTGCTTTTGCATCCATTGGACCCATTTGGTTTCACAGTAGCAATGTAAAGGGGTATTTTCAAGATGAGGAGATAGAGGAACGGAGAGGTTAAGAATCTTGCTAAAGGTCACACAATAAGTTAGTGAAAGAATCAAGGCTGGAATTCCTGACTCCCGTTTACCATTCTTTCCAACAAGCTCCCTGGTCCTACAGTAAATTGATGTCCACTTTGGGGTGTGGCAGGTCAAGAGGAGCGGGAAGGAGGAGGGGAACAGAGGCAGCCTTGGCCTGCGATGGGGGGATGGAGAAGAGGAGCATGATCCTGCCTTTGGTTTCTCCCCTGATGGGAGAGTTTAGGAGGAGAGAGCACAGAGAGAATAGAGTGATAAACAGAAAAGACAGGGACGTGGACGCTCCCACGTATCAGGAGCAGCTCAGGCAAAGAGGAAATTGGCCGTGATAAACAGCCACAGCTTTGGGGGGCTGGGCTGACTTTGAGCCTCTTGGGTGGTGCACCTGGCTCCCCACAGCTCTGGCCTCTGAGGCATTTCTGAGCCAAGCAGCACTGGTGGGGTTGGAAGCTGCTCTAAAAGAACAAAGCAGTTATTATTATTACCTTCAAAAAGCACATGTACATGGCAATAATCTTTTGTATATGTGATATATTCCTAAATAATAAAAATGAAAAAAAAAACAAAAACCATGAAGTTCTACCTGTGAAGAAAGATATTGGCTGTGAAGAAAGATACTGACAATGAGATTCTCTGCTTGATTCCAAAATGCTCTGCTTCTGTTCACACAGAGGAAGTCATGACCTAGGAAATTCCTACCTGGTGATGGAAGGCAGGGCTGAGCTCCTTCCAAAACAAGCAGCATGGGCCAAAGGCCAGGAAACCCAGAATAGGTGAAAAATCCACGGAGTTAGGCATAAAAATGATGCAGACATCAGCGGCAGCCATGTAGCTCGGTGGCGGACCCACACGCTCACCTCCATCAACAGAGGACCAGACCTCAAAACCTCAGGCCACAGGCAGGACAGAAAGGCACCCCCTTGGTGTCAATGCTCTGTGTCCCAGGCTCCCTGCTGGGTCCTTGCTCAGCCTTTGAGCTCTTAGTGAGCCCTACTACGTGCACCGGATGCCGTGTGGGAGGGAGGACAAGTTGCACCCTTCACAAGCTGGTCAACAGCCCATCCCGCTGGCTGCATGGTCACCTTTGTAGCCCCAGAAGCAAACCATTAGAGCTCCTCAATGTTTAGGGGGGGGGGCAAGGGACAGGAGCCCTTCCAAGCCCTCTTACAAGGTGGGATTGAAACATATTCACAGCAGATGGTGCTGTCGCCCTCGCTCCAGGGTCCTCATTCCTAATTATCTGTGCTGTCAACAAAAACAATTAACCCTCAAAGAAAAATTGCGCCATCCACTCCCAAACACATGAAAAGGCAATTTTTTCCCAAGGACAAGGGATACTTAGGGCAGTGGCAGAGGGAAAGTAGGGCAGCCTTGAGTTGGGTTCCGGATCTCACTCACCCTGGGCGATTTCGCCATCCTCTTACCTCTCTGGTCTGCCATGGGCATCACACCTGCAGCCCCTCCTGCCTCTGAGCCTGTGTTTCCTTTCCTATAAAAGGAGGAGGGGAGTCCAATCCCTGGGGTCCCCTTCAGTCCCGCAGTTCCACCATTCTACAAGCCAGGTTCTTTTCCTCCGAATTTTAAGTTCTCTGGAGCAGAGACTGACTGAATTTCCATTTGTTCCATCATTCATTCACTCGCTTATTCATTCATTCATTCATTCATCCATTCATTCATGCAGTTATTGCATATTTATCATACTGCTCCCAGGAGATATAAAGAAAATATCTATTCAGCCTTCTTGACCACTGCTTGAAGACTTCTTCCCCTGAGATGTGGGGAGAGAAGGGAAGCATGGGGCAGGGAGAGGTGGGGCCTCCCAGGGGCTTGAGGACTTGGCATCAGGCTACAGGAGTAAAGTGCTGCTGCTGCATTTGAATTCTCTCCGAAGATTCGGCTGCACAAAGGCAGCCTCCTCTCCAGGGAGCTGAATTTGGTGAGCAAGCCACTTCGGTCCCCAGGGAAGGCCTGCAGAGGGGTGGAGGGGTGTGATGTGAGGAGAGCTGAAAGCCCCCAGCAGTTGCTGTGGTGCTAGTGACAGCACAGGGCCTGCACTTTGCAGGTGCTCATTAAATATCTGTGGCATGAGTGAATGAACCAGAATGGCCCTTCTTAAAGGAATTGTTTTCTAAAAAGGAGAGTTTTTACAGGGCTACAGCATGTTTGTTACCTAGGAGGCTACGACTTAAGGCAGGGATCAGTTGGCCTAATTCATCCTTCACCATGCACTGTCATGGAAAAGAAAGCAGAATGAGCAAGAAATTGTAGAACGTTAGCTGACAGAGCCTTCAGGGATGATGTCACCTGGGGCCACATTTTGTAGGTGCAATCTGGAGAGGTTGAGGGGCTGGCTACTCACAGACAGGGAGAGATGGAGCAAACCCTGCCACAGGTGGCCCCCATCCAGGCCTCATCCTGTCCCACTCCATACTGCCTCCCACGACCACCCCTGAACAGACTGGAGAACTCAAGAGGCAGAAAGGACAGGAAAGTCCAGGTTGGGGTACTATCCAGGCCCCGTAGACCTGCAGGCCCCCTATTCAAGCAGGGCAGTTCTCTGGGCACCTGGGGGTGAAAGACAGGACTAGATGCAGGGAGCTGTCACCCCCTCTTGCACCACCATTTTGCCCAGTTCAAGCCTTATGACATCTTTTTTCCCTCTTCTTATCACCCATCTGGCTATCAGCACTTGCCCTCACCCAATACCCAGAAGCACAGGCTCCAACGCCAGCTCCTTGGCATAAAAGGAGTGTGTTTATATTCAAAGCAGGCTGTTGCCCACTCGAATCTGCCCACGCGAAGGCAGCACATGTGACTGCACCCCCTGCCCAGAGCCCAAGCGGGACAGATGCCAACCTCTGGCTGGAGACATTTCTAAATATGAGCCTGGCACAAAGAGTCAGGTTCCCAGGCCTCCTCTGTCCTGGGATACCCAGCCAGGATTTTCGAGTCTGCTGGGAGGGAGAAGGCTGGGGAGAGGCAGAATCAGGAGGCAGCCAGCTGAGACAGCCATTGGCCCTGGAAACATCGCCCGAACCCCTCACTGGTCTCCCAGCCTCGTTAGGGGAAGGGAAAGGATTACCCTGTGCCCAGCAAGTCTAATCTATTACCTGAAACCCTTGGCAGGGGGACAGGAAAGCCACTGCCTGCTCAAATGTGCACAGATTAAAAATATACAAATGGAATATTTTTTTCTTCCCCTCTCCTCAACCCCCTGAAGCCTGGGATGCTTGTTAAAAATAGCCTTGCTGTGGCATGGATCCTACAAAACCCAACGGCTGGCAGGAAAATGAAGGAACCATTGGAGACAGCACTGAGTGGTTACCCCCGGGGAGTGGTCTGGGAGGGCCAAGATGTGGGGAGGGGTTCCCAGTATTTCCAGAAACACATCTACACTGCTTGGATTTTTAACAACAAACAGCCATTATTTTTATTAGTTTGTTTTGTAAAATGGAGGTTCATCCATTGCATCCTCCATCCTAAGCTTAAGGCTGAACTTGCACTGACATAGCACCCCAACAGTCCAGTGCTGGCTGGCCTAACGGAATACTGACCCCTCAGCACCCAGGGCACCAGTTACAAACACAGCCCAGAGTCAGGAAAGGAGCACTGAATCTAGAGTCAGTGTCTCCGACGGGACAGGGACAGGCAGGCCAATTGTACAAATCAGAGAGAGAGTAGAATTTTGACAGCGATGGCATGATGGAGACCAAGTGTGGATTCAAGAGACACTGAAAAGGCAAAGTAGGAGAATGTTTTATGAAATGATGTGATGTTACGCCACCAATAAAAATCATGTTGATTGAGGTAATGCAGCAACCCAGGAAGATGCTTACGACCTAGCAACTGAAAAAGCAGATCACCAATTACAGGCACACTGGTCTTCCAAGCTGCCAAATGCACACTGAAGAAAACTGATAGGAAGGCTACATACAGCTCAGGACCACGAAGGCAGTGTTATGGCAATGTAACCACGTGCATTTTTACGTATTTGTTCTTTTCTAGATATTCTTAACCCTCCGTCGGGCGCAATGCAAAAGTTAAGAGTTCAGGCGCAATGCATCTACTAGATGCGTGTATGACATTTATTTATTTAAATTGAAAATGAATGAAAATAACGTGTAAGCATGCTTATTACTTATTCAGAATGAAATGTTAATTTATATCTAACAGTTAACTGTTAGATATTGGAAAATTTGTGTGCAATGAATCTGTGAGATCGGTTGCGCCCGACGGAGGGTTAATGAAGCTTTATCATGTTTGTAATCTAAAATTTATCTTCTACATATTCTCAGATGCCCGCTTCCCCCAATTGTCAGTTATTCTGGTGATATTGAGGTTTGATGCATTTGTGCGCACAAACTGCCATTACTGCAAGGGCTGGAAAAATGGTGCATTAAATCTTCTCACTCAAACCCAAAAAAATAAAGCCACCCAGATTCTGATTTTCCTCTAAGCCAGGGTCCAGCGCTTTGGAAGGCTGGCGCTATCACCTTTCACTATAGCAACAAGGAGACCCTGGTAACCCCGAGCTTGTGTATTAACAGTAGAAATAGGATGTCTGTGGGTAGATGTTCAGTAAGAAGCTGCTGCAGGTTTGCACTGGACAGGCCGGGTTTGGAGCCCTCTCAGCCTCCCTTGCAGGAAATAGAAAACGAAAATCAGACTCCAGGAGCTGGTTCTCACAAGAGTACAAGGTGTGCTTGTCATTTTCTTCTTTGTTTCCCATTTTGGGGCTGTAACCTGCCTTTCAAACCAGTTCCTGACACTTCTGGAGGTGGGCTGTTCTAGAACAGATATCAAAATCTTCCACTCAGAGGGTGCCTGTGGCTCCCTTAGGTATCGGGTATGTTCACACCACGCCCAGTTCCCTGCCCCAGGCTGCCCTGTGCATTTCTGGTCAGCTCTCCTGGCTAACCAGCACCGCCCACCCATTCACCCGAACCCCATCCCACTCTGGGCAGTGTCTCTTCAACTTGTCCTTGGGCAGATGTTTCGGGCTCCCCAATCTCCCACCTAGGCCTTGGTGCTGACCTCTGGGGGGCTGCAGGGCTTCCCAGCCCTGGTCTGGCTGCTCCTGACGGAGGTGCAGTGTCTGAACCCAGGCCTGCTCCCCAGCCCCCGAATCCATTTTGCACTCTAGTGAATCAAGTTCAAGGCCCCATTCTGACACCATCTCTCTGTGAAACCTTGGGCAAGTCACTTCACATCTCTGGACCTTGAGTACATCATCTATAAACATGTTTCAGCGGGTGTATGGAATCTCGTGGTCTCTTTCAGGCTTAACACTCTATGACGCCCCCAGAAATAACCATTTATCTAGCTATACAGACAAGGTATTTCACATACAATGATTTTCTAGACAACTCAGCATTGCCCTTCAAGCAGCAAAATGTGTTTTCTTTTAACCCTACTCTACAACATATTTTTTTAAAATGTTTACATACTTCTCTTCCTCTAATGGCAAAGCATTTAAAACCTAAATTTGTGTACATCCCTCCCCAGCTTGGTTCTACTAAACACTGTTCCAAAGAAGCTTGCTCCAGCTTTGCTCCCGGCTGAGGTGCTGAACGTAATGGAACCTTGTGTTGATGGCCCTCCGGTATCTCTATGAGACTGTCTGCTGTGCCGGGTGATTCGTCCCTGCTATTCCCATTTTTCTCTTCTTCTGTCTGCCCCGTCCCACAGTAAGGCACCCAGAAGAGGCCGTCTCCCTGTCTGGGTCTGCCTGCTAAAGAAGCTCCCCCTGCTTCTAATGCACAACTTGGAATCCTCCTAGGCCAGGCAATCATGGGGCTCTGAGCAAGGGGCAGGGGCAGGGGCCCTCGGGAATAAGGAGCCATGTGCTCAGCCATGGTCAGAGGCACTTCTCCCTCTCTTTGAGATCTATGTTCTGGATAAGAGAGGTGCTAGCAGGCTTACCTTTGAATAAGTGCAGTCTCTGTGTCTTGACCCCCTCACCTGACCTGGTACTTATTTCTGCTTTGCTAGCTGGTTTTCTCAGAGCGGGATTTACAGACACTCAGAGTTGCTGACACATGGCCAGGGTAGAAGGTAAGCTCAGATTTAGAATTTAACCCTAGCTCTATACCTAACGTCACTCCTTTCTGCAAACCGATCCCCAAGTTTCAATATGCCCTTGCCTGGCTTCTTCCCCTAAGAGATGCTACGATTCCTAAATTAGGCTTTCTTTTCCCTGCTTTCCCTTAGGAAGCCACCCAGAGGCACTAGGCCTGATGCAGGCTCATCCCTGGACCAGAAACATCTCGTAGAACAATTTGCACCCCCCCACACCTTCCTGTCCCCAAAAGGCAGCACGAAGCCTGGGTCCCTCTGCCTTTGCCCCTCCACCCCAGGTCGGAGCTAGCTTCCACCAACAAGCTTTTACTGTCCCCTTTGCACGCCAAGCTTCCAGCAACTTCTTCTCCTACCTGGCCCCGTCAACTCTGCTTTATTACCAAGCCTCCCCATCGCCCTGGGACACACAAACTTCCTGCTCCGTGCATGACGGAGCCCACCACCTCACTCATTCCCTGCAGGATACCAGCAGAAGACCTGGAGGTTGTGGCCGGAAAAGAGAATTTCTGAGTTTTCAGGCTGGGAGGCAGGCAGTTCTGAAAGGTGGTCTTTATGGAAAGGCCAGGCTGCCAACTCCAGGAGGGGGAAAGCTTCCAGGGATGAAACGGTAAAGCCACATTGAGACCATGGTGGGAGATGGTTTGCAAAATGCTGAGGGCAGCAAGAAAAAGGGCAGGGAATGGGGGCCAGGAGGCCCGGGAGGCGGGTGTGGGAGGCAACTGAGGAAAAAAGGTGAATGATGGATAACCAGGCGGAGAAGGCGGTGGAGGAGGCTGGGAGGGCACGTGAGTGTGAGGGCGGGCTTACCAGTCCTACTTGACAAATGAACTGGACTCAAGACTCCACCCAGAGGGCTGTCAGGAAGGGGCCTCTGCAAACCCACATCCCTGCTGGGTCTGGCAGCAAGTGAGCCAAAACGGTAAAATAGCATGAACCTTGCAAAATAATAACAATCGCCAAGAGCCAGGCATTTCCCAGGAACAACTCAAGCTGGTCATCACAGCCACCCCAGCCCTGAATTGTCACCTATTTCTGCTTTATCGTCTGCTTTTCCCAGATAAGGTTTATACACTGTGGGAGCTGACAGTACCTCAGGGGCCAGACCAGAAGGCAAGCTCGGGTTCAGAATTCAACCCCAACTCTACACATCCCTGGTGTCATCCCAGGTCCAAGTCCAGCACCCATTTTCACAGATGAGTAAACTGAGGCTTAGGTGCACCCAAGGTCACCCAGCTCATAAAGGAGGAGTCTGGATTCAAATCCTCAGCTACCCGATCCCTAAACTCCCTAAATGTGCCTGGCCCCTAAGCTACCACACTTCCCTGCAGACTCACAGTTCCTCAGGGGGGATGGGATGGGAGGGTGGGCAGGTAGGAAGGTGTGGGGGAGGAGGTGTAAGGACAGTGGCTCCTGGCTGCTTTACTCTAGGGGACCCTGCTGTCTCCTGGCTGCTTTACTCTAGGGGACCCTGCTGTCTCGCCACATGAAAACACCGGCTCCAAGTCTCCTGCAGAGTTAGGGATGGTGCAGGCAGAATAACTCCCTCAGGTAGGGCCAGTTTCCCAGAGTTACAGCATGCACGTGCATCATACAGTAAATCAGGACAGGAGAAGAAGCTTTGAGAGATGGATCAGAGGACACAGGAAGCTGGGGGTGGGGAGAGAGGGGTGACAGAAAGAAGCAGGAGAGGGCAGCTGGGGCTGCAGGGTTTCCAATACCCTGGGTGTGGTGCTGGCTGACAGGCAGCTGGCAGGACTTGAGAAGCACCTATTAGCAGCTTGCAGGCTCCTTCTAATCAAAGTCACAGCATCCTGGCAATACATGATAGGGGAGAGAGGAGTGAAGGAGGAAATCATTTTTTCCCTTCATTTCCTATATAAAATGGCCACGGGGAAAGGAAATGGCAGAGGAGAACAATGCTAAATTTTCTCTTTATCACTCGGCTCAAAGACCAAGTCTCCATCTTTTTCTGTTTCTTACATCCTTCCTAATATCTACCTAGCACCGCCCAATGCAAACTACAGGAGCTGCATACATGCTTCCATTCAACAGGCTTTTAGTGAGTCTCTATTATATGTTAGGTCCTGTGGAGATGATGAGTAAACAACAAAATAATACAACAGACCCCTACAGGAGGGAGCATGTGGTCTCATGAGGGGAGGTGGGACATACACCTCCCAGAGCTGAAACCCAGAGTCCCCCAATCATTGAGTGATGCTGAAATAAATGGCGCTCATGCTAAGCGCTTTAAGAAGAAAGTTTAGAGCAGACCAACCTACTCAAGATGTAGTGGGCTCTTCAGCCATGGGTGTATTCAAGGCTGACTGGCTGCGAGCAGGGGAATAAGGGAAAGTCCAGTTCATCAGGGCCCAAGACAGCAAAGGATCCAGAAATGCCATGCCCAACAGGCCTTGAGCAGGGGCTGGGTGGACACAGTGCACACACCTGGGGGGCCAGCTTTAAAGGGTGGGGACAGACACTGCAGAACTGGCCACAAAGCCCCCCAGGGCAGGGACCATGGGTTTGTTTGTTTGTTTGTTTGTTTGTTTCTGTTCGTTTTGTTTTTTGTGGTCTCTGAACATAGCATAGTGCCTGGCCATACTGGACACCCCAGAGGTCCTTCAAGAAGTAAGCTGGGTTCCACAGCATTTAGTCTGCACACCACAGCACTGCAGTGAAAGTTAGGGTTTATTTCCTCTGTGATGTGTTGTGAGCTCCACTCTAACTGGACTGTGAGCTTCTCTCAAAATTTGTTTTCTTTATATAGTGTTTTATATGTTAGTTTTCTATGACTGCTGTAACAAATCACCACAAAGTTAGTGGCTTAAATAACACAAGTGTATTATCTGCAGTCCTGTAGGTCAGAAGCCCAGCACAGGTGTCCGCCGGGCTGTGTTCCTTCCTGGAGACACGAAGGGAGAACCCGTTCCCTGGCCTTCTCAAGCTTCAGGCTGCCTGCGTTCCTCGGCGCATGGGTCCCTTCCTCCACCTCCGAGGCCGACAACACAGCATCTCTCTGGTTATTCTTCCATGGTCATGTCTTCCTCTCTGCCCACAGCCAGGAAAGGTCCTCTGCTTTTGAGGACCCATGTGATTCGATTGGGCCTACATCGCTCATCCCAGATCCTCTCCCCATCTCAAGGTCTAACCTGCATCCATCTGCAAAGCCCCATGTGCCATGTAAAGCAACATATTGACAAGTTCTGAGGATTAGGGCATGGACATCTTGGGGGCAGCATTATTCAGCCAACCACAAATAGGAAACACATTCACATTGTTCAACATTCAAATGGTACGGCAGGCTATAGAATGAAGAATTTCCCTCCCATCCCTGTCACCGGTCCCTGTCACCCACCATCCAGTTCCCTTCCCTGTTACTATTTCCTTGGATTTCTGCCTCACAAGACTGGATGCCTATAAACAGTGATATTTATTATCCTTACCCTTTTTTCACAAGTGGTATCACACCATATACTGTTATGTAGCTTGCTTTTATCACAATACCTTTGAGATCATCCCAGATCAACACTATAAAAGCGTCCTTGTTCTTTTTTATGTCTGCATACTATCCCACTGTATGGCTGCACTATAATTGGTTAACCCAGTCTCCTGCTGCTGGACATTGATGTTGTTTCTAATCGTAAACAGCACTGCAATGAACAATCTTGTACATATGCCCTTTCCTGTACATGTGCCCAGACCTGTAGGATAACTTCATACAAGTGGAACTCCTAGATCAAATGATTTGTACATGAAAACTTCACAGTCGCTGTTGAATTGCCATCCGTAGAGTTAAACCAGTTTACACATATGCTCCCTCCTCAAGCCATGGACAGGAGTGGCACGTGAGCTCGTTTTGGCTGGGAAGCCATGGCTCACATTTCTTCCATGTCCTCCATGGTACTCATTCCAGGGACAGAATCAGGAAGCCCTTGGGGGTCACCGCTGCTCACAATTCCCTGGACTCTTGTTGGCGATGGGAGCAGGAACTGGAGAGGAGGATGAAGCCAGCAGCCAGCAAAGGAGGGGCCCAAGTTCAAAGGATCGAAAAGAGAAGTGGCTTTGTGCATCTCAACCAGCCAAACTGCTCCTGCCGCACGGACATCCCGCCGGGTGGGGAGCCAACGGGTTTCCCCGGCAGGGAGAGCATGTTACCACTGTCTAAAGGAGGGCCTCTCAGCATTGACGTGCTCCAAGAGGAGATTACAAGCGATTTGGGGTTTCCAGAGTCCCAGCTGCGCCCGTGTTAAGAAAGAACCATTTTCTTGCTCTTAATGCATTCCTGGTGGAGATGTTGCTTCAATCTGAATGAGCCTTTTATGTGCTGAAGTCAATTGCGATTGAAAAGATAAGTTAAATCACTTATTCCGGAAGACATGAAACCTTTGATCGAAGTGATTGATTAAGATTTCCAAGCAGTAGTTGCCAGGCCTTGGGAGCCCAAAAAGTGCCTATTCCCTCCACCCAGCCCCACCTCAGCAGCAGGGCAAGCTGAGATTGGGCACAAGACCCAGAATCCCAGCTACTGGGAGGTTTCTCTCTGCCAGAGCATGGAGGAGGCTGGGAGCAGAGAGCAGGGTACTAAGTCCCCGCAAATGTGCATGAGGCGCCCTGGCAGCCCAGAAGTGCAGGGACTTGAGTGCCATGCCCCCTTCTAGCCCCCTTTCTCACTGCTTGGCCTCTCCTCATAGGTTCAGCTCAAGGGTCCCCTGTTCCAGGAAGCCAGGGGCCAGGATTCAGTGGATGCCTCTATGGCATGTTCCTAGAGCACCTCTGACCCTGAAATGTTGCCTTGTCCGTCCACCTGACTTGGCATCCACAGGGCTCTGAGCATTCTGAGGGCACTACCCGGCACCATGCTTGATGCCCAGTAAGTGCTCAATAAAAGCTCAATGAGTGAATGAAACTGAGCCCCACCAGATGCAGTCAGAATAATTACCTGCCCTAATGGTGTCACCCACCAACTTATCTAAGGCTTCACAGCCCTACTGGGCACACCAACCACTGGGTTAGACCCTGGGGGCACCCAAGGGGTTCCAATAGGACTTCCTGTCTTAAAATGCCACCCTGGTCCCAAAAGCCCACTGTTGGAGCCACTCTTTTTAGCTGAGGCATCACCTCCAGGAAGTCCCCATCCCCAAAAGAAGTCACACTGTCATTCAGTGGTTCTCTTTCACTCCTCAGCCAGCTAGGGGTGGAGCACAGGAGCAGGAAGATTAGATCCGGGCCTGAGATGCCACCAAAGGTATGGGGCAGGCACTGCGGTCGGCAGCCCAGGGGCAACCTGAGAGCACTGGGTGCCAGGAGATGAAAATGTGCCTCAGAGGGCATCAAGGTAAGAGCTGAACTTTGGAGAAGAGCAGAAGTTACACAAGTTAAAGGCAGAAGTGATGTACAAGCAGGTGAGCAAAGTGAGGTCAAGATCAGAGGTGAGCTGAAAAGCTGCGCTCGCTGTGTCAGGGGGACCAGGCCCAGGCTTACCTCACCCCTTACTCTCAGGGGAGCCTTGGGCAAGCCATCAGCCTTAGACATCTGTATGTGAGAGTCATATTATCAACAGCTATCCAGTAAGTAACAGAAAACCTGGGAAAGTTCTCTGGAAGCCTGAAAGCAACATAGAAACTGTTACAATAAAACCCTTTGCTTTTGCCATGTCTTGCAGCCTGCGTAGGGGTTCCTATCCAGTACCTCCTCAAAGCAGTGTTGGGAGACAGGTAAGGTCAGTCATACCCAATTTACAGATGTGAAAACTGATGTATAGATAGCTCAAGTCCAGAATCATACAGATAACAAGGTGCTGAGCTGATAGCAGTGTCCAGGTCTTCTAACTCCAAACAGAATGTTCTGTTTACGACACCAAGATGCACCCAGCTGCCCCAAATCCACAGGCTCTAGCTCTCCCCCAAACCCTCCTTTCTTCGATCCTGTCACTTCCCCCCAAATTTGCTGATGGATGAATGAGCTTCCCCAGGCTCTCTGTGACCAGCAGTGTTGGGGGGAGGGAGTAGGTGGGCAATAAATGCAATCTGGCGGCAGGCTAGGCTCAGCCTCTGACCCACCGTGCGGCTGTGAGAGTCCCTGTCCCCCGGTTTCCCCTAATTCTGTGTACCTTTGATGCTAAAACCACTTACTGACCCTAATCTTGGTGTTTTCAGAAAAATACACTCAGAGCATTTCTCAAAGGGTGGCGGCCCTTTGTGACAACAAGGAGAGAAGGGTGGAGCTGGCCTGCACTGAGAGGGCACCTCTTAGGTCCCTGTCACTCCATGCATGTGTTCTAAGTTATCTCAAGATAACCTGACATTATCACACCTGTTGGCAAAACTCCATCCTTCTGCAAGGCCCAGGTAAACAGGTGTTTTAGGCTGACACAACCAATCTCAACACGATCACCATTAACGACTTCGCTCCTAACAGTTTCCTGTTGGAACTTTCTGTGTACTGTATACGCTGTTCCCACTTTCAGACCATCTGATATGGAAAAACTTGAGTTTGCAACAGGAAAATAAGGAGGTGATTAATCACCTGGCAAAAGGATTCATCTGAGATCTCCTTGTCAACACATGATCCCCAAATAAAATTAGAATAGAGTTTTTCTTCCTACTCAGTTTTCACAGCACATGTATCTCATGGACTTGGGAACACGGCTTGAGAGACGTGGCTATTTCCTGCTTCCTAGGAAACTGCAATTCTAGCATCAATTCCAGCCTGTTGAGCCAGGTAAGCAAGAGAGAAGAAGGCTGGTATGTCAGGGTTGAGCCTGAAATGTAACAGTACGCTCCCCTCAGTGTTCCACAGAAAGTAAGGGAGATGGAGGAGGGGAAACCAAAGAAATTGGGCTGAGCCCGCCAAGCACACTGATGCCCTCCTATGCCATTGGCACTCAGCCCTGCCCCCGCCTCACACCATCCCAAGAACAACCTAGCTGATCGGGTCTCAGACAGTTTTCCCTACACCCCCCCTGTCTCCTGCTTCTTCTCTGACAGGAAACCATGATACTCCACCTCTGTCACATCTAGTCTTTCCCCCTCTGCCTCCAGGTTCATCACAGTTGACCTGTCCTGGGTCCCCTGCTTATTGGTCCTTGGAGAAGGAGACTGACTTGTATGCTTCCTCTAAGTTGCCTAGAATAGCATGCTAAGGTTAGCAACTTTTCCTCCTATTTCTGGCTCATAACACGAGCCTCTTGGAGTTGGTCATATTTAGAGGAAAAGAATATAGTCATTAATAGTGACATTTCATAGGGGAGGGGAACAACAGAGTAGTCTCATGCAGCCTTGAAATCATGTCACACGGACAAGCCATGAGCTACTACTGAAAATCTGTTTTTCAAAACTTAAAAGACTCAATTTCCAGATGTGTGCTTCGGGGAGCCAAGCTGCTGTTGATTTGTTCCCAGTTCACTATGGAATAAAGTCTCAACTCCTCACCGGAGCATTTCAGGCCTTTCATGGGCTGGCACCTATAAAGCCTTCTCTCCTTCCCAGGAACTCCGCTCAGCACCAGCTTCTCACTGTGCCCTAGGCCTACGCTGGGCTTTCCATTCTACGCCCCTCACATGGGCCCAGCCCCAGGGGCCCCTCATTCACTGGAGCCACTGTGCTGCATAGCTCCAGGCAGTGCCTCTCCCATTCCAGGCCAGGTGCATGCAGTGCATGGCACAGTACTATAGGCCTGTACACCCTCACAGGCCTCCTGCTTGGGGAGCGCCCCGCTCCACACATACACACACATGCGCGCACACACACGGTACATTCCGTGTCCTCACCTTCCTTGGTGCTTCATATCTGCAACTCACGTCAGGACTTTGACAGTCCCTGCTTCATGTTCTCTTGATCTGGGTGGGTGGGAGTAGGTCCCAATTTGAGTATAAGTGTCCTGGGGGTAATGACTTGTAGTCCTGAATCTGTAGAAATCACCCTCACCCCTGGGTAGAGGGCTGAGAATTGGCTTTCAAAGCGTGGCCCCGCGGCCAGCAGCTATGCAGCACCTGTCCATCTGTTAGAAATGCAAGTTCTCGTCACCGCCACATTCACCCCCACCCTGACCTCTTGAATCAGACACTTGGGAGCTGGAGCCAGCACCCTTTTTAGCAAGCAGAGGAAGTTTGAGAACACCCAAAGTATAGGATCC
>NW_017731536.1:2016562-2063914 GCF_001890085.2 Hipposideros armiger
GGGGCAGTGTCAGAAGGCCAAACTTTACCTCCTTGTTAATTCTGCTCAGACCAACCCCTGGAGAAACACAGCTGGGAAATGGGACACAGCTCACACTTTCTCACCTCTGCTTCTCAAGAGCCTTGATGCTGACACCTAGAAAAGGTGACAATGAAACAGAGACAAAGAAAAGCTCCAAGGAGAAAACAAGCCTGCTCAGTCTCTGGGGCCCGGGGTCGAGGGAACCCTTGCAGGGTGCCCCAGGCAGCGCAGGGCACAGGACTGGCCTTCCCCAATGCCACAGAAGGTGCCTGCCAACATGAGGAGCTTGCAGGGAGCTCCAGGAAGCTCTCACTGGCATTGGAATTTTGCCCCACCCAACTCTGATCAGGCCCTCCCCACATCCTGAATCAGTCAGGTCGGCTAGTATAACAAACAACTCAGAAATCTCGGTGGCCTAAGGCACCAAAGTGTATCTTATGCTCACAGTACACGTCCACTGATACCCCAGCCTTTCCATTTTCATGTTTGCCTTACACAAGTGGCACATAGTTGATGTTTTTGTTAGGCAGCACAACTCTCCTAGGCATAGAGCCAGCGTCTATGCCAGTCAGGACAGGCTAGGTTATGCTGAAGTAACAACAGCCAACTATTGTGGACTGCGCTTAATGCGGTCACTCAGGGTTTCAGGCCTGGGCAGTAGCCACCATCTCCAGCGCCACCGACTGTCCTGCCAACCCAGGAGGTTCCAACACGGGTGATTAAATGCTGCAGCGGGAAGTAAACCCAGCATGCCACTCACAACCTGCTGGCCCGAACTCGTCTAGTGGCCCTGCCTCCCAACAAGGGGTACAGGAAGGACAGTCCTGTCAAGGGCGAGCAGACAGACTGCCGAGGACTACGGCACTCGGAAACACGCATGCACAGCCACCAGAGCCGGTGTCTGACACTCCTCCATCAGAGCCCATCCCCTTCCCTCTCCTATGCGAAACCAAACATTCTCCTTGTATTTGTCATTTTCACCCCAGGAAAAAGGAAAGCTTTCAGAGCAGGTTTAGAAAGAGGAAACCATGAGGACAATCAAACGTGATTTTCAAAGACAATGACAGTGGATATTATTACAATATATAACAATACAATCTTACAATATATAACAATATTCAACACAGGTTTGAACTGTACCAGTCGGTTCACTTACATGTGAATTTCTTTCAATAAATATATTGGAAAGTTTTTTGTAGATTTGAGACAATTTGAAAAAACTTGCAGATGAATCTTATGATTTTTTAACAATATTTTCTTTTCTATAGATTATTTTATAAGAATATGTATATAATATAACATACAAAATATGTGCTGATAAACTGTTTATGTTATTGGTAAGGCTTCCAGACAAGTGTAGGTTATTAGCAGGTAAGTTTTTGGGAAGTCAAAAGTTACACCTGAATTTCTGACTGCTCAGGACCCTATATTGTTCAAGGGTCAAATGCATAACAGATATACTTTATTCATGTATAACAGGAAATTAAAATTAAAGGTTTTATAGTGGTGACAGACATCAGATGCCATTGTGAGCACGAGACTGGGAACGTACAAAGGAAAATTTCAAGAATGAGTTTAACAGTAGTTGGACCTTCCAATAGACCAAAGCTATACAGGGAGGCCAGAGAAGGCCCACCCTGCAAGTTTGGCCTCTTGAAAACCCATCGAAAGCTGGTGGCATCCATGCTACGATGATGCTTTGTGACTTCGACAAGCCATCCTTTCCCTTTTGCCCAAAGAGAAAAGGGTGGGAGCGAACTTGGAAAGGAAGCTCTAGGTGGCACAAAGTAGGAACAAGAAGTCATCTGTTCTGAGGCTGGATGGGGGAGATAGTGCAGGGGCAGAGGAGGGTCAAGGAGAGGCCAGAGACTAGAGACCACTGCCCTTCCAGGGGGTCTTATCATGAGAGGGATTTAGACCTGGAAAAAGAATCCAGAAAAGCAGACAGGATATTAGAGTTTCTCCCTGGCTCAGAGCTGCAGTGTTCTGACTGCTTCCACAGGCCCAGCTACTGCATCCTAGGATGTGCATATATCTAGCATTTTTCATGAATGGAATCTTCATGGAGGAAGCTCCCAGTGTCTGCTGGATCGGAATATGGCAGAGTCTGGAAAATCAAGGCTCTTGCTAACTGTGAGTTAGCAATAGATCCCATGTGAGGATAACTACTTTCCAAGCATTAAAATACAGGAACAATATAGGTAAATGGACCTTTTCTTGAGCATCCAAAAGTCACTATGTCCCATCAAGATGCTCCAAGTTGTCCTTTGCAGATCAATCAATTCAACTGAATTCTATAAACATTTGTTGAGTGCCAACTCTGCATCAGGATGTGCTAATCTGAGAGCAAGCGTGCCAGCCATGACCTTTTCTTTCAATGAGCTCCCAGGTCCTGGGGAAACAAATGTGTGTGCATAACAGTAGCATGAGATGAGCTATGAAAGCAGCAAATCTGTGACCAGCAGTGCCCAGAGCAAGGCAAGGTGAGATGAAACCCATTGGGGGATGTAGCAGTGAAACCAGGGGACACTCCTGGAAGAATCTGACAGTTGAGTTGGAATTTTTTAAATGAACATTTCTCCAGCATGAGGATGGGGTCGTGGTGGACAGAGAAGGTTTTATGGGGATGTTACAAAATGTGGAGATTCACAGAGCCAGGACACAGCACACTATATCTAAGAACACCTTGAGAGTCTGAACAAATAGCCCAAGTCAGAGATGAGAAACTCAACAAAGGTAGCGGTAGTGGGCACTGAGGGGAGGTTACAGGCTTGAGAAATTGCAGAAGTGGGGCCCCTAGGTGATCAGGTGATCAGCCGAAAGTAGATGGGTGGGTGAGAGGGGAAGGGAAGATGTGAAGGAGCCTAAGGAAGGACAGCGGGTCACGAAGGGAGTGGTCCACAGGGCACATCCTGCAGAGACCCAGGCAGAGGAGGACAGAGCATCTGGAGGCCATGGGTCACTGGTGGCCTCTGCCAGGGCAGAGCTCGAAGAGGAAAAGGGAGGTCTCTATAGGAGTTATATGTCCCAGAAACCTGATTGTAAGGCAAAGGGGGAAGGATGGAAGATAGAGGGGGCCTAAGGGTCACAGGTGTGTTTTATTTTTACTGCGGGAAGAGAGGAGCATGTGTCTATCCTGAGGGGAAGGGGCCAGTGGAGGCCAATGAAATTTGGCGATGGGGGTGGGGGAAAGGGGCTGGTGAGTGGTGCCGGCAGTGGATGAGGTCTGGAATGCGCACGGTAGGATAAACCTGAGCAAGAGCCCAGGAATTTGGGACATCTGGTCTCCCTGTGTCAGGCACAACTCCTAAGGGATGGTGTCCAGAGAGTCACAATTGACACAATACAGAACACGCTGTTTTTATGCAATATTTTCATTTGCATATAAGTCGTGGTTTCTCAAAGTGTTTTGGCTCACTTGTTCCTCACAATGATTCTGCGAGACAGGCACTAAAATTCCCATGTGACAGACGAGGAAGCTGAGTGCAAAGAGGGTAGGTAGCTTCCCCAGACTCCCAGAGTGAGTGAGTGATGGAGCCAGCCTTGGTAGCTATCCATCTTCCAGGATCTGTCTGCTGCTGCTGCCCTAACTCCCAGCTCCCCCTCGGGGTCAGATCCCACAGGAGACTCACCCATACAGTCATCTGCTAAACATAACAATCCAAAGTACTCCTTCAGTGTTATTCACCCTTGCAAAATATACCCAGTATCAGGTCTAAAACACAGCATAGCATCTAGTAAAGATGCATTTAATTTTTTTCTAGGTCCATATGCTGCCCTTGAGATTCTGACAGACGTTCTCTCCCCTCCTTTCTCTCTACTCATGCCTTGTGCTGTGCTATGGAGAGGGGGTCTCAACCCAGGGCCATACTAGAATCCTGTGAGAAGCCCTTAAAGAAATAACAAGCCCAGGCTGTCTCCAGGACCATGGAATCAGAGCTTCAGAGGCTGCACAGGGAGGTCTCAGAACCCTGATGTGGAGAAAAAAAGACACCCCCAGGAGGGCTCATGGACAAGCAGGGAGAGAAAGGGAGGACTGAGGCTGCACAGATTCAGTGAGAGCACAAGCCCATCACTTATTTGTCAGGAGAAAACCACGGGGAAATTGCCTCCCATCACGTAATTCCACTACCCCAGCCATGAAGCATCTGCCTGCAGTGGGCACACTTCCATTTCACCTTCCCAATACTCTGCCACAGAAAAGCAAGTTTGAGCATTGCTCCCCTTTATGCAGATGAGGTATTGAGGCTCAAAGATGTGAAGCATCTGCCCCAAGTTTGGTCATCTTTATGGAACAAAGACAGCCCAACTGGAAGACGAGAACTCCACTGCAGAGAAGAGCCTCTGGGACAGAATACCCACTCTGCTCCATCCCGTTGCCAGGCCTTCCCACATAGGGGCCTCTCTCATTTCAAAAGTGGGCTCACCTCCACCTATGGTCACAGGGTGCTCCTTGATGGTGCACTCCCCTCCATGGCTTCACATCCCACAGAAGAAGCCTTGTCACCTGCACCACCATGTTGCCTGCAAACTCTCTACCTAAAGCAAGAAGCACGGGTAAGTTCTAGGGCAACTCCGCCCATCTCCCAAAATCGGCCTTCTAGCTCTAAGAAAGGTACAGAAAACTCGCTGCCTCCTGCTCTAGGCCAGGGCCCTTCTCTGGTCTCTCTTGAGACAAGGAGCTCCACAACCCACAGGTACTGATGACGACACCACTGTGCCACCAGCACAGCACCTAGCAGAGTGCAGTGCCCACCCAAAGGGCCCACTGCCGGTTTGGAAGCTGTGACATGCATACACAAAATGGGAAAAACCAGGGTGAAACTGGTTGAAATTAACCGAGAGCTGTATTTCAGTTCTTGGACTAATTATTCCATCTCTCTTTACCTTAATCTCTTGGTCAAAATAATGGGGACACTAATACTAATATTACTTTAGAGGGGAGTGTGAGATTGAATGAATTAATCCATGCAAAGGGCTCAGAACGTGCCTGGAAGGTATTTCGGCTCCCAAATGCCCCTTGTTATTGATGTGCTTTTTGTGTTTTCTTGATGCTCAGAGGAGGGAGGGATCTTGCAGCCTAGAGCAGTTGAGAGAGAATTTCTATGGAAGGCTGGGCTTTGAAGCATTAATACAAGAGAGAAGGGAGGGTACCATTCAAGAGGAAGACAGAACATGAGGATCCCCAGAGTGGAATTTGGACTTTGATTTACTGTCAAGAGCTCTGAAGTGTGAGGCCCACCCCAACCTAACCCCCCTAGAACTCCTGCCGCCGCTGCTGCAAGATGGACCTCGTTATTAAAGAAAATACCCCATAGGAACCAAAAACAAACAACTCCAGGCAACAGGAGTTCAGGGGACCTTTGGCTCCATCTCCAAGGCAATTGAAAAGAGCTCAAAACAGATTAAAATATGAGATGAATTTTGAAGCCTAGGAATGAGAGAAAATGAATCCTGTGACTGAGCAGCCAATATGATTATTTTATTATTTGGTTAGAAAGTTAAAATGTGCAGGAAATGTCAGATGCTGCTTCGAAATGGAGGGAGGTTGGGACAGCCTGGCCATTAGGGGCACATTCTTTTTAATATTAAAAAATAGCTTTACCCCTGACTTGGTTTTCATCAGAAAAACAACCAAAAAACAAAAAAACCTTGACAGGGCAGCCTTCCCTTATCCAGTCTGTGTGAGGTCTTTTTAAGGCACACAATCTACCCCTCATTCACCCACTCCCCCCACAAAGCACATCTGCCTTTTTAAGAGAACTCCTCCCCTCCCCACCCATCCACCCCCAATAAAACTAAACCCCATGGCCTCCCAGGTGAAGGGTGCCCTCCCCACCTCACCCTTTAAGCTCAGCCCCAAACCAAACCCCATAGAAAGCCCCGCCACCAGCATCTGCTCCCTGCAGCCTCTCCTCACCTTTCCTGCCCAGATTTTCTTTCCTCCTCTTGGGACAATCGCCACTCTTAGGCCTTCTGGCTGTCCATGCCACCCTGGGCCCCCATGGCCCCATCTCCATGTCCATCATTCACTTGTTCACTCTGTTATTTACTAAAGGACCCTTAGGTATCAACTTGCAGGCTGTGCTGGGTGCTGGGGACTCAAAGATGTGCTGGGCCAAGTCGCTGCCCACAGACCGCTGACGGTCTAATAAAGGAGACAGGTGGACAATGAGCACCAGCGAGGCACAGGCTGGGGGAGCCGAGGAGAAGGGCCGTCAATCCTGACGGCAGGGGGAGGTCGGGCAAGTCTTCTCAGAGGATGCACCATCAGTGCCTGACCTTTAAGCGTGAGTTGGCTTTGATTATGCAGAGAAGAGTGAGGGAATTCCAGATGGACACAGAATTAAGCAAAGGCCCACGGCCAGGAAATGAGACCCCAACACCAGGGACCGTGAAGAGACAAGTTTGACTGGCATAAAGAGGCCATGTCAGAGGTGAGAGAGAATGCTGATGAGGAAGGCTGAGGTCAGATGGAGGGGGGATTTTGTATTTTAATATTTTAAATAAGTAATACATGAAGTGGTTCAAAATTCATAAGGTGCAAAAGGATATACAGTAAAAAGTCACCTTCACATCCCTCCCCACAGCTATCCCATTTCCCTTCTCAAAGGCGGCCAATGTCAGCCGTGCCCATGTACCCTTACAGAGGTGTTTTACGTGTATACAACTAAGTATATACCTCTCTTACCTTTTGTGTACAAATGCTAGCATGCTTCATACATCGTTCTACCTTCTTCCATTTAGTTGTATGTAGTAAACCAGCAATTCTGAAAGTGGGGCACGCACCAGAAATACCAGGCAGCTTGCTGAACCACAGCCTGAGAGGCCCACTTCAGTCTCTGATTCAGGAGGTCTGGGGTGGGGCCTGAGAACATGCATTTCCAGCAAGTTCCCAGGTGGTGCAGATGTTGCTGGTCCAGGAACCATGCTTTGAGAACCACTGGTACACGAGAGTCATTATAACATGAATTTATAAAGAGCTGCCTCATTCATTTTCATGGCCGTGTAGTATTCCATCGTTTGGCTATATGCCCATGTAATTAACCAGTCCCCTCCATTTAGGCGGTTTCCAATCATTTGCTATTTCAAACAGCTGTGCAGTGATTACACTTGCGCATTCATTATTTCACTCATGTGGGAGTAGAGTTCTGGGATAAAGTCTGGGTCAAAAAGTCTGGGATAAAGTCAGGGCTTTGTACACTGGCAATTCTGACAGATACTGCCAGGCAGCTCTTGGAGGGAGCCTTGAATAATAACATCAGGACTTTTTTGAATTTTGACTCATGCGGGTTTTCGAGCAGAAGACTGGTGAGGTCAGGGATGTGCTTTAGGGAAATTAACCTGACTCCATGATGAAGTGCAGACTAGACTGGAGCAGGCCTGAAGGAGAAAACCCACTGTGGCAGACAGACTCTTCAGGGTGCCCCAAGAGCCCTGCCCACTGGTGATCACACCTTTGAGTAAGTCCCTTCCTCTGAGTGTGGGTGGGGCCTGCAAAAGTACAACGTGGCAAAAGTGATGTGACGTCATTCCTGTGATCATGTTACATTATATAAAACTGTCTTGCTAGTAGGTTGTCACTCGAGGCTCTTTCTCTTTTCTGGGTTTGAAGAAGCAAGGTGCCGTGAATCCCACTGAATGCTGCCCACAACCACATGAAAAGGGAAATGGGTCTTTCCCCAGTTGGGCCTCCAGATGAGAACTCAGTCCTGGATGACACCTTGACTGCAGCCTCATGAGAGGTCCTTAAGGCCAGGACCTAGGTAAGCTGTATTGGAACTCCTGGCCCACAGAAACAATAATTCTGTGAAATAAAAAATGTTTGTTGTTTTAAGCAACTTAGTTTGTAGGAATTTGTCAACAGGAGATAACTCAAACAAACTTTTAGGAGGGTGCTCGAAAAACAGGCCATAATAAAGCCTGAAGTGAACAGGTATCAGGGGCAAAAGAGCAAATAGGGGTGAAAGGTGACTACAGGAGACATTTCAGAGAAGAGCAGGACCTGTGGGTTTATGAGAGGAGCAGACAGAGGGACCTCCCCACCATCAGGGGGCAAGATGGTTAGACATCTCTGAAAGAGGCTCAGCCCATTTTCATGAGATCAAATCACAGAGCAGTCCAAGGTAGTGAGGAGCACCTTGCTCCTTATTCCTCTCTGAAAGTATTCTTGTCCTTGCAGAGGCTCCAAGATTACCTCAGCACAGCCTCCCCAGGCCACCAACTGCCATATGCAATTTGTTGACAAGGCATGGAAGCACCCACACAGAAGAGACCCACAATAAAATCAAGGTGCCATTTCAAACCAGCAGGAACAAGATAGACTTTTCAATTAATTGTGTTGAGAAAACTCAGGAATCATCTGGGAAAAAAATGGGTCACATGCATCAAGGACCTAAACAAAAAATGAAACTGTGAAAAGAACTAGAAGAAAAATGTGAAAGAACGTTTGTAATAATCTTGAACTGGGAAGGACTTTTAAAGCATGACTCAAATCCAAATGTCATTTTTTATAAAAGGCTACATCTGAGCTAAAAAGATTTTAAACATCTAACACCAGAAAACAAAGTTAAACCATAAATGAAAAAACAGAAAAAAAATATTTGCAACATATATGACAGGCAAAAGGCTAATTTCCTTACTACATAAATAATGTGCATGTGTGAACATGTGCAAGTCTATAAGAAATGCCAACAACCTAATAGAAAAATGTATAACAAAGAAAAAATTAAATTGTCAGTCCACAAAGCAGAAAACACAGAAGCATTTTAAACATTTGAAATGATACTCAGCCTCACACAATGCAGGAAATGCATTAAAACTATAGTAACCCAGTTTTCATATATCAGGTTGGCAAATATGTTTTAATATACACAGTGCTGCTGAACCAGTGTGTATAACCACTCTCATCCATGGCTAATGGAAGTTTAAATTGGTACCACTACCATGTATGGAAAGGGAACACACACACACACACACACAACAGAGTCCCCCCCTCTCTCTCTCTGTGTGTGTGTGTGTGTGTGTGTGTGTGTGTGTGTGTGTGTGTATATATATATATATATATATATATATCCATGAGAACTGGTAACAGTGCCTCTCTGGTCAAGGAACCATGTGACAGCTGCCAGAGCACAGGCGTAAAAAGACTTTTTACTATATCCCTTTTGTACTGTTTAAAATTTTCCCAAGTACATGGACTCCATTCTCAACAATTCTAAAAAGTAATAAATGAAAAAGAAGTAAAAAGAACTTCTACTCCTGGGAAGATAAAATAGATTATTTTTCCCTATGTCTTCCCCTAAGTACAATTAAAAACCCTGGACATTATACATAAAACAAATATAAGAAGAATCTTAAAGGTAAAGAGAAGCAATTGGCTAAGGACCTTGGGACCTGAGGAATAACAAGATGGACAGATTCCTAGGTTTTCTTTTGTCCTCATAGATCCCAGATTTGTAGCTGGAAAAGCTGGCAACCTGGTAATATCAATGGGCACAAATTAAAAAAAAAATAGCCTGCTCTTTCTAGATAAAAGACTAAGAAAGAGGCAACCTAGAAAGACAAAACTTCTGGACAATAACTGTTCTAATCCTGCCAAACACCACAGATAAAACTGTGGCCCCACCCTCATCCATGCTTGCAAAGACCAAGTGTGGAGTCTTGACTCCCACTCCACTCCACTCCACAGTAATGTCCCTGCTGGAGTGTCAGAGGAGGCCTAATGGAGAGTCAGGATTTTTATCACTACTCAGTAGTAATGAGACCACCCTCTACCCACATGGTGTCAGTGGGAGTCACCTGGGCATTTCAACCCCTCCAAGCCATAAAGATATTTGTGGAGGCCAAGTGGGAAACCTGGACTTTAACCTCCACAAGGCAGTAATGAGGCAGTGCCCCCCAACTTCCCCACTTTTTATATCTATAAAAAGCCAGCTAAAGCAAAAAGTTTAAGTAAAATCCAGAGTCTCAAAAAATATTACCCAAATGACCAGATTCCAATCACAAATCACTTATCATATCAAGAACCAGAAAGATCTTAAGCAAATGAAAAAAAGATAACAAATGGATGCCAACTCAGAGATGACAGAGATGTTAGAATTATCTGACAAAGATATTAAAGTGGCCATCATAAAAATGCTTCTACAAACAACTATGAACATGTTTGAAACCAACACAAAGTCTAGTAGAGAATATGAGATATAAAAAAGAACCAATGAAGACTTCAGAACTGAAAAATATAATACAATAACTGAAATACCAAATTCAATAGATGGGATCAACAGCAGAATGGATGAAAAAGGGAAAAGAATTAATGAAATGGATGATGGAGCAATAAAAATCACCTAAACTAAAAGAGAGAGAGAGAGAGAGAGAGAGAGAGAGAGAGAGAGAGAGAGACAGAGAAAGGGAGAGAGGGAGAGAAAAAGAGAGAGAGAGAGAGAGAGAAAGAGAGAGAGAATAGACTAAAAAAGAAAAAACACAAACAAACAAAGTCTCATGGACCTGTGGTACTATAACAAAAGATCTAACATTCCTGTCACTGGAGTCCCAGGAGAGGGGGAAAAGGGCAGGTTGAAAAAGTACTCAATAGTTGAAAACCTCCTGAATTTGGAAAAAGACATAAACCTATAGATTCACAAAGCTGAAAGAATCTCAAACAAAATAAACTCAAAGAAATCCACATTAAGACACATCATAGTCAAACTTCTAAAAACTAAAGACAAAGATAAAAATCTTGAAAACAACCAGAGAGAAACGACACCTACCTATAGGGGAGAAACAAATAGAATGACACCAGATTTCTCATCAGAAATTATGGAGGCCAAAAGAAGTAGTATAACATTTTTCATATGTAAAAAGAACTATCAACCCAGAATCCTATATCCAGTGAAAATATCCTTCAGGAATGAAGGGAAAATCAAGACATTCTGAGGTTAAGAAAAATGAAGAAAATGTGTCACCAACAGACCTACTCCCAAAAGAATGGCTAAAGGAACTTCTGTAAAGCAAAAAGAAACAATAAAAGAAGGGAGATTTCTGGTCAAGATGGAAGAGTAGGTAAATGCTGTGCTCATCTCCTCTCAGTGCCACATCAATTACAACTAAACTACAGAACAAACATCATTGAGAATTGTCTGAAATCCAGCTGAACCAACCAAAGCCCTACAGCTACAGACAGATAGAAGAAGCCACCTCAAGGCTGGTAAGGGGGAGGTAAGAGACACAGAATGGGCTGGTCCCACACTCACATATGACCATTAAAAACCAGGAGGGATATCTCAGCTGCGGAGTTCCCCCCTGGAGGAAGAAGAGGTCCCACATCAGGCTTCCCAGCCAAGGATTCCAGTGCCAGGGAGAGAAGTCCATATATCTTCTGACTGTGAAAACCAGAAGAGGTTTGGGCTGAGTAAGACGAGGGTGATGCAATCTTAGGTGCTTCTGTTAAATAGCCCCCACACAAATTTAATCACTGGCAGACTCACCCATTGTGAGCTCCAGGCTGGAGCAGCAGCTCAAATGACACCAGGAACATAGAAGGAGGAACTGAATTGTCTAGCCTCAGTGTGAGGGCTGGAGGGGCAGCTTTCTCCCAGAGGGAGGAGCTGGTGGAAGCAATTGTTTCTTTGTTGATCCCTCCCCCTCCCTGTGTCAGACACAGGCAGACACTATATCTGGCTATCACCTTTTCTCTGCCCTGCCCTAGTGATTCTGTGAAACCCCACCCCACCCAATTTTTGGGCACACCCAAGCTGCCTCCAGTGGCTTTTCCATACAACCTGTCTTAGCTCATGCTATGGACTTCCATAAAATCTCTCAAAGGTTTACAAAACCCAAACAAGCTACATCTGGCTTCAGCATATCCTGTACCTCTGGCTGAGCAGTCTTAAGCCTGGCAGTAGTGATAGCCAGCCTTGGTTTGCAAGTTGGCCTCTCGAGGCACCTCAAAGCGCAGTGCAGGCAGCAGCCATCTGTGGATTGCTTGGTGGCTCATACCAGGTGGCCCCAGGTAGGGCACAGGCTGTGGCTAAACTTGACCTGAAGTGGGACCCCTCCCAGGAGGCCCCAGGGCTAGCACACCTGGTGGCCAGCTTTGGACCAAGCCAGAGCATCACCTAGCTGCCTCCAAGGATGACACACCCAAAGGGCAGACTCGGCAGGCACCAGAGCCCTGCTAAAGTGAACCCTGCTCTGTAGGGTCAGCCCTTGTTCCACAGCTCCTCCACTGTAGTCACAGCTAGTCCTCACAACCAGTCAGCCTAAGGGTCAATCCCTCCCACTGATGTGCAAACAGAAACCAAGGCTCAACTACAACAGGAGGGCACACATAACCTACACAGGGACATACCTGGAGCACTCAACTCTGGTGACCAGGGAGACTGCACCACTGGGTCCCACAGAACACCTATTACATAAGGCCACTCTACTGAGACCAGGAGGCATAGCAACCCTACATAGAAACAAACACAGGGAGGCAGCCAAAATGGCGAGACAAAGAAATATTTCCCAAATAAAAGACAGAACAAAGCTCTAGTAAAATAACCCCCCAAAAAAATGGAAACAAGCAATCTACGAGACACAGAGTTACAAACACTGGTTATAAGGATGTTCAATGGTCTTAGGGATAACTTCAACAAAGAACCTCAAAAATTGCAAGAGAAAACATAAAAAAGAATCAGTCAAAAATAAAGAATACAATAACTAAAATGAAGAATACGTTAGAAGGAATCAACAGTAGACTAGATGAAGCAGAGGATCAAATCAGCAATTTAGAAGATAAGGTGGCAAAAAAACACCCGAACAGCAAAAAGAAAAATAGAATTCAAAAATATGAGGAGAGTTTAAGGGACCTCTGGGACAAGATCAAGCATACCAGTAGTCACATTATAGGGGTACCAGAAGGGGAAGAGAGAGAGCAAAGAATTGAAAACCTTTTTGAAGAAATAATGACAGAAAACTTCCCTAACCTGGTGAAGAAAATAGATATACAAGTCCAGGAAGTGTAGACTCCCAAATGAGATGAACTCAAAGAGGCCCACACCAAGACATATCATAATTGAAATGCCAAGTTTAAATACAAAGAGAGAATCTTAAAAGCAGCAAGAGCAAGGCAATTAGTTACCTACAAGGGAGCTCCCATAAGACTGTAAGCTGATTTCTCAACAGAAACTTTGCAGACCAGAAGGAATTAGCAGGAAATATTCAAAGTGATGAAAAGAAAGAAAGAACCTACAACCAAGATTATTCTACCCAGTAAAGTTATCATTAAGAATCAATGGACAGATAAAGAGCTTTCCAGACAAGAAAAAGCTAAAGGAGCTCATCACCACCAAACCAGTATTATAAGGAATGTTAGAGGGATGTAAGACAAAAAAAAATGATTAATCAAAAAGATGAATAATAAAATGGCAGTAACTACATATCTATCAACAATTACTTTCAATGTAAATGGATTAAATGCTCCAATCAAAAGATAGGTGGCTAAATGGGTAAGAAAATAAGACCCTTACAAATGCTGCCTAAAAAAGACTTACTTCAGATCAAAAGGCACACACAGACTGAAAGTAAAAGGATAGGGAAAAGATATTTCATGAAAATGGAAACAAACAAGAAAAGCTGGGGTAGCAATACTTACTCCAGACAAAATAGACTTTAAAACAAAGGCTATAACAAGCAACAAAGAAGGACCCAGTAATCCCACTCTGGGTATTTATCTTAAGAAACCCAAAATGCTACTTCAAGGGGATGTGTGCATCCATATGTTCATTGCAGCATTGTTTACAATGGTCAAGATGTGGAGGCAGCTTGGGTGTCTGTTGATGGATGAATGATTAAAGAGTAGGTGGTACATATATACAATGGAATTTTGCTCCGCCATGGATGGTAGGGGGTTTTTCCCATCTGTGGCGGGATGGATGGTCCTGGAGGGTATTGTGCTGAGTGGAGTATGTTAGACAGAGAAAAACAGAGGCAATGTGATTTCGCTTATATGTGGAATCTAAAGATTCCACAAAATAAACAAAACAAACAAACAAAACAGAAACAAACTCATAGATACAGAGAACATTTTGATGGCTGCCAGATGTGAGGGGGATTGGGTGTGAGTGAAAGATGGAAAGGGATTAAGAAGTACAAATTGGTTGTTACAAAGCAGCCATGGGCATGTAGGATATGGCATAAGGGATATAGTAAATGATATTGTAATAACTATGGATGGTGTCAGATGGGTACTAGGATCTATTGGGGTGATAGATGGGAGGGGAGTTGGGGGGCAGGGTGAAAAAGGTGAAGTGATTAAGAAGTACAAATTGGTAGTTACACAATAGTCATGGGGATGTAAATTAAAGCATAGAGAATATAGTCAGTAATAAGGTAATAACTATGCATAGTGCCAGGTCGGTACTAGCTAGTCAGGAAGATCACTTCTTAACACATTGTGGACCGGTGATGCAGATTTGCATCTATATATTTAAATGTCCCATCCTCAATGTGTTAAATTATATGTCTAACCACTATGCTGTACACCTGAAATTAATATAAAATAATATTGAATGTCAAAATAAATAAAGTATAAAAAAAACAAAACAAACAAAAAAGAACCCAATTAAAAAACAAAAATTTAAGACACGGTACATATATACAATGGAATATTACTCAGCCATAAAAAAGAATGAAATCTTACCATTTGTGACAACATGAATGGACCTAGAGGGTATTATGCTAAGTGAAATAAATCAGACAGAGAAAGACAAATACCATATGATTTCACTTATATGTGGAATCTAAAAAACAAAACCAATGAACAAACAAAACAGAAACAAACTCATAGCTACAGAGAACATTTTGATCATTGCCAGATGGGAGGTGGGTTGGAGAGATGGGTGAAAAACATGAGAGATGAAGATGTACAAGTTGCCAGTTATAAAAACAGTCATGAAATACAGCATAGGGAATATAGTCAATAATATTGTAATAACTATATGTGGTATCAGATGGGTACTACAGTTATCGGGGTGATCACTTCATAAGGTATGTAAATGTCTGGTTACTATGTTGTACACCTGAAACTAATATAATATTGTATGTCAACTGCAATTGAAAAATAAATTTTTTTGAAAATGTAAAAAAGAAAACAATAAAAGAAGGAACCTTGGAACACTAGGAAGGAAGAAACATGCTAAGCAAAAGTATAGGTAAATACAATTGACTATTTCTCCTCTTGAGTTTCTAAATTATATTTGACAGTTGAAACAAAAATTGTAACACTTTCTGATGTGGTTCTAACTGTATGTAAAGGAAATATTTAAGATAATTACATTATAAACAGGAGGAAGGTAAAACAACATAAAGGGAGGTACGGTTTCTACATTTCACTCAAATTGATAAAATGATGACACCAACAGATTGTGATGAGTTATATACACATAATGTAATATGCAGAACAACCACTAAAAAATCTATACAAAAAATATAAAATGAAAAATACTACAGATAAGTCAAAGTGGAATTCTAAAATAATTAAGTAGCCCACAAAAAGATAGGAAAAGGAAAACAGAAATGAAAGATACAGAAAACACAAAAATGAAATTGCATCCTTAAGCCCTAACATATCAATAATTACATTAAATGTAAGTAATCTAAACACACAATGAAAAACATGACCCACAATATGCTGCCTCCAAGAAACTCACTTTGAGTATAATGATACCGGCAGGGTGGAAAAAGACATATCATGCAAACATCAATCAAAAGAAAGCAGGAATGATTATATTAATATGAGATAAAGTAGACTTCAGGGCAAAGAAATTACCAAAGGCAGAGAGGGATATTATATAATGATAAAGGGCCCATCCACCAAGAAGATACAGCAATCTTAAATGCACATGCCCCAAACAATAGAGATACAAATAATGTGAAGCAAAAACTGATAGAGCTGAAAAGAGAAATAGATAAATCCACAATTACATTTGCAGACTTCAACATTTCTCTCAACAATTAATAAAACAACTAGATTATCAGCAAGGATATAGGAAAATTCAACAACACCATCAACCAACAGAATCTCATCAAGATTTATAAAACACTCCATCCAACCGCACAATGTATATCCTTCGCAAGTGCACACAGTAAATATACCAAGATAGACTATGTCCTGGGCCATAAAACAAACCTCAGTGCATTGAAAAGAACTGAAATGACACAGAGTGTGTTCTCCTACCTCAATGGAATAAAATGAGAAACCAATAACAGCAAGATAACAGGAAAACCTCTAAACACTTGGAAGTACATCAACATACTTCTAAACAATCCATGAGTCAAAGAGGAATCCAGATGTCCTTCAGTGGGTGGATGGTTAAACAAACCAGTTCATCCACACCATGGAGTACTACACAGCAATAAAAAGGAACACATTATTGATACATGTATCAACCTGGATGAATCTTCAGAGAATTACGCTGAGTGAAAAAAATCCACTCTCAAAAGGTTACATACATACCATATGATTCCATTTACATAACATTCTTAAAGTGATAAAATTATAGAAATCAAGGACAGATGAGGGTGTTTCAGGGGTTAAGGAGAGAATGAGAGCAAGAGGGAAGTGAGGGCAGAAGAGGGATCGGTGTGGTGATGGGAACGTTCTGTATCTTGACTGTATCACCATCAGTATCCTGGTGGTGATAGGGTGATACTGTACTATAATTTTGCAAGATACTGCCATTGGGGAAAACTAGGTTAAGGGCACAAGGGATTCCTCTGTATTATTTTTATTTTTCATAAGTGCATGAAAACCTCCCATTATCTCAAACTAAAAAGTTTAATTTTAAAAAGGTAGAGACTCCTTCCCAGAAGGTGTTATCAGGGTACCAGTGCAAATCCCCAGACACACAGACACACACACACACACACACACACCCTATCAAGTGCCTTCTGCTGTCACCATATACATGTGCACTGATTTCTACATCTGGTGTGATTTTCAACTTCTCTTTGGAGAGAGCTCATCCAGCCTCACGTGAGGTAAGAGAAAACATCTCTCAGGGCCTTCCTTTGGCCTCCTGAGGTTCTTCCATAGCTTAGCCAGGAGCAAGCTCTAAATTTGTAAAAGAAATCCAGAACCCACTGGGAAGAGAAAAGCAGGCAGGTGGCAGGAAGTGATCCAAGCTAAATTCTGGGGAGGCCATAAGCCCCTGAAATTAAACGTCAAAGTGGCTATGTGTCTGGTCCATGGTTCCGTGCATGCCACGTGTTTTTCTAGACAGATGGTCTGCGGCTCTCATCCGTTTCTCAAAGAGGTTCGTTTCCCAAAGAGGCGAGAGAAGGAAGAAGCCCGCACTGAATATTACACCCTCCAGTTTCTGCAGTCCAGGAAACACTGGTGAGTTCTGCTGAGCCCCAGGCCACCCTCTTTCTGGTGACTCTCCGTCTCTGGGTATGCCTGCCCCTCGATGAGAAAGCACTGTTCTGTAAATTGCTAGACCCGTAGGATACTCAGTTTCCATCCTGTGGAGCTGGAAATGCCAGAACTAGAATATCATCTCGTTTAAAACCCCTATGCCCACCCAGCAGAAGAGGAAGCTGAGACCCAGGGATACAGGACGACTTCCCAAGACCATCCAGACAGTTAGGAGCCACGCTGAAACCAGACTTTGGTCTCCTCTTTCCCACTGCTAGGTCTGGGACATTCATCCCTTAGGTTGGCATAAAAGCCTGACATTGGGCAGGGCAACCAGGAGGACAAAGGCTGGCCAGGACTGCCCTCCCCACGTCATTACCAGTGAAAGATGACAGTGGGAACACAGCCAGCCACTGGATTAAAATGAGTATGGATCTGAGGAAGTTAATGAGCAAAGCTTCCTCTGAAAATATACCTGACAGTCCTGATGTGGCAGCTTTCATTATTCCTGGGAGATACAAACAGGTGGCAGTGAAGGTTAGGAACACGGGAGAGGTTTTATTACCTCGGCAGACAGGACATTAAATGCCACTGTTTCCCAGGGCTGTTGCCATCCTGACCCCCTTCATCCTCCAAGCTGCTTCATTCGCACCCGTGGCTCATTTCCCAACTGCTCACTCACTCCACAATTGCTAACTGAAAACCCCCGGAGTGCCAAGAGCACGGAGGTAAGCAGACATGATCCCTACCTTGGCAGAGCTCGCATTCAGTGAGGGCCTAACCTCTAAAAACACCAATGACACCTACCGCTCAGCTCAGGCCCACCCTGAGCCCTGCAGCCCCGCCTGTGACTGTCCACTGCACCCAACAGCAGGCTCTGCACTGACCACCCAGCACTCCCAGAGCTGTCTGCCTCCCTCATGGCTGTCTCCACCCCTCTTCCTTCAAAGCCTGACTGCTCATCTGCTGCAGTCTGGAGAGAATTTTGGAGCAAGGAGAGCCCTCGCCCCGGACACCTGGAAGAGCCTCCTGCCTGGCCTCCCCACTTCAAGCCCTTGAATCCATTTTCCACTCTGCTGCCAGAGTGAACATCCTGAATCGCACATCAGACCACATCATGTTCCTGACTAAACGCTTCTGTGGCAGAAGCTGTTCGTGCTCTGTGAATATGCATGTGTCTCCAGGTATTTCCCAGCCTCCTTTGGAGATCGGCTGGGGCCATGTGACTGGTTCTGACAGAGAGACTATGAGGGGAATTGTGTCACTTCCAGGCTGAGGGCCCTAAGAGCTGCTGTGCTTTGTCCACCATTCCCCTCTCTCCCACTGTGACTCTGGAGGTCTCACCAGACTTCACAGGAGTAGAATTAAACCTTTATTGAGGTAAAGCCATTAAGATGTTAGGGGTTGCTTATTGGAGAGTTAGCATTGACTGACTAGTAAAACTTTTTAATGGTTCCCCATTGTCCTCAGGATACAAAGTTCAAACGCTTTAGTGTAGCCATGTTCAATGCCTTTTATGGCCTGGCCCAGCCTTCCTCTCTGGCCTGACTCTTGGCCCTCCTCTAAACATAGCCTGTCGATAACCACAATTCAACCATATTTGCAGGTTCTAGGAGGGCCATGCCCTCTTCCCACCAGAAATGTTCCCTCTACCTGGAATGCCCTTACCTCTCCCCACCCCCACTTCCTCTATCTGATTAGCAAACTCCCACTCATTCTTAAATTCCCACCTCAAGCATCCCGAACTCTGACTTTCCCTAGATGAGCTGGGGGCAGCGTCTTCCTGACCAGAGGCACCCCCATCTTACAGCTCCAAGAGAGCCCTGACCCCACCCTGCATCTCAGCATTTTGGTTTTACTTTTTTGTGTGTTGCCCACTGGACTGTGAACCCCACAAGAGCAAGGAGAGTATTTTCCTCATCGTTATCTCCCCTGGAGCCTTCCTCAGCATTCAGTTCCCAGGAGACCCTGAGATGTTTAATGACACACATAGAGGCCAACTGAAACCTTCTGAAAAAGGTCACCTCTTCTTGAAGGAGAAATTCAACCAAATTTCAGGAACCCTTCCCAAAAAGAAGAAGCTTGAGGTAAGGAACAAAGCCACCCACAATTAACACTGGGCTCCCGAAAGAGTTCTATTCTGAAAACCAACAGGTCTGGCTGGCTCTGTCCCTTGTCAGCTCAATGTCCCCGGGGAAGGCAGCCCAAGTTATGTGATTTTGAGCATGGCATGGCTGTCTCTGCCATCTTACCTTTTCTTCTTGTGGTTGGTCCCTGCTGTTCCCCAGTGGCCTCCACTCAGAGTTCTTGGCCCATTTCCACCTACCTCCCTGCCTGTTTAACTAAAATCTGATCAGGTATTATATTTACCAGCAAGGTAGTATCCTTCCTCAGGCGTTCTACTTTAATTTGAGACCACTGAAAACTCAAAGGAACGGTGCTCACGAGGGGGTTTCAGGAACAAGACAGGCGGTGGGGTGGACATCTGGCCAGTGCTGAGGGGTTCTTTGAAGACACGTCATCTCTGCAGCCCCCTCCCAACCCACCCATCACATCACGGAGGCAAGAGCCGTTAGAACGGCTAGACTCTGGCAGACGGCAGGGAGAGTGCTGGCCTGGAAGAGAGGTAACGTTGGTGGAATGTCCTGAGGGTGGGACCCAAGCTCCTCGCTCCTCATTCCATGGTTTCTTTTATCTGGTATTTCTGGGCAAGACAATGAGCAGACAGACTGGAAAGTTACAGGCCAGCCTTGCCGATCCCTGCCAAAAACGCAGCAAAGGAAGCTGGAGGGAGACTCAAGCCTCTTTAATTTCCTTTTCTGTTTGGCTCTGCATGAGCCCCATCTGCCCTTGGGCTCTAACTCCAAAGAAGCACTGCTTCCCATCCCAGATGTGTGGGAAACCCCTCACCCACCCGAGTCACTCCTGACTGATGTGCTGGCCACATCGTAAGGCGCTGGCCCTTCCCTGAACAGCAAGAACACTTAGAAGCATGAGATCAACCAGGAAACGCAGTTCCCCGGAAAAGCTGAAAAGACAGTCGGAAGACAGGCTGGGTAGGTCTCTCCCTCTCCCCTTCTAGACTAGACTGTAGTCAGGACCCAAGTGGGGAAGTAAAACTAGGAAGACGTAGGTTGGAGAGAACCCCCAAGTTCCCTGCTTCCCCAAGAAAGGAGTGCCCTCAGGCTGCTAACATGACCACTTAGAGCACCTCACCCCTACCCAGCAGGCTCTGGGCGTAAACTCTCCATGCTCTACATGTGTGCACGTGCATACACACAACAAATGTAGGAAAGTGAGGAAGAGAAAAAAAAGAGATCGAGACTGAAATCCTGTCTCTATCTGTATGTACTATTTAACCACACTGAGCCTCAACTTCCTCTACAAACTGGGAACAATTTGCAAGGTTGTGGTGAGGATTAAATGAGGTGATGCCCCTGCTACGGGGCTTGCACGGAGAAGGCCCTCCAATAAACATTGATTCCTCCCCAGGTCCTGGCAACCAGTGGTCATTAGAAAATGACAGCTCTGCCATCAACTAGCTTTGGGACCTCAGGCAGGTCCCAAAGACCCTCTTGAGCTTTCTTGAAGTTTCCTAATCTTGAACAGCATGCTCCTCAAACTGTAATGAGCATCAGAATCCCCTGGAGGGTTTGTGAAACACAGCTGAGGGGGGGGGGGGCATCCCCAGCGTTCCCTATTTGGCAGTTCTGTGCTGGGACTGGGGAATTTGCATTTCTAATGAGCTCTCAGGTGATACAGATGCTGCTGGTCCTGGGACCAGGCTTTGGGAAGCTTTGAAGTAGAGGTGCTCTAAGAACCCCTTCCAGTTCCAGTGGCTTAATGAGTAAGTTAAACTAATCCACATTAAGCTGTTAATGACTGATAACTTGTTTAATGTGTTCCTCTTAAGGCTACTTGCATTTTAAATAGAAATACATCTTGACCAAAAAAAAAAAATTGTCTGCTTCTAAATTGAGTATCAAAAGAGCCTAGAGTCTATGACCGGAAAGGTGATTTGGAGGGAAGTCTTTCCAGGGCTCTCCAGTCATACGATGCAAGGGTGACCTAAAAGGCAGATTGTTTGCAAAACTCTAGCGTTCCAAGCAACTCAGCTGCACTTGGTTAATTACCGTTTGGGGGCATGACATCTGAGGCTGTGGAAAGGCCCTTGGTTGCCTAAAATCAGCCCAAGGCCAGGTCCCATTGCTGAAGCAGGGCTGTCAGTCAGCCTTGACATTCTGGGTACCCCCTCCATCTCTGTCAGGGCCCCGGGAGAGCAGCCTCCTGCCTGGAGAGGGAGGCAGAGCCAAGGGCCTGCAGCCCCAGAGGCTGTCACTCTGCATATCTGCAGTTTGGGGTGTAGAACCCTTCTCAGCTTCACTTCCTGCCTTTATGTCACTGTAAGACCTGTCCAGCCAGGTGGCTGGGCTCTGTAACCGCTGCTGTCATTCTGCTAACTGCTCTGGGCCTGCCTCAGGGAAGAGAGCTGCCCTGCGCATCAATTACAGAATAATGACACCCTCCTCCGTGACTTCTCCCCAGTCCCCAGCACGGCCCTGCCTTTGGTGCACAGGAACATGAAGAGGACAGAGATCCTTATATAGCAACACCTCTCATCCCCACTGTGTTCTCAATATTTCTAACCACACACTCAGGCATGTGGACAAAGTCTTCAGGGAAAGGGTTAATGGTTCCCAGAAAGAATGTAGAGGCTGAAAGCAGGGCTGAGATCAGGCCCTCAGGGAACCAGCCTGCATCCTCCCCTCACCACTCCCACCCAGTAGGCAGATCACAGGGGATATGGTGGGGGATGCCTCCAGGTAAGTCCCCCTCCAACCAGAGTGTCATCCCACAAAGCACCTGGCTTTGCTTTTGTTCACGCTGCAAACATTTAGTAAGTCTATTGAAGGCTGAGCATTGGGGCAAGTTGGGGAGATCTAAAGATGAACAAGAAGAGGTCCCCCAAATGTTCCTGGTCTAACAGGGCAACACAGCTATACAAAATTACCATCCATAGACACAATGAGAAAAATTCATGCAAAGTCCATACATGAGCCTTCTCTTGTGGGGAAAGAAAAGAAAAGAAAAGACAAAGCAGCACACAAGGGTGGCATTTAAACTGGTCCTAAGGGATGAATAGGAGAAAGCATGCCTGGACAGGGGTAATATTCAAAATCTTTAACAACTACTAAGGCCCAAGCCTGGCCCAATCAGAAGAGATGCTGGGCTGGTTGTAAGCCTTACAAAGTAACTATGGCAAGTAAGACATATGCATCTACTTCTGCCTCCTCTCCAAACCCTACCAGAAGGACAGTTTTTAAAAATTAAGTACAAATACCTAAGGATGGGAAGAACTGTAGAGGAGACAAAGTGAACAAAATTTTGAAAGCTGGAAATCAGATGGACAGTTGATAAATGGCTCAGGAATCCCCAAAAAGCTGAATTCTAAGCCAGCAGGGTGGGGGAAGTGAGAACCAATCCAGTTTGTACTGCAAAGCCCTCTTAACAGCTTACAAATTGGTGGTGCCAACCCTTCTTGAAAGCAAGAGAGAAGGGGAGAGATATGAAACAAGGAAGGTTAGTTGACAGTCTAACAGATCCCCAATTCTTTCCTTGATGAGTGACTGTACCTTGCAGAGCCCAGCAGAAGATGAAGGTTTATTCTTTGAAATAGAGGCTTTCTGCACTGGGAGACACCAGGCAGAACTGAGAACAGACTTACCATGCTGAAAACAGGGTGATTAAAAGAACATTAATTTGCATTGTGATTATAGAACTCCAAGGCACATTCAGAGCAACTCATAAGACCATACTTTACAGCAAGAGACCCTGAGGACCCTAACCTAACTAAGAAGAAAGACTTCACAATTTAAGAAAATCTTCATGGCATTTAAGATCCACAAGAAAAAGGCCTAGCCAGTTCATCCTCCAGTGAAGGATGGTCATCAAATTCCACCTGCACTGAGATCCTTAAATGTGCATATAAACAAAAATAACCAAACAACTGAAGAAAGCTTTAAAATTGAACAAGAGACACCAAAACAAACAACTTGGAAAAAAAACCCAGAAATTGTGTGGGAAGATGAAAATTGAAATATATATATTATTAATTTCTTCAGAGAGACAATATTGCAATCATAAAACAGGATGCTACAAAAATAACATTCATAGAACAAAAAAAGAGAATTCTTGTAAATTAAAAATATAGAAAATTAAATATAAATAGAGGGATGGAAGGTAAAGTTGAGAAAAATCTTCCAGAAAATAAAACAAAAAGAAAAAGAGATGGAAAGAGAAAAGTTAAGAAAATTTAAGAGAACAAGTCCAAAAGGTCTGCTAGCCAAATAAGAGTCTTGGAAAGAGGGGGGGAAAAAACATAAACAAGAAAAGTAAATTATCTACAAAATCAAGGAAATGTCCTGGAACTAAAGACCCAGAATTTACAGATTGAAAAGGTCTGCCAAGTGGGCCCTTAGATAAAAATATGAGCACAACTGATAAAAATAGACCCACTCAAGGCAAAGCACATCGTTATTACATCTCAGAATACTGGGGTAAAAAACAAAAACAGGAACAAAGCATGTTTCTGGATTAGAAGACTCAAAATTAAGATGTCGGTTCTTTCTAACTTTATCTATAGATTCAACACCATCTCAATCAAAATCCCAGAAAGCTATTTTGTAGATATAGACAGCGTGATTCTAAAGTTTATATTAAAAAGCAAAAGACTTAGAATAACCAATACAATACAGAAGAACAAAGTTAAAGTAACCACACTACCCAATTTCCAAACTTACTAAAAGGCTACAGTAATCAAGGCAGAATGGCATTAGTGAAAAAAATGAATGCATAAGTCAACAAAACAGAATAGAGAACCTGAAAAAAGGCCATGCAAAAGTAGAAAACTGATCTTTGACACAGGAGCAAAGGCAACTTAATGGAGAATGATACTCTTGTGGACAAATGATGCTGCAATGATTGGACATCTATATACATATTTTAAAAATCGAGCTAGAGGAGAGATCCGAGGCAGCAAAATAGATAAACACCATGCCTGCACCTTTCCACAAACACATTAAAATTACAACTAAATTATAGAATAATCAACTGGGAGAACCATCTGAAGTCTAGCTGAACAGAAGTCCTATAGCTAAAAATATAAAGAAGCCACGTCTGAGACTGGCAGGAGGGGCGGAGATGTGGAACAGGACCCAAACCTCCCTGTGGAGATTGTGAATCAGGAGGGATGTCTCAGCCTCGGAGGTTTTCCCTGGTGGAGTGAGGGACCCCAGCCCCCACACCAGGCTCCCCAGCCCAGAGTACTGGTGTTGGGAAGAGGAGCCCCCACAATATCTGGCTGTGAAAAACAGTGAGGAGTTCAACAGTTCGGGTGGAACGGAAGGCTGCAGGGAAACAACCATCCTCTTAAACGGCCCGCGCACACACTCACTTGGTCACAGGCACTCATCTTGGGCTCCAGTGAAGGGGCAGTGACTTGAAAGGGCCTCAGAGACATATGGGGGTCAGGTAAGGTGTTGCAGTTTCAGGGGAAGACTGGAGGACAGTCAGCATTTATTCAGTGAGGGGTCCTGCTCCCATGCAACCGCCAGGCAGGCACCATCCTTCCTAAGTTGAGCCCACCACCACAGGCTAAATCTGAATCTGATTTGCCTGGTGAGCTACACTGCTTCACCCTGCTGACTCAGCTGGGACCCCACACCAACCAACTCGCACACCACCTGAGGCACTTTCTCCATGAGCAGCCAGTCCTTCCCGCATTGCACTCTTTCTTAAAAAATTATCGGAGTCCACAGGCCCCAGGTGGGTGTCCTTGGCCTTGGTGCGCTCTGAGACTTTTGCTGAGTCGCTCCAGGCTCAGCACTGGCACCAAACCAGAGTCTACATTAAGCTGGTGATTACAACTCTTCCCACTCTAGTGACTCCCTGAGACCCTGCCTCACCCAACTAATTCCCATACCACACGAGGCTTCATCAATGGCTGAAACTTACGGGAGTCCCGGCAGGTGGCAGCAGGCCTCCAGATGTCTTGGCTTTTTGCAGAATTACTCCAGGCCTGGTACTAGTGGTAGCCGTCCCCACTTCACAGTGTGGCCTCTCCTACACGCCTCCAGGTTTAGCACAGGCAGCAAACAACCATTGATCATTCTGTAGCTCCTACCAGGTAGCCCCTGGCCAGCCACAGGCAGTGGGTGACCTGGGCCTGCAGCAGAGTCCCTCCTAAGAGGCCCCAGAACCAACATACTTGGAGATTGTCTTCAGACAGTAGCAGAGTACTACCCAGCTAGCCCCACACATGGCACACACAAAGGGTGGCCTCAACAGGCACCAGAGCCTGCTGGGGCAAATCCCACTCAGTGGGGTAAGCCTCTCACACAGTAGCCCATAAGCTGTAGATGTGGCCAAACCCCACAGCCAGACAGCCTGAGGGTCAATCCCACCCACTGACATGCCAATAGCAATCAAGGCTCAGCTATAACAGGAGAGCACACACAAGGAGCACTCCTGGAGGACTCGGCTCAGATGACCAGGGAGACTGCGCCAGGGCCCCACAAGACACCTACTACATAAGGCCACCTGGCCAAGACTGGGAGACATAGCAGATCTACCTAATACATATGAAGGTCTCACAGTTAAGTCTGTGAACTTGTTGCAACACTGTTGCTAACCTTTTTTGATATCAGAGGGATTATTCATTATGAATTTGTGTCAACTGGACAAACAGTTAACCAAGTTTACTATGTGGAAGGGCTGAAAAGGCTGCGTGAAAAAGTTAGACGAGGTAGGATTACTGGGACCTTTCTTGTCTCTTGTTATAGCCTTTGTTTTAAAGTTTATTATGTCTGTTATAAGTATTGTCACCCCAGCTTTTATTTTATTTTATTTTTTTATTCCATTTTCATAAAATATCTTTTTCATCCCTTTACTTTCTGTCTGTCTTTCAATCTGAAGTGAGTCTCTCATAGGCAGCATATATAAGGGTCTTGTTTCCTTATCTATTCAGCCCTCATGTCTTTTGATTGGAGCATTTAATCCATTTACATTGAAAGTAATAGTCGATAGATATGTAGCTATTGCCATTTTATTATTCATAATTTTGATTTTTTTTCATCTTTTTTTTTCTATTTGTAGATTATATGACCTACCTCTGGTATTTATCTGAAGAAACCCAAAACGCTGCTTTGAGGGGACATGTGCATCCATATGTTCACTGCAGCATTGTTTATAATGACCAAGATGTGGAGGCAGCCTGGGTGTCTGTCAACGGAAGAATAGATAAAGAAGAGGTATATATATATATTCCATGTATACAATGGAATACTGCTTGGCCATGGAAACGAATGGATTCTTACCATCTGCGGTGGCATGGATGAAACTGAGGGTACTGTGCTGAGCAGAGTATGTCAGACAGAGAAAGGCAGTTGCAATGTGATTTTGCCTATATGTGGAATCCAAAGAATGAAATAAACAAAAACAAAAACAGAAACACACAAACAAGAAAGTTAGACAACCTGAATTTTTCGCCAACAATTCATGGCTCTTGCATCACGACAATGCACCACCTCACACAGCACTGTCTGTCAGCCAGTAAACAAATAACTGTGTTGGAACACCCTCCCTACACACCTGATCTGGCCCCCAATGACTTCTTTCTTTACCCAAAGATACAGGAAATATTGAAAGGAAGAAATTCTGATGACATTCAGGACATCAAGGGTAATATGATGACAGCTCTGATGGCCATTCCAGAAAGAGTTCCAAAATTGCTTTGAAGGGTGAACTAGGCACTGGCATCAGTGCATCCAAAGGGGAGTACTTCAAAGTTGACCACGGTGATATTCAGCAATAAGGTATGTAGCACTTTTCTAGGATGCGTTTGTGAACTTAATTGTCAGAAACAAACACAGTGAGGTGGCCAAAATGAGGAGACAGAAATGAGCCCCAAATGAAAGAACAGGAGAAAAATCCAGAAAAAGAACTAAATGAAATGGAGGCAATCAACTTACCAGAGATTGTGTTCAAAACAACGGTGATGAGGATGCTCAAGGAACTCAGTGAGCACTTCAACACAGAGATAGCAAGCATCAGAAAGGATATAGAAACCATAAAAAAGAACCACTCAGAAGTAAGAAATATAATAAGTGAAATGAAGAATGCACTGGAAGGAATCACCAGTAGACAAGATGAAGCAGAGGACTGAATGAGCAATTTAGAAGACAAGGTAGCAGAAAATACCCAATCAGAACAGCAAAAACAAAAAAGAATCCAAAAAATTAGGGTACTTTGAGAGACCTTTAGGACAACATCAATCATAACAACATTCACGTCATAGGGGTACCAGAAGGAGAAAAGAGAAAACAAGAGACTGAGAACCTATTTGAAAAAATAATAACTGAAAACTTTCTTAAGCTGATGAAGGAAATAGACATACAAGTCCAGGAAACACAGAGAGTCCCAAATAGGACAAACCCAAACAGGCCCACCAAGACACATTATAATTAAAATGGCAAGGGTTAAAGACAGAGAATCCTAAAAGCAGCAAGAGAAAGGCAACTAGTAACTTATAAGGAAGTTCCCATAGAATGTCAGCTGATTTCTCAACAGAAACTTTGCAGGCCAGAAGGGAATGGCAGGTTATATTCAATGTGATGAAAAGCAAGGACCTACAACCAAGATTATTCTACTCAGCAAAGCTATCATTTAGAATTGAAGGATAGGTAAAGAACTTCCGAGACAAGAAAATGTCAAAGTGGTTCATCACCACCAAACCAGTATTACAAAGAATCTTAGAGGGACTTCTTTAAGACAAAAAGAAAAAAAAAGATAAAAAATATGACTAATAAAATGGCAATAACTACATATCTATCAACAATTATTTTCAATGTAAATGGAGTAACCGCTCCAATCAAAAGATAGGGTGGCTGGAAGATAAGAAAACAAGACCCTTACATATCCTGCCTACAAGAGACTCACTTAAGATCAAAAGGCATACACAGACTGAAAGTAAAGGGATGGAAAAGGATATTTCATGAAAATAGAAACAAACAAAAGAAAAGCTGAGGTAGTTCCTTATACCAGACAAAATAGACTTTAAAACAAAGGCTATAGCAAGAGACCAAGAAGGAGCCAGTAATCCCGCTTTTGGGTATTTATCCAAAGAAACTCAAAATGCTACTTCAAGGGGATGTGTGCATCCATATGTTCAATGAAGCATTGTTTACAATGTCCAAGATGTGGAAGCAGCCTGGGTGTCTGTCGACAGAAGAATGAATAAAGAGGAGGTAGTACATATGTACAATGGAATATTGCTCAGCCATGGAATGGGTTCTTGCCATCTGCAGAGGCATGGATGGACTTGGAGGATGTTGTGCGGAGTGGAGTATATCAGACAGAGAAAGACAGATGCAATGTGATTTCATTTATATGTGGAATCTAAAGAACAAAATAAACAAACAAACAAAACAGAAACAAACTCATAGATACAGAGAACATTTTGATGGTTACCAGCTGGGAGAGGGTTTGGGGTGAGTGAAAAATGGGAAGGGATTGAGAAGTACAAACTGGTTGTTACAAAGCAGTCATGGGCATGTAGGATATGGCATAAGGGATATAGTAAATGATATTGTAATAACTATGGATGGTGTCAGATGGGTACTAGATTTATTGGGGTGATAGATTGGAGGAGGGTTGGGGGTCAGGGTGAAAAAGGTGAAGTGATTAAGAAGTACAAATTGGTAGTTACACAATAGTCATAGGGATGTAAAGAAAAGCATAGGGAATATAGTTAATGATATGGTAATAACTATGCATAGTGCCAGGTGGGTATTAGACTAGTCATGGGGATCATTTCTTAAATTACATAAATGGCTAACCACTATGCTATACTCCTGAAATTAATATAAAATAATATTGAATGTCAACTGTAATTGATAAATTTTAAAAGGGGGGGAAGGGGAATAAGAGGTCCAAATTTCCAGGTATAAAACAAATAAGTCATGGGGATGTAATGCACAGCATGGGGTATATAGTTAATAATATTGTGATAGCATGGTATGGTGTCAGGTTGTTGCTGGGCTAATCATGGTGATCACTTCTTTAGGTATATAAATGTTGAAAAACTATGGTGAAACTAATATATTGCACATTAGCTATATTTTTAATAAAAATCTTTAAAAAGAAGGTAGGTAGATAAATAGATAGATGATAGATAATAGATAGACAGATAGATAGATGATAGATGATAGATAGATAGATAGACAGATAGATAGATAGATAGATAGATTTTAAAAATATAAATCCAGCTAGATACAGACTGTTCATGTTATACAGAAAAAAATCAAAATGGATCATAGACTTAAATGTAAAATGTGAAATTATGAAACTTCTGGATGAAAACATAGTTGAAAATCTCCATGAACTTGGGGCTGCTGATGCATTTTGAAATATAACCCCAATAGCAAAAATATTGAAAAACATAGATATTTGAAAGAAAAATTGCTAAGTTGAACTTTATTGAAATTAAAAATGTATGATCTATGAAAGATAAGCCCCAGACTGGGAGAAAATATTTGCAAAACACATACAAGTATCTGAGAAAAGATTTGTATCCAAAATATACAAACAACTCTTAAAACTCAACTGCAAGAAAACAAACATGCCAGTTAAGAAATGGGCAAAAGATCTGAGTAGACACCTCACCAAAGGAGACATGCGGATGGCAAATAGTATGGGAAAATATGCTCAATATCACTTGTCATTAGGAAACTGTGAATTTAAACAACAACAAAACACCACTACACAGTCATCAGAATGGCTAAAACTCCAAAAATGACAATACCAACTCCTGTCAAGGATGTGGAGCAAAAAGATGTTTTATTCACTGATGCAGAAAATGAAATATGGTATAGCCACTTTGGAAGACATTTTGCCAAATTTTTTTACAATACTAAACATAGTCTTATCACACAATCAAAACAGTCATGCTCCTAGGCATATACCCAACTGATGTGAAAACTTTTGCCCATCGGTGGATTGGGGGTAGGAGGTTGTCATTTTGAGGGATAAAAAGTATAACTAGTGCACTGTGCTGTACACCTGAAACTAATTTTTAAAAATGTTTGCCCATGTAAAAACCTATACATGAATCTTTATACCAGCTTTATTCATATTTGCCAAAAATTGGAAGCAACTAGATGTCTTTCAATAGGTGAATAAATAAACAAGCTGTAGTACATCCATAGAATGGGATATTATTCAATAACAATAAGAAATGAGCTGCCAAGCCACAAGAAGACATAGATGAATCTTAAATATATATTGCTAAATAGAAGCCAATTTGAAAAGCTACATACTGTATGATTCCAATTACATGAATTATCACATTCTGGAAAAGACAAAATATAGAGACAGTAAACAGATCAGTGGTTACCAAGGTTTCAGGGGGAGAAAGAGGGGAACAGGTGGAGCACAGGGGATAGTTACGATGGTGAAACTATTCTGTATGATACTGTAACTGTGAATACAAGGCATTAAGTATTTGTCAAAACCCATAGAACTTTACAGCACAAAAAGTAAAACTTACTGTATGAAAAAAAAATATTTAATAATTTAAGAGATGGAGATATCTCAGGATGAAATGCAGAATGTGACAATAGAATGTAAATGTATTATAAACATAAAACAAGTTCACTGAAAGGGTAGGGAATAGGGTGCTGACCTAAGTTGCTTTGCATATAAGTAGAGTACCTAAGACAAAAGACAAAAGGAACTGTATGCACTGTGCTCTAGTTGATAAAGTTGTTTCACACAAGAGTGTAAGTTAACAGTTCTGAAATTATAACACATTTAAAATGAAATTGAATATTAAATAAATGGATGGCCAATAGTGGGAGCCATTTCTCACTATTGGAATAAGCAGTTACAAATAAGCAAAGGCTAGAATGATCCATATGATAATGGATTAGCATTGGAGACATCAGTATCAACTCATGTTTACCCTAATAAAGAAATATTTACAGATATGTATATAGGCGTACCTCATTTTATTGCACTTCGCTTTATTGTGCTTCACAGATGTTGCATTTTTCACAAGACCCTCCACCAGTAAAAAGATTATGAGCCACTGAAGGCTCAGATGATGGTTAGCAGTTTTTAGCAATAAAGTGTATTTTAACTAAGGTATATATATTGTTTTTTAGACCATGCTATTTCACACTTAATAGACTACAGTATAGTGTAAATATGACTTTTATGTGCACTAGGAAAGCAAAAAAATTGTGTGACTCATTTTATTATGATATTCGCTTTACTGCGGTAGTCTGGAACTGAATCCGCAATCTCTCTGAGGTATGCCTGTACATACACACACAGATATCCTTGCTCTGTTATCTGAGAAGGCCTAGAAGTAATGATACTCTGGTAGCTATGAGCACACCTAGTGCCCAGATCTTGGTTTCTAATATCATTCTCCAATAAAAGGACCTAGGTCTCCTTGGAGCAATGGCTGATTCTAGGACTGGGGCAGGAAATACACTAAATGATCCTGGAGCATCTTGTAGGACCAGAGAGTAAGCAAGTGCTAAAACACACACACACTCAGAGCGATGGGGGTATGTCAGAGGAATATAGGAGCCAACTAAAAGAGCTCCAATGGCAAAAACTGGAACAATTTAAGCAACAAAATAAAGTAGTATTGGATTATAACTCAAAATATAAAATGAGTCTATAATAATATAAATAAATAATTGAATAAGTAAATACATGGGAGAAGATAGTAGACAACTCTCTTGTGTGGAAAAATTCCAAATAATTTATGTAGATACTCTGTCCTTATGGAGATGAATATAACTCCCCATTCCTTAAGTGTGGGCTGTACATCATGACTTGCTTTCAAAGAGAAAATTATGGAAAGGTAAAAAACAAAAGAGTAACTTTAAAGTGGAAAACCTGACAAACACTATTTCAAATCAGATGATCCAAGTTAACATCAACAAACTGATAGTATGTACCCTTGATATGATGGGATGACAATGTAACTTTACCTCTGCAGGCTTCCCAAAAAATTATTACCCCAGTCTAATCATGAGGAAACATAAGATATATCCCAATTAAGGGACATTCAACAAAATACATAACCAGTGTTGTTTAAAACTGTCAAGGTCAGCAAAAAAAAAACAAAAGTCTGAGAAACTGTCACAACCAAGAGAAGTCTAAAGAAATATGACTACTAAATGTAAAGTGGTATCCTATATGGGGCCCTAGAACAGGGAGGGACATTAGGAGAAAACAGGAAATCTGAATAGAGAATGGATTTAGTAAATGATAATATATCCATATTGGTTAATTTGTTGTGATAAATGTGCTATACTAACATAAGATTTAAAATAGGAACAACTAGGTATGGGGTATATGGAAGCTCTGTACTATCTTCACAATAATTCTGTAAATTTAAAACTGTTCTAAAATTAAAAGTTTATTAAAAAAACAAACAAACAACAACAACAAAAAAACTCCTACAAGTTTCCAGAGAGAAAAAAAGGGCACGTAGAGGATCGGGTATCAGAATAGTTTCAGACTTCTCAATAATAACAGTAAAATCTAAAAGATAATGGGAAAAGTGCCTTCAAAATTCTGAAGGAAAACGATTTTCAAACTAGAATTCTATACCCAGTCAAACTGTCAGTCAAGTGTGATGATAGAATAAATATACTTGCAGACGTGCAAAGTTTCAAATAATTTATGTCCCATGCACTCCCATCTTAGGAAGCCACTGGAGGATGTCATCCACCAATACAGGGTGTAAACCAAGAAACAGGAAGCCACGGGGTATGTGAAAAAGAAGATCCATCACAGGAGACAGTCAAAGGGAATTTCCAGGATGATGGTGAAAGATGACTCCAAGATAACATCTATGCACCAGGCATAGAAATCAATTGGTCCAGATTAGAAGCATTCCAGAGGTACAAGAAGAAATTTCTGAATGAAATAAAATCTGAACATTTTGAGATTTAGACAATTGGTAGGAATTTGGGTGTTGAGTTAGTAGTAAGAAGATGGAATCATAAGCAAATGAAAAATAATGCAATGACCAACTGTACGAAAAACAAAGAGTGATTCAAGAAAAGAACAGCATCATGGAGATACTAGATAGTTCACCCGGAAAGAGAATTTACATAATAACAATGTAAACACTCAATATTTATCTCACAAAAATTCTGATATAAATATGTTGGGAGGAAGAGGGGGATAAATGTGTCAGTCAGATTTTGCTAGGTTGTATTGCAGTAACAAAAGAAATCTCAATGGCTTCCATGAACAAGGGTTCTCATATAACATTGCAGCACAGCTGTGGCTACACCATATGTCTCCTTCATCCTAGGATCTAGGCTAAAGGGTCAGACCTCTTTGGGACATGTCCATTTTCTTGGCAGAGGAAAGAGAGTAACTCACCCAGATATACAATGGCTGTTAAAGTTTCTGATCAAAAGTGGCATACATTACTCCACCCACATTCCATTGATCAAGGTAATAACATGGCCACCCTCAATATCAATTATATTATTCTTCCCATAGGAATGTTAGTCACATGACCATATAAACCGCCATATTATCCATTTACAGGGAGGCAGTGATTCAACTGGGAAGAATAATATAATTGATGAATGGATATATGTATTGTTGTGCCAAGTGGAGGGTAGGTGCAGCAAAAGAGAGCTAAATTTTCACCTTCCACTAGCAGGAAGACAATAGAGAAAGCCTAACACTGAAAAAAATCAAGAAATACCCATTTATATATGTTATTTTAAAACATGGGCATAAGTATAATAATTCAGAAGAAAGAACTGAAAATAGTTGCCCCTGGAAAGGAGAAAATGGGGGTGGGGGAAGGGGGACTATTATTTTTTATAATAAATTTGCAAAACCACTTGATAAAAATCACTGAAAGATGACAAATAACAACGAGGCAGGCAGCTAGCTCTTAATTGCTCAGCTTCACTGTGCTGTGGTTACTTTTCACTCTGGTTTTGATAGTAAGAGAGTGTATAAATCTCTTTACTTTCAAACAAAGAAACTGAAATTGTTGACAGCTGCTATTATATAAACGCCCCTTCAAAACCCACCACCTAGTGCCATGCATCCTCAGTGATGACACTCCTTCCTACATAAGTGAAACCTAAATATTCTTTACTTTCTTTCAGTCAACTCTGTATTATCCAAGACACAAAAGAAGGATAATAACACAAAAACTCATAGCAATATAATTCAGAAGCCACACGAATGACTTGAGAATGCATCCGTGTTACAGCTGTGCAAGTTTCCAGCTAACATTTAACTTTGTTGTTGTTGTTTTTTTGTTGTTGTTGTTGTTTTGCCTAAACACAGATTAGGTTATAGGAGCACCTATACTAGCAGCCCTCAGAATAACAGAGCTTGGAAATAAAAATTTGCCTAAAATGATAAAACATAAGCAACAGACCAAGAATTAGCATTCTTTTTTTCCCCTCTATACTCTCAAGGTATGTATGTCCTGCATCTTGAAAGATGTAAAAGTAGGAGGCAAGGTAAACACTGATATCATTGTTTAATAGGAACTCAAATTTGGCTCAATATTTTCTTAACTAGGCCAGATGTGAACTGTCTTTTATAGGTATCACATCACAATTGATTTCCATAACAATCAAAACTGGATATAACAGCATCTTGGTCTCAAAAGACCAGGAGCCAACTGTCAGCCTGTCAATCCTCATACTAGGCTACTGGCTTAGGTCAATTTAGAATTTACCTTCATTAATAATCCCTTTTAACTCCCCCCAAAACGAACAAACAAACAAAAACTTTTACTGAAAACCAATTCAATTACAATCTTTTTTTTAAAAGCCAATAGGGCTTAAAAATAGGAAAATGCTTTATTGCATTTCTTTTTTTTTTAATTTTTTTATTAGTTTCAGGTGTACAACACAGTGAAATAGTTATACTTTTCACCCCTCACAAAGTGACAACCCCCTCCCCCAATTCACTGCCCCCCACCCCCGATACCATACATATGTATTACAATTCCATTGACTCCACTCCCCACACTATACTCCACATCCCGTGATTATATATATATATTAAATTATACTTGACATACAATATTATTCAATGTCAGCTTTAGGTGTGAGGTGCAGTGGTCAAGCCTCTACACAGTCCATGAAGTGATCCCTCTAACAAAATATGTGACTATCTGATACCCTACAAAATATTTAAACATTATTAATTATATTCCTCGAACTGTCTTCACATCCTTGTGGCAATATTATAGTTACGTATTTATACTGTCTAATCCCTTCCCCTTCTCCCTCATCCCCACCCCCCTCCCAACTAGCAACCATCAGTTTTTCCTCTATATCTCTGAGACTATTTCCGTTTACTTTGCTCATTTATCCAGTTTTTTAGATTCCTCATATAAGTGAGATCATATGGTATTTGTCTTTCTCCAACTGACTTATTTCACTTAACATAATGTTCTCTGGGTTCATCCAAATTGTTGCAAATGGTGTGATTTCATTCTTCTTTATAGCAGAGTAATATTCCATTGTGTAAATGTACCACAATTACTTAATCCAGTGTCTACCGATGGGCATTTTGGTTGTTTCAAAGTCTTGGCTATTGTAAATAGAGCTGTGATAAACATAGGGGTGCATATATTTTTTTGAATCAGTGTCTTAGGTTTTTCTGGATAAATACTTAAGAGTGGAATTGCTGAGTCATACATTAGTTCCATTTCCAGTTTTTTGAGATACCTCCATACTGATTTCCATAATGGCTGCACCAATCTACAGTCCCACCAACAGTGCACCAGGGTTCCCTTTTCCCCACAACCTCGCCAGCAATTGTTGTTTGCTGATTTATTGACGATAGCCATTCTTGCATTTCTTTTTATACTTTTTGATGTTTGAATTGCCTAAAATTTAAACATATATATTTTTTAAAGCACCAAAAAAGGTGGGTTTAGCATGTTGTAAAAACAGCAAATAACCGAGTATCATCAGGGTTGTGGTAACTGGGTGAGGCTGAGAGTTCTGGGAGCAAGGCTTGGAAAGGTCTCATGCTATGATGAAAGGAATGGACTTTAATTTAGATATTAGAAAAATAACCCTGGGGGCTAAATAATCTTAGGAGTCAGAACTAGTGGGAAGGAGAGATCGGTTGTATCTTTAGTCCTTTCTGCAGTATCTCATTTTTAATCCCAAAAACCTGAACTACAGCAGTAAAAATGGAAGTGGAACCAGTGAGATGAAATCAAAAGATATGGGGGTGATAGAATCAACAAGATTTGGGAACTGCTTTAAAGAGGGAGGTGGAAGGAGAAAGGATAGAAATAGAAAACAAGGCTTGATATCAGGTTAGCGTGGGGTTTTGCCCCACCCAGGACAAGCCCACCCACAGCCTCTGAGCTAGTAGAAGGCATCTTCTCATTGTCTCATTCTGATGAAGAGTGATTGGCCAGCTCAGCCTTAAGACAAATTGCCTGCACTGGTGCCAACCAGACTACCCACTGGAGCTCCCACCATACTGGGAACTGAAGGGTTAAAAACACCATGGATGGAGCTGTAGTTGGGCAGGCAGAGGGGAACTGCCCCTGCTCCTTGTCACCACACCCCTTGGAAGAGAAACTGTTGGAGAGTGGAGAGTTTGGTCAGGAAGCTGGGAAAGTCATGGTGCTAGATGCAACCTCACATCATAGCCATGCATCAAATGCATCCACATCATTGACTGAAGGAGATTGCTATAAAGATCCCACAGTTGGGGTAAGCTGCAATGAACCTAATATTGTATTTTGTAGACATTTTATTCAATGTTTACTACTTTGCAATTTGTAGTCAATATTTTTCTTTTCAGACCTCAAGTATTTTTGGAGACCTTGAAGACGTTCATAGACCTGAGTGGTACCCACGATGCCTTGCGGTGTGTGGCAATTAGGAAGCCACTGATGACCTCTGCCGAGGCTGATGGGAGTCACTGAATTAGAGAACCATAATGAGGAGCTAAGATCAGGGTTTCAGTTCCTGTCCCGGCTTGGTTTTGCATAGCCCGGCAATCAAATATCCCAATTTGGGGCACAGCCAGAGAGGGTCGATGGCCCCATACAAAGTCACCCCCATGACAATCCCAAAAGCATGCACCATTGTGAAGGGAGTGACATATGACCTACACAGACAGGCCTGCCCAGAAAGCACTCACCATTTGGAGTAGAAGGTAAAAGGGCAGAGATGGATGGGCTTACAGGAGCAACTGAAGCATATACAAAAAGTCCCTTTAACCTCTTCCAGCTAGTAGTTCAGAAATACACAGGAAACCCTCGATATTTGCAGAGTCGTGATTTGTGGTTTAAAACATGCAGAGCACTGCTAGCTCCTAGCTCCTCGCCAGCCCACACAGTTATGCTACAGGCAGCCCGTGTGGCAGACACATGGTCCATGTGTCTCTACAAAGCTCCCTCAGAGTGGCCTTTCAGCTGCCCTGATTCCATGAGAAAGAGATTGTCTCCCCGCTCCCAGCCCCTGCAAATATACTCTTCTTAACCCCTTATGGTTGAGTCACAAAATCATAGGATGCTTGGACCAGAAGGCAAGAATCTTAGAGAGCTAACCCCCACTTTTTTCTGATTCCTCACTCATTATTCCTCCCATTTCAGCCTCTGTCTCATGCAGTCAGGAAGCGGGGTGGGGGGTGGGGGGGCCTGCTGAGCAGAGGCCGCTCCCTCTGGTTAACACACCATAGGCTGACCTCTGATTGAGGGGGCTTCTCCATCTGCCCCAAGAACAATCAGGGCTGGTGTTCTTGGTCAAGAAATCTTGCCCCACCAATACCACCAACAGCAAGAATCTTTTAGGCTAGATGTTGAAAGGTAGAAAGAAGAGATGGAGGGAAGAATAAACGGCAATGGTGAGAATCCACAGAGGGAGAACATGCACCAACCCAACATCCAGATGAACTTGAGTTCAAAGCCCATTCCTCCCACATATTCAACAAGTGCCTAACCCTCACCAGTGCAGTGGACATGAACAGAGAGGCACTGATGCCTCCCAAAGAGGGGGATGCTTTCTAAGCTACAGGGGCTGAGTGTACCCACAACTACCATTTTTTCCAAACCACAAATCAAAGCTGTTCTGGAAAATGCAGGTCACAGAATAGCAGGAAATATACAAGAGAATCCTGAGTGCAGGATGATGGCATACAGTCTGTGTACAGACATGCTGCAAGAAGGCAACTGGTGACCTGAATCAATCCACATCACCCACTCTCTGCAAGGAGTCTGGTCAAAGATGCAGAGTCCAGCAACCTAAAATAATTGAAAGAAGATTCCAGTCTTGTCTTGCTTCATCTCAGAGAATGTGGTCAGACACCATGTGATGACCCACAGAAACACTTCTCAAGGTGCCCTTTCTCTCCCACTGACGTCCCCCACACCTGTCTGGAACCTCTCCTTTGCCAAATCTTCTAACCCTTCCTGCACGCTCAGCAGTGCCGCTTCTTCTTTCTCAGCCCACAGTGCTGTGGGAGCAATTCGTTCCAGTGAGATGATCCAGGAAGACTTCTTGGAAGGGAAGGCACGTTTGGTGAATTTTAAAAGATGAGTTGGATTTTAATAGGAGAAGTCAAGTATAGGGGATATAATGAGCAAACCCAGGAAGGGGCATAAAATGGACTGTCATTTTTAGGCCAGCAAAGGTCAAGGTATGCAAAGGCACAGAGACAATGAGACTGGAGAGCCTGGGCAGGAGCAGATTTGGAGGTCAGAATTCTGGACTCCTTGGAGGTTCTTTGGTAGAAAGCTAAGGTGTGCCAAAAAGCATTCCAGGAAGACCCACTGGGTGGATTAGAGAAGGAGACCAGTAAGGAGTATATTGCATCTACCCACCAGCCAACCTGCATTTTAATTGATGCTCAAAATAAAAGGTGTTTTATTTCTAATACACAGTTGTAATGGAGACAACCGGAAACCCTGGTCATCTGAAATCCACGGATAACACTCAGGTCTGTCTGCAGCATCACTTATGGCCAGCTGCCTCCTCCAGTGAATCCCTTCCCTGCTTTCTAAGTTGCAAAACAAATGAGTCTGACCTTCATGTCCCTGCCTGTATCTTCCCTCAAGCCAGGGAAACAGCAGTGAGATGGGCTAGAGAGGGAAGGCCTGGTCCCTCAGTCCTGGATACAAACAAGCAGGGAACTTGGTCATAAGTGGCGAAGCAATGGATAGCATATTATCATACATAGCACCATTTGACAAAGGGGAAAAGAAAGCATGGTTTTCACCTTGAATACTGGTCTAATTCGCTATGCAGATTTGTTTTGTAAGACCATTTCCTCCTTCCAATCGAAATCCCAACCATGTTTCAAAACCCACCTCAACCACAAAGCTGCCCTCATTATCCCACCCTCCCTGCTGTCCCTCTCCTGAACATCTGCAATACCAAACACTGTGCCCCTGAATTCCGATGCCATCTTGTACTTTTTCATCTTATTTTAATGGACGTTCATGCCTTCTCCCCATTGAGGGACTATGTTCCATAACATCGTGTATTGTCTTATATTGTGACATAGACTTCCCATAGCACCTGGCAGTGTGTTGGGCATGCAGAAAAAATGGAATACACTGTTACTCACTAACTGATTTTTTTTTAAGTGTTTGTAAAATATAGCAGTGCCCATATTGCTTTCTTTTCTGTACTGGGAGACCCATAAGAGAAGCTGGCTTTAACAAACTGGTTTAAAAATATCTTATTTCATTTAGACTGACAAATCCTAATATCATAGAAGTTGGAGCTGGAGAAGACAGACATTTGGGCAACTTAGTCCATCTCACCTGGAAGTAATTGGGGTAACTGATCTACAACAAGCAGGGATAGGATCGTTCGAAAGTGCACATCAGTACTTAAAAACTATGTGCTCCTGGAGTTCAAATGTTGTGCTCTGTCATCTTGTTTACAGGGTTCATTTGGCCTCCCCCTGCCTCCAGTCTTTATTTGGACCAAGTGACACTTCAGCCCAACCCTGTCTGAGTCATCACACTTTCTAAATAATTGCCCTGAAGTCTGAATTAATGTGGAGGCGTTAGGCTGGGAGTAGCAGGTTAATGTTGCATGCTGCAAAATCACATTTTGTCATTTATTCATAGAGTGATGTTCAGTGCCCTTTCAGAGTGTGTGTGTGTGTGTGTGTGTGTGTGTGTGTGTGTGTGTGTGTGTGTGTGTGTGCGCGCGCGCGCGCGCTCGTGCGCGTGCTTGAAGGCCTGTACCACCTCTATAGATTGGGTGGTGGAAAAGCAGGGTGGACACGGTGGGCATCAGAGACAGATGGAAAGATGTGGATTCAGCCCCTAATTCTGCAGCTTCCTAGCAGTGTGACCCTGAGCCAGACCCTTTACTTCCGATGCTTGATTTTCTTGCCTCTGAAGTGTTGCTGTAAAGATTGGAGATAAGTGTGAGCACTTTGCACATGCCTGGCTCAGGGAAAACATCGATAAATCATAGTGTGAGTCAGAAATGCCCCCAGGTGTTCCCCCGAGTGGGCTGCCAGTCTCATCTCCATCCAGGCCATGGCAGGTCTAAACCCCAGCCTGAAGAGGCCCGCTGGAGCCGCATTTCCGTGCAGTGAGGCTCTCTCCTGATAAAAACTGAAGAACTGGATCCATACTCAAGAGGAGAGGCCTCAGAGGAAATGAAGCAATCATGCTCCTAACATATGGTCAAGTCTACAGAGCCCAGCACAGTGCCTGACACACAGAGGGCACATAATACACAGAGGGCACATAAAGGAATGAATGATCTAGTCATCTCTTTGCAGGTTTCTCTAAAACCCCTTCTGCACATCAGATGCCCTATGCTTAATGAGCTAGAGTCAGAAGATTTCCAAAAGAAAAACATTTTACTGTAAGAGTATTTAAAGATCCCAGCACGGATGTTAGATGAAGCTATGGACATCCACAAGAACAGACACGGGCTGGACTGGAGCCCCCATTAAAAGGGTCTGCTGAGTTGTCCAAAGACACCAGTGCTCTTTTCTGTTTTAATTAAAATCAATAATTATTTCTCCTAACTACAAAACTAATATGTTCAAACTAGAAAAATTAGAAAACACAGATAGGCTATGACAAGAAAATTTCAATCTTAAAAATATTTTAATATTCATTATTCCAGACTTTTTTCACACATAGATACATTTTTATCAAAATGGAATCATACCAAAAACAATAGTGTTCCTTTTTGCTTAACAATTTGTGTTGATCATTTTTTTAAAAGGTACTATATATTTTTCACAGAATTTATTTTTACTTAATCTAGAAAAGAGCTTCATGTTTAATTAGCTTCTTAACACACCCCATAATAAGAGTAATACATGGTCAAAAAACTCAAACAGTAACAAAAGTAAGACAAAATGCAAAGTAAAAGCCCCTCCCACCATTACACCCAGTCACAGTCTGGGAAGTAACAAATAAAGGCTGATTTTTAATAACTGCTGGTGACTGTTTAAAAATTGTAATCACAAGGGCCAGCCGAGTGGCTCAGCTGGTTAAGAGCTCGCTCAAGAGTGCAAGCTCTGAGCAACAGTGGTTCGATGCCCAGCCCGAGCTCAGCTGCTGCTGAGCTGCCAACAGGTGGCAGGATGGCTCAGCTAAAAAAAAAAAAAAGAAAAAGAAAAGAAACTTAAAAATTGTAATCACACACTAATTCGAAAAGATATATGTATCCTTATGTTCATTGCAGCATTATTTACAAAAGCCCAGGTATGGTAGACATCTTATGTCACACACTCACACACACACACACACACACACACACACACACACACACACTGGAATATTATGCAGCAATAAAAAACAGAATGAAATCTTGCCATTTGTGACAACACGGATGGACCTAGAGGGTATTATGCATATGCTGAATGAAATAAGTCAGACTGAGAAAGAAAAAATACCATATGATTTCACTTATATGTGGAATCTAAATATACAAAACAAATGAACAAACAAAACAAAATAGAAACATAGTCATAGATACAAGAACAGACTGATGATAAGAAAAGATGAAATAGTGCCATTTGAGACAAAATGGATGGATCTTGAGATTATTATACTAAGCAAAATAAGTCAGACAGAAAAAGTCAAGAACCATATGATTTCACTGATATGTGGGATATAAAACTGACAGCAACAAAGAAACAAGACAAACAAATAAAGAAGCAAAAACTCACAGACACAGACAATAGTTTAGTGGGTACCAGAGGGTAAAAGCGGAGGGCGGTGGTAGAAGATGGTAAAGAGGGTCAAATATATGGTGATGGAAGGAGGACTGACTCTGGGTGGTGAACACACAATGTGATATGTATGTGATGTATTACAGAATTGTACACGTTTGAAACCTATGTAATTTTATTAACCATTGTCTTCCCAATAAATTTTAATTAAAAACACAACTGATGGTTGCCAGAGGGGCAACGGGTTGGGGGATGAGTAAAAAAGGTGAAGAGGAATAAGAGATACAAACTTCCAGTTATAAAATAAATAAGTCATGGGGATGTAATGTACAGCACAGGGAATACAGTCAATAATATTGCAATAACTTTGTATGATGACAGATGGTTATTAGACTTATGGTGATCACAGACTGTAAGGTATATCAATGTCGAATTACTATGTTGCACACCTGAAACAAATATAACATTGTATGGCAACCATAACTTAATTTTAAAAGACTGTAGTCGGAGCATATCACCCACTTGCTTACAACTTTCCAACAGCTTCAGAGTCAATGCTAAGCCCACCCAGGACCTGCCCTTTCTGAGCCTCCAGTTTTCCAATGATGAATGAGATCTGTCCTCCACCAGCTCCACAGTTGGGGCCAGCCCACACAGGCCATGGTTCTGCCATCCATATGCCTTTCTGCAAAAGAGACTGCCTCTTAATCCCGCTGGACACTGTGCTCTCCACATGAGAAAACCGAGGTACTGAGAAGCAAATAAGAGTGGAACCCATGTGAGAGCTGGCAGCCACTTGGGCTCCTTCTCCTCTGCCCAGAGGCCTTTGCAATTGATTCTTTCTCTGGCTATTGCATTCATCTTCATGTGATACAGGGTTAAATGTGTGAGGACACCTGGCATGGGCAAGAAAGCCACTGAGCTGGACTGCAGCAGACCTGGGCTCTGGCCCTCTCTGTAATAACTAGTTGTGTGCCTTAAAACATCCAAGTTTCCAAGTCCTCTTCTCTAAAATGAAGTGAGTGGACTGGATCACCACAATCCTTTCCAATGCTAGTGCTCCATTCCAGAGAAGCAAAACCATGGTCATCTGGATGACCAGGATGGCAGTGCCCTCAGAACTGTGCCAGCCCCAGGGAAGGGAAGTTCTCCATGTGGGCCCACCAGGTAGAGGCCCTGATCTAGGCCCTGTTTAGATGGAGCCCTCAGTCTCATTTATTCTCAAGAATTCCATAAAGTAGGGAATTTTTACCATGGTCTTACTCGACAAGAAAAATGAGGCTCAGAAATCTTAAGTAACACACTCAGCTTCCCATGGTAAGTGGCAGAGCTAGATAGCGAAAGCTAGTCAATTTGCTTCTCAAGATCTCTTTTGGCACTTTCTGGGTGTAGTTCATTGGACTTTGGGGTTTTTGTTTTTTGAAGCACTTGTAATTAAATTTTATTAGAAATATTACTGGCTTAACATGTCATAATGCAAAGTATAACGTCAAATTCATCAAATGTTTGATATGCAATTCAGTCAACTGTATATTCTATAGGATCTTAAAACTCTTTGTTAAATTAACCAGACATGACTTAACAAATTACCATATTCACAAAAACAACACATAATCAGTATTCTGACCCTCGGCTATTATGGTTCACTCATGGCTTAACATAACCCTCATTCTTTCTATAGCTGTAGTTCTCAAACTTTATAGAGTTCATCAAGAACCTCCAGGCAGGCTCCTAAAACTACACACTGCTGGACCCACTGCTCGAGTTTCTGATTCAGGTGGTCTCTGCGGGGCAGGGCCCAATAATGTGCATTTCTCACAAGTTCCCAGGAGATGCTGAACTTGCTAGCCCACAGGCCCCCTTTAGAGAATCGCTGCTCTAACACAGTCCAGTCTTCTTGGCTCATCTAGTTCCTGCCAGCTCAAGCATTCAACTGTCCCGGCTGTAACTGCCACTGTTTTACTATCTACCTACTTCTCCCCATCTGGCTCTCAGCACATGGGAGAGCTTGGCTATCTGCCCCATTCGTTGGCTTTCTGCTCCATCCCAGCTGGCAAAGGCTGAAAGGAAAGGCCTTCTAAGTCAGTCGCCCAGCAGGGTGAATTCCCCCTGTGATGGGCCCTCGAATCAGAGGGAAGGACTGTTCCCCTTTCAAAGCATAAGAGCTTCCCTTTCCACCACACGTTGGGCGTCTAATCAGGACTTGCATCTACATACAATTGGTTTCTTCACGAACTTTTTTCTCAAGTTTTGAATTCTTCAAGATGAAATGCTCTTTTAATCCCTAAATATCTTTTCAGAACTTTCTTTTTTATTTATTTATTTATAGATTTTTATTGGGGAATTAGGGGAGGAGAACAGCGCTGGGGAATCGGGGGAAGGGGAACAGACAAGTTGCTGTCCTTTTGTTCTTCAGTCTAGTTGTGGAGGATGTTGCTTCACTGGCCCAAGTTGGCACCATCATTGCGCTCTTCCTGGGTGAGGCAGATCAGTCGCCGGCTTCTGGTTGCCACACATGGTAGCCCATGGCAACCCACTGCAGCCTACTCCATCACTGGCGACTCACGGCAGCCCAGCTCCAGGTTGAGCTGTTGCTCAGCATCTTAGCTGTAGAGGGCAGTGTCAGTGGCCCTAATATGCGGGATCCGAACCGGGGCCCTCTGGCATCCCAAACCTGTTCTTAACCAACGCACCACTCGGCCAGACCCAGAACTTTCTTTTAATACATACACACACACACACACACACACACACACACACACACCAACAGAATGTAACCAGGATTTAAAATAGTGGTTTCTGCAAATAAGTCCAAGTGTAAGCTATGGCTATGTTTCTCTGTTTGGCCTAATTTCTTGCTTGGAGTTGTCAGGTATACTCAAAGGATTGCTGCTTTTGGAATAAAGGTCTAAGTTAGGGGGCTCTCCATTTAATATCTGCTCCTTTTAGGGTTGCTAGAAGATGAGCACTGCTTAAAAAACAGACTGGGATAGTTCAATGCCCTCACTGGGGATACTTTAAAATAGCAAAAAAATAGCTCTGGAGCTGGTCACAAGAAACCTATCAAGAGACAAATGGGTCTTTGGTGATTTTCACATTGCCTTTTCCACCCACATCCATCATGCCCACAGTAGGCTATTCTGACAAGGCAATGCCATTAGAAGGTCATCCACTGACCTGGACAGCCAGGATACCAGGATCTGGTCCCAGCTGAGCAGCTGACCAGTGAGTGTCCCTGGATCACTTACTTGAACCCTAGGGACAAAATTCGGTATTGTGTATACAGGGGAAGTGGCCTGGATGACCTCCAAAGTCCACCTGAGCACAGTGTGTCAGTGAGACCGGAAATGGTTTGGGCCAAATGTGCTAATGAATATGCTTTTGATGTGACAGTACCTTGGCATTGGTGAGCTGTTAGTGACTAGGGAGGAACTGTTATTGTCCAAGTGCTGAAGAGCCCCACCTGCCAGGGTGGTGCCCAAGTGGAATCAGGAGGGTCCCTGCCCAGGGTATGTCTCCCTCACCCCATGGGCCTGGTGTGACCACCCCACCTCCTGCCCACATGGCTTCCTTCTGCAGGGAAGGTGAAATGAGAGAATGAACATGCATGGGCTTGGGACTGAAGGATTCCTTTCCCTTATCCCGCTCCTTCCACAGTCTCTGCCTCACTAATGCCCACCCCGTTTCCCTGACATATATAATAATTCAACATATATACTGTTTAAAAAAATTAATCATTGAATTGTAAACCTAAAACAAAGTGAGTCCTATGGCATGTAAATTATCTCAATAAAGCTGTTTAAAATGTTTTTTTTCTAAAGAATTTTTTAAAGGTAAAAATGGCATTTGCTTTTTTCTGCAGTTAAGCTCTGAATCAAAACTAATGGAAGTTTTGGTCAGGACACCTTTGAGATGAAAACACACACACATGGGACTAGATATACTGCACCTTAGTAATAATAAGACACAAGGGCAGGACCCAAAGCCCAAGACAATCATAAGTGTCCTCAGGCACCTGATTCAAGATGACTGCCACTTCAGCAGCTGGAAAATGCTGTTCCTTTGCCTTCAGGAACCTGGGGCCCTCCTAGGTACCCTAAAGGGCATATGGTTCCTAATCTTCGGGGTGCTCTTTGCATTCCGTTTCTGATTGAACATCAAAAGAGCAAAGTAGACCACACAATAAAGAAGCCACTGGAACCCCTGCCCAGCCCTGGCCAGTTAGCTCCACTGCCTGGCGATCCCCAGGTTAGCCATGTAGCAGTGGATTTCTGCAGTATTCCCATCGAATCAGTCACGCCCATGGTCTCCCTACACTGCTCCCTTCAGTGGATTGTCCTTACACTGACATGGGGTAGAACAGACTTCAACATGGCATCCTTTTTTTCTAAACTTCAAAACAAAAACCCCCACGTGACTGTTTTTAGGTGCCTTCTACCTGCAAGACCTTAAAAATATCTAAGTTTCTTTTCTTCCTGCTGCTCTATTTTGTTTGGTCAAATCAAGCACAGCCAATGGCAGGTTCTCTAATGATTTTGATTAGAGGGTGGGGTGTGGGTAGCTAAATTTTCTGGTGATGTTAGCTTGAAAGAACAATTTCTGAAATGCTCTAGGCCTTGTCAGAGCTCAGATAAGCCAGAGGCACAGCAGATGACTAAAGCTAGTTTGCGGGG